>NW_024962265.1:19424690-19607440 GCF_019238085.1 Lagopus leucura | reverse complement strand
GGGGGGGGGGAGGGAAGAGGAGGATCAAGTTTCTGCCAGCTCTGTCAGAAACTCATTTTGTATAGATAGATTTCTATAAGCACTATTGCTAAATGCTGGATCAGAGCCCATAGAAGCAATGGCTGCAAGTCAATAGCCCATTTCCTTCTGCCACTTCTATGTCCTAACAGGAAAAAATCATAGTAAACACCAAATGACAGTTTACAAAAGCACCAGTTTGTTGATCATCAGAAAGAAACATTGTTAACCATATTATTTCAGTGGCATATCAACAGATTTATAAAGTCAAGGACTTTAAAATTACCTCTCTGCAGTTGCACTGTATGCTGATATAACTGTGAACTGTGCTCACTAAGGTTTGGAAGCTACACTCCTAGAAAATTAACATTACTAAATCAAGGCTACGCTGCATATTTATTTTAAAATGAAAAAGAATTGGATTAAAATAGTAAATTAAAGTATCATTATTACTTATTAGTTTTTAAACTTGAACACCTAACTGTGTTTAAATATCAAGTACATGAAGCAATGAGCCAAAGTAACAAATCCATTAACCAAGCACAAGCAGAGTGAACTTGCCTTTGTTAATGGAGCAATGCTGGTCCTCCAGTGTCTTGCCAGTATGTGCTAGTAAATGGAATCTGTGGTTTTCAGGCTGGGTTTTGCAGGTGAGGAGCATGCAATGTGTATTTACCTCTAAGCCAAGGGTTGTGTTGTACATCATCATCTGTGACATCTTCTGGGGACTGACAGTGGTCACCTAGGGGGTTTGGAGGCCAAGACTGATGTGCCTTGCTGGCACAGCCATTTAACAGCTCACTTAGACATAGAATAGTAACACTGCACTTCATTTTGTAGGTAATTTGACTTCTAAACATGGTCTACCCGTTGATCACACAGGCATCTCAGGGACTAACACAGAGGGAAACTAGCTTTAGGCACCTATAGCTGCATCTTAAGGAACTAAACTGCTGACAGAAAAGATAACAAAATCAAAAGTCTTTCCTACTGTCTCAGATGAAGATTTCCTGGTGGGAGGGTCCAGAGGGGTTTGCCCTTTCCCAGTAACCTTCAGTATCCCTCATCACAACCCCAGTGCAAACAGTTCATATGCTCTTACTCTGAGTCACCGTTCTTCAGCAAAACATTGACCTCAAACTGGGGACTCTGGAGAGGGGAGGACAGCCCTGCCCCACAGCACTCTGTTGCCCCCAGGACAGCATGGACATGCTGTTCCCCCCAGTGTAGGGAGCAAGGTAACATGGTCATGGCTGCCACCAGGGCTGCCTCTGCCAAAGTAGGCCATGTTTCTCCCTTCAGCTGCAAGATGAAAATCACACTGGCTTGTGTTGGAAGGGACCTCAAGGATCAGGGCTGCCAACCACTAGTTCATGTACCAGACCAGGTTGCCCAGGCCCCCATCCAACCTGGCTTTGAGTACCTCCAGGGATAGGGCATGCACAGCCTCTCTGGGCAGCCTGTTCCAGCACCTCACCACTTCCTCAGTAAAAAACTTCCCCTTGACATCTGATCTAAATCTCCCTTCCTTTAGTTTAAAACCATTCCCCCTCCACTCCCCCCCATCTTATCACTATTTACAGTGTAAAAAGTTTATTTCCCTCATGTTTATAAGCTCCCTTTAGATATTGGAAGGACACAATGAGGTATCCTTGCAGCCTCCTCTTTTCCAGGCTGACCCCATGTCAGCACAAGCACCTTTGGTGAAAGTCTCCAGCTAAGTCCAGCCTCTCTGCCTCATCTAGACCTATGTCAGCATGGATATTTTTGTAGTCACACTGCCGAACTAGAGGAGCTCTGCAGCTTGTCCTGCAGAGATGAAATACAAGCACAGGACTTAAGTGGGAACAAGGTTTTACCCTGAATCAGCACAGGTGTTTTCTTTCTTTATGCAGTCTCATGAGAACCATGAAAACCTCTCACTTTGTATGACACCTTCCAGAGAGGAATCTGAAATGGAAGCAAGCTGGTACTCATGTTCAACTCGTCTCGATTATCTGGAAAACTTCCAGTGTTTGCCTGCACATGTGGAATTCCAGAAGGGGAGCAATTTGGATGCAGGTTTCTCAGTGCAATACAGCTATCTCTCGTGAACGAGCTATTGTATAAACAGGATTTTAACGCTTAGTGCTCCTAATTGCAGCCTTGCATAGGGCTGCTCAGCTAGCACACTGCGTCAGCATTCCAAAATGCTTCTGCTTCCAAGCTGTGATATTTAATGTTGTCACATCAACCATGAAGAGTTTAATTGAATGAAAGGAAATGAAGATTAAAACATACACTGTTACTAAAATAAAATGTAATTTGATCTGGTATCTGCCAGTTAAAAATACACTTTTACAATTAAATTTAGAATCTCTAGAGAAGCCAATTGGGTTAATCGGAATAGTTTTTAAAGCTTTTCTTCAATGGAGTCAATTTTATTTGTGAGACTAAATGAACAGCTAATAGAGACTTTTTTCTCTTTATGCATTTGATCCTCAAGAACTCTCTTACCAACCACCCATCAAAATACCTCAGTCTTCAGTGAGTATTTAGAGTACATGTAACGTATTTAAAAACTTAAAATAAGCCCTGGGTTATTAAATTAGCATCCATTAATATCCTTGCTTTGAGAAATGGCTCTGCTAAAAGAGCCTGTTTTAATCTGCTGGTACTGCTTGTTTGTGCAATTATTACAGCATTTCGCCAGTGTTTTTAGAATTTAAAAATAGTTCACTCCTCGGCAGCTGCTGATGACATACCTGGCACTAACAGCACTCCTACAGCATTATGCATGTATTCCATAGCGCAATGCCTGCGTGTGCTCCGTGTAACACAGCTCCTCTCCAGCATAAACATGAAACCAACATGATGTAAAACTGCACAGAGAAGAGAGAGAAAAAGAAAGCCCTTGTGTGTGGACAGTGAGTCCTTGCAAAACGACCCTTGGATACTTCCTCAGGGAAGAAAAAGTTAATGCGCCTGTTAGGCATGAAACAAAGCTTTGTTTATACGTTTTCCAGATAGTGGTTTACCTAGGATTAACTGAACTGTAATATCAGGTGAATGAAAAATTGATCCATTTTGATACAACCTGATCCTTCTGACACACTTCCCAATTCCAGTGGTTGGTAGACCTGCCTATAATTCAGACAGGTTCAGTTCTGCAGCTACAATTCAATCAAAAGTCATGTCAGAGCTCAGGGCTACATTAGCTGAAATTAGGAATGCTGGTCATCCCTTACATTTGGAGTCATATTTGTCTTCTGGGTCTCAGCTTTCCACTGAAGACAAATTTTCAAGGTTTTTATATCAACTAGAGAAAAAATGTGGTGTTTGCTTTGCTTTTACGGAAACTTAGTGCTCCCTGTTATTTGCCCAGGTCTTTAAAAATGGTTATATTTCACAAGACACATGACCAAAATCACAAGAATTGACAGCATAGACATTTACCCATCAAAATTACAGTGTGAAGAATTGCAAAGACATTTATGAGATCATTACACCTATAGGGCTGTTAAAATATTTTTCTTATTCACTTGGAGTTGGGTTCAGTAAAGGATTTAAGGGCTGTAGCACCTAATTGTAAGACTGGCTTTCATACTGATATCCAGATCCAGACACCAGATCTCCCCTCAGCACTCAAGACAGGCCACTTGACAGGAAAAACTAAACTCTCTGCACAGAGATGAGAACCTGGGTCTCATCATTCCACTTTCTACAGCTCCACAACTAAATCCTCAGGGGGCTGCTGAGTCTTACTCAGTTCTGCATCTCACCAGGAGGCTCACCCTGCCAAGTGACTGCCATGCTCTGCTGTGAGAGCAGCAGCCCGAAGTCCTTCAGGGTGAGGACATCCCACCCACACTTATGCATGCTGGATGAGTGCTCCTCTCACATGATTAGAGTATTAGAATCATAGAATCACAGAATACCCTGATTTGGAAAGGACTCACAAGGATCACTCAGTCCAACTCCTGGCTCCACACAGACCACCCAAAAACCAAACCCTGTGTCTGTGAGCACTATCCAAATGCTTCTTGAACTCAGCAGCATTGTGCCATGACCACTGCCTTAGGTGGCCCCTTCCAGTGCCTGACCACCCTCTGGTGAAGAACCTTTTCCTAATCCCCAACCTAAACTATTAGGCATAAGATATTCATTAGAAATGCCTTAATGGGTAGTTTTCACTTGAAAGGGACCCTGTTTTAGCAGTGCATGAGGCAGGCAGGATTTTGTGTACTTCTCTCTCCAGTTTCAGGATCCATTGAAGCTGGGGCAGCAAGCTGAGTAGAAGAGCTTCAGAACTATCTAGAAAGGTAAGCAGTCACTGGCCAGGGATGTTTGGATTAAAAGTACTGAGACCTCAGCTCTACTGATCTTTAGCACCACTGATCATGGCTGGGGCATGCCCCAGTGAGGGGCAGCTAGGAGACATGACAGAGGTTGCATGGGAGACCTCTGCTTTTCTGGAGTGGAAGCAGAAAGCCAGCAGGTACCCTGTAGCCTCATAAATGGAACTATACACCCACGTTTTAACAACAAAAACAAGCATACATGATGACTAAATCCCATATTTGGCATGAAAAACTTAGGCCTTGCTTCTAGCCTCTGGTACACTGAGAGAAAGATACCACCAGGAGCAATAAATACTAACTAGCAAGAGGTGAAAACCATCTGAAAATGTGAGAACCCCTGTATATTTTATTACACTAATAAAATGTTATGTCAAACAGTCCATGCCAAAGCACAGAACTGGTTCTTCAGCTGCATATTGTAAAACTGGTAGGAAGTAAGAATTGCAGAGAAGTAGATTCAGCTGCCGCCAGTTTTCACTCTCTTTTTAAAAGTCAAACAGATCATACAATGGTTTACATTTGTCTGGACAGAGAAATGCATTCACAGGTCTTTCTGAGAAGAAAAATAACTATTTCTAGAGTGAGTGCCCAACTGAGCAGATTTACAGGCAAAAAAAAAAAGGCACAGCTTTGGGATCAAACGCTTAGCCCAGCAGGCTGCTTGTTTTGGACACACGATGGAGAAGGCTTTTGCCAGTAGCTGTTTAGCTTGGCAAAGCCCATGGTGAGTGTAGTTAAAATGAACATGCTCTCAAACCAGACAACACACATGGTTCCAGAGCTGACATAAAATGGGCATATGAGGGCTAGAGTACAATACAACCAGCTTAGATATTGTGTGACAGAAGCAGCTTTACTCCAGTGCCATAAGGATCTCAGATTTCTTCTGCAAGCAGCAGCAGGCATGTGAAGTCAAAGATGACATTGTATCAGGCTGAGTATTCAGAAAACTTTCTTTTTCTTCTTTTTTTTTTTTTTCTTTTCCAGATACAAAAGCTGATCTTGGACACAGTTGCTAGACAACTCACAGAGAAGTCAAACCCAACTATAAAACAGATAGCAAGACATTAATTTTTCTGCAACTGAGAAATGTGAGCAAGAAGAATATCAGCATGCTGGTATGAAATCAATAGGAAGTGGGGCAGCCAACCAGTCTTAAGCTTTTTTTCTACTGTCTTCAAGGGGATTACTTTTTTAAAATTATTTATTCACATGTACTTCAGGAACACTGGGTTATTAAAAATCTAACCACATAAATCCTGAGCATTTTGAACCTAACAGTTTAGCAACATTCGGTTTATAGATAGCACTGAACTTTAATCTGGTTAATCAAAATTTTTGCCATGTGCAGTAAATAACACTGACAGAATAAATAGGATCCAACTCAGAAAATTATGTCTCTAAATGGATTCATAATACTTAACAGATTTTCTTGTTTGGATTATTATTAAGACATGAGTTCCTCACACCAGAGGAGATTAAGAAGCCAGTATGTGTATGATTCATAAAAACAGCAAGAAAAATTGAAAATCATTACGCATTTCTACTTCATGCTGACCCGTGTGTTAACTGATTGGCTTTTACATGTTAACCCATCGACCTCGATACAACTCAGTTGAGCCTAAGATGGCATCAGCTAGCTGATGTTTTCTTAATATTGTCTCCTCATCAGTCTGTTTTCAAATTGCACTTAAGAGTGATTATACTTTAGGTTACCACAACAAGGTCCTTCTTACAGTAGGTCAAAGCTGCTATAATTCAATGCCATGGAAAGTCATCCCTGCTGTCTGCATGCCTTTTCATGATGGACAATCCTTGGAAACTTGTGTTAGGTTCTCCAAGCACTTGCAAACATTATGTGGCTACAGGTTCTGCCTCTTTTACTATGAGGGAGAGTCATGGGCTGTGACTCACATGCAAGAACAAAGCAAAGAGGTAGGTGCACAATTTGTAAATAATATTTTCAGCTCAAGTATTTGATATATTCAAGGCAGGCATAGATGCCATCTTTTGTTTTTCAGATATGGAAATATTGTTTGTTATCTGAAAGCAAGTTACACAAAATCCAATGGAAAGCATGGCAGAAGTCATATGGGATGTGGGACAGATCTCATCTCCCAGCCTTGGGCCACACTCAGGGACCTAAAACACTATGCCTTTCTCATGCTGCTTTATCCTTCTATCTGGCTGATGGAGTGCTGTCATTACCATGAGAGATGACTTGATGTACGGTCTTGCCAACACCACTTTAAAAAGTTCAAGGTGTTACAGACTAACCTGTTTCTCCAAATTACTTTATTGCATGCAGAAGTATGCAGCTTTCACATCCTCTGAAAAGTTTCACCTGAAACCCATTTCCCTGCTGTGTACAACCAAGTGTAATACAGCTACTTTTCATATGCCTCCTCAGCATCTGGCAATGGGACCTGCATTAATAGTTCATAAAGCTTCAGCATTCCCTGCAAATTAAAAGAGCTTTGTCCTTGAGCTTCTTTGACAAACAAGAAAGTCTGGGAGAAGACAGACATTGATTTTTAAGAAATATTGTTACAATGTGGAAAGAAGAAAGAACTGCAAAAATCTAATTAGATATTAAGATAGTTAAAAAGGGTGAGCTAAAGGGATGAACTGATATTGATCTCATACAATGTGATGGAAGGCTGATAGGGATGCCATTTGCTGCAAATAAAAGTATGGTAGCATAATTAATGCCATTCAGTAAGAATTTTGGGGAACAGATTGTGTCACACAAATATCATTACTGGAGATTAGAAGTTTGGGCGATAAAAGTAATTATACTGACATAACAGGTTTTGACAAGGTATTTTACATTGTGCTGCAGGACTTTCTGCTTAAGAATAACGTTTGTACAAAAAAGAGTGTAGCATTATAAGAAAAATAAGACAAAAAAGCTTCGTAGGTTTATCTAGTTCATCATCAAGTTGCAAATGCTTGAATATGAAACGGATTTCAAATGGAAATTGGATTTAAACATTTCCAAAAAGGAGTGTTTTAAACAGTATCCCATAAAGTTTCTATTCTTGGATGAAAACTATAAAATACCTTTGTTATTGGACTGAACACAAAAGAATTGCTGCTGCTGAAGAACAAACTCTGGCAGCATGCTAAATGATCACAATGGATCAGCTCAACACAGTCTGTGGCACTAGAAGCATTCTTTTCATTTGAACAAAGAAAGTAGGTCAAACATTCAGATATGGAGGAGCCCTATCCTGTAATTCAATGATTTTAAGAAGAACTCTAGTTTAAGGGAAATAGCGAATTAAATAAGCTCATAACACGACTGTGTGATTACCAGGATGCTCATATATGTAAACAAGAATGAATCTGCTAGAAGCAGGGAGACCACGTACCACCCAACTGAGAAGAGCTATCTAGGATTTTTTTTTTTCCTGACATATTTTTCATCAGAAAATTTCACATAGTCACAGGGAGGTGGAATTTAAATATAAAGTAGAAGAAGGTTATGATCAAAAGAAGTGGGAGAAGGTTATGATTTCCACAACACCTCTCTTGTATTTTTAAATATATTTCAATATATGTTTTGTTTTTAAATTTAGCATCCTCACCTCTTGGGTAACCTCATATTAAAACTAAAAAATGGAAATTATTAAAAGCCAAGCTAATGAAATATTGATTACGTTTGCTGTAAGACTACTTTTGAGCCTACAACTGCAGAAACTGTTAAGATCTCTTTTTTCTTTGATTTTGGAGAGGGAGTCTCTCATATCCTCAATTTTCTTTCATATACAAATATTGCAACCTGAGCTCAATGTCAATATCTGAAAAACATAAGAAGCCAGGACACGTTATAAACAAGCTGCAGGAAAGATCTGGAGTTGGATTTCTTTAAAACACAGTTTGAAGACTGGGTCCTGAGTGTTTCCATAACTTACTAACCTTAAAAAGCAGCAGACCTAACATGAGAACCAAGAGCCAAAAGAATCCCAATTAGAAACTAAGTGAACAACATTATTTCCCATTGCAATGGTAAAAGTTAGGATTACCATAAATCATTACTTTCAGTCAATGTATTTGGAGTCATTTGTTATTTGGAGTCACATTTGGGATCTCACTACGTGAGATTCTTTGCTACAAAGAATGCTTGTCGCTCAGTTACAAATGTAGGATCATCTGTGAGTGAAGGTCCTGCAGCTCATGCTGCGAGGAGATCATTCTGGGCAACCTTCCCTAGGTGGCCCTGCTTGAGCAGTGGGTTGGACCTTGCCAATGTCAACCATGCTGTGATTTTGTGATCACAGCCCCCAGTTTTAAGCCTGTGAATACAGGAAGGAACTAAAACAGCAATCAGATGCTGCTCAGTTCAAGTAGCTGCCTGCCATAAGCAACATACATTTGTTAGAACAAGCATGGCTTGCCAATAATCTGACAGGGTAGAATGAGGCCAGGAAGGAAAAAACCCTCAAAAGTAAGAGGCCAGGTCTGCAGAGCAATGCACTCCACAGATGAGATGACCCACTCAGGCAAGACAAGATGCTCTAAAACAAATGCAGCCAGAGAGTTACAGGTACAGCACTGTAGGAAGAGCACATTTTATGTCTCCAATCTATGACAGAGATAAAAGGGAAAAAAAGATAATGTTCATAAATCAAATGAGAGGGGGAATTCTCTGAGCAAGACCCAGTGGTCAAAGAAATTCCAGCCAACAACGCAGCACTATTTCTAGGGGAGAAGCAGAAGAGTTAAAAACTGATGTCTGGGGAAGTAAAAGGAAAAGGGAAGCAATGCGTGCTCCTACAGCACACTGGGCATTAGACAACCCAAGACAGAATCCTTCCCGTGTGGATCACCAGCACTGCGCTCTGCCTCAGCCTCCTTCCTTGTTCCCTTGTCAGACCATCTAAGTGCAATTGCAAATTCTCTTATTTAAAATACATCAGACAGAGCAGTAAGTCCATAGCAGTAATGATTTTTTCTTGTGGCTTCAAATGAAGAAATACATTTCCACACATTGCTTATCTCTGTATAATGCTTGCTTCAGACAACAAGCCTATTCATACTGAAATTATTACAAAAACAGAAGTAATTGTGAAGCTGTACAAGAGTATAAGAAACGTTTCTTAATTCCAGCCAAAAAAAAAAACAAAAAACCATATTCTTACACAATAAATCAGTCATAGTTAGATGTTTGCATTACTGTCAGAAAGGCAATCATCTTCCAGATCTGTTCAAAATTTGGTGAATACAGATATGCTCCATCTATCTACCTTTCCCTGTCCTTAGACTGCAAGCTCTCAGACCAGGAACTGACTTCTCCTGAATATCTGGAAAGTGTTCAGCAAGCTGTGGGCACCATCATAAATAAATAATAACGCTGTAGTCATTGGGAACATTTAAGTAAAACTACACTGTGTTTTAACTATTAAGCAACCTTGTCCAAGATCCCAGATGAGCCGTGATGTTCGGAATCCTGGATTTCATTTATCTTGTTTCATTAAAAGTTTCCTTCCAGCAAAATACAAAAGCAGCTCCGCATGGTGAGCTCACAGACCCTTCCCCGATGCACCCGCTGATGCTTGAAACAAGCTCACTCTCAAATGCTGTGTGACAGATTCTGTTTTATTTGCTGCTTCCAAGTTGCTGTTATTTTCTTTTTACAATACGGCGACAGCCAGATCTTAAGAAGAAAGAACGTGAACCTTCTTTTAAATGCTGTTCATTGTGCTTAAGGGATGCTGAAGTTAACAGATGATATAAAGAGAAGGCAGCAAGGAGCCAGCCTGCACTCAGGAAGGGCACTGAGAACTGCCCAGGGAAGAGGAGAGCAAGCAGACCACTGAGATGCCCAAAACAAGGAATGCTATCACCAAGCCCTTATTGATCTTTTTTTTTTTTTCCCACTCCTTTTTTATTTTGCTTAAAATATTTTAAGTTCACTCTAATTGAAAACTAAATTTCACAGAATCACAGAATGGCCAGGGTTGGAAGGGACCCCAAGGATCATGAATCTCCAAACCCCCCACCACAGGCAGGGACACCAACCTCCACATTTAATACTAGACCAGGCTGCCCAGGGCCCCATCCAACCTGGCCTTGAACACCCCTGGGGATGGGCATCCACACCCTCTCCAGGCAATCTGTTCCAGCACCTCACTACTCTCACAGTAAAGATCTTCCTCCTGACATCCAACCTAAATCTTCCCTTCTTTCCTTCTTCTTTGGTTTTATTCAAATAAAGTTTACTTTTTTTGAGGTTACAAAAAAACAAAAAAAACAAAAAAACCCACAACCCTTAATCTTTTGAGAGCACTTAATACAGGATGGAAACCCACCTGAAAACTTTGTGACCCATCACACACTGCAGGGACAGCGAGAGGCTGCCCCCAGCACCATCCCAGCAGCAGGAGCAAGGATGGAGCCTTCCACATGGGGAGGCTTCCCCGCTGTCAAAAGTGGAGCAGTAAGTGTGAAAGGAGGAATGGAGCGGAAAAATGGGAGATATTTTGGATCATACCTCCTCACCTCCCCACACACCAAATGTCCCTCCCACCGGGAGGACAGGTGCAAAAGAGAATAAACAAAAGGGAATGAAGAGGAGAAGCAGGGGAGTATTCAAGGAGAACAGCAAAAAATGAAATGAAGGGTGAAGGAAAGGTGGGAATGACAAGACTTGGAACAAAAGCAGAGCAGAAGAGCAACTGAACAATACAAGTAGGACTTTCCCTCTCAGCATGCAGATAACTACCAATTATCCCAAAACAAGCAAATTATCTCCTTACTTTTAAGAGTGAGGAGATAGCTACTGCTCAGGTAAGATGACACGAGATCGCCTTAGAAAGGTGACAAAGGTCAGAGAAAAATGCACTGGAGCCATGGGGAATGGTGTGAAATAACAGATCATGCACCAAAACAAGTAGCATTCCAAGTTTTATCTTCAAAAAAAGAAAAAAAAAAAAAAATTCTCAAGTTCTTCTTAATAATTAGCACCTGGAAAGAGATGTGTTTTTGCATCTCCCTGTGAAGAACAGTTAGAAAGGGGTAGCACTATAAGATAAACAGACAAAATTTTTAACTATATTGAGGACAAACTGGGAAGTTAAAGCAAAATTTTTTTAAAAAAAAAAAAACAACCCACAGATACCCTTTTTTAGCCACAAAGCTCACCTTCATTTTAGTTTGCTGGACCTGCTGCTGAATGAGATACTGTTTATCTCAGCAGAGATATTATAGTTGTAGGGCAGGGGAGCTCAAACACCACCATCATTCCTTCATTTTCTTCCAGAGTCTCAGTCAGTTTGGCCTTTGCAAGCAGACTGAAACAATATGCAGCAGCAAAACTTCCTTTCCTCAGGGGGAAAGAATAAAGGCTGAGGTCTACATTTCAAAGTACTGGTTCTACCTATGACTAATACTTTTCCAAGTTTTGCATCCTTCCAGACGGTGTGATTGCTTGTATTTTTATTACCCCAAATCAAAAAGATGGAATTAATTAAGGACATAAAGCAAAGAACAAGCCAAAATGACAATCCTGTGGCCAGTAAATTCTCAGACTGGGAGCAGAGGTGTGCATCTATTCCATATGTGAGTAACCACAAGAATGGACAGAGATGTGTCACACAGGGTTCTCCAGGGGTCTGTCCTGGCTGCAACGCAGTTCAGGTTTTACTTCGTGATTCAGGTACTGTATATTAAGTTTACAGATGGCAAGAATCTAGGAGGAAAAGAAAGTATTGGAAAAGACCAAAATATTCTCATCAAAATGGAAATAAGGCCTGGGGGAGAAGAACAAACAGGGACAAGCTGAAGATACTATAAAAGCTAATGACATAAATGAACATCAGTGCCTCTACTCAGTGCTGGTGAGGCCATACCTAGAGTACTGCGTCCAGGTGAGGGCCCCAGGGCAAGAGAGTCCAGCAGGGAGCCAAGGGGGTCAAGGAACTGGAGCATCTCTCCTGTGAGGAGAGGCTGAGAGAGCTGGTACTTCTCAGCCTGCAAAAAAGGAGGCTCAGAGGGATATCTATAAATACCTGAACTGCACTGTAAACAATCAGGCTCTTTTTAGCAGCGCCCAGTGCAAGAGCAGGAGGCAATGAGCACAGATTTTAACACCAAGAAGCATTTCTTTGCTGTGCTGAGGATGGAGCACTGGCACACTCCTTAGGGACCTCTTAGCATTTGATGAGCCCTGAGAAGGCCCTGTTGTGTCATTTTCCCTCCTGTTCGCTGACAGAGGGAGCCCCAGTGCTGTACGATCAGTGCCTGGCTTTCAAAGGGGTCTCACGTGGAGCTGTGGGCAGCCAAGTCTGTGCATGGTGTTGCAGGACCTGCCTGATAGGTGTGATGTGCTCAGTGCTGTGGGCCACAGCTGCATTCCTCTGTCAAAGTGGACTGCAAAGTAGAGCTGGTATCTCCTGTAAGAGTAGAGGACATGTGAATGGTCATGGAAGGGCTTCTGACCACAGTGCACTGTAATGCTGTGTGTTGTAGGACCCTAGGGCCTCCTTGAGACATACCGAACTTCTTCATGAGATCTTCCCTCCCTTTTTCTCTCTCTTCCCAAGCCATTTCCACCAGAGTGGATGCTTCAGAGAGAAGTCAATTTGATGCTGATAGAAGTAAGCAAGATAATATATGCTGCAATTTTCCCTAGGGCAAAAGGTCAGGCTGTATTAACACCTACATATCCAGTAGAGAGCAATAAGAGAGCCAGTGCATCAACACTGGCACAGGTTGTCCAGTGGCTGTGAAGTCTCCTCCATGAAGATCTTCAGATGCTACCTAGGCTTAGGCCTGGGCATCCTGCTCTGGGTATCCCTGCTGGAGCAGTGGTTAGAGAGGTGGATCCAGAGGTATCTTCCAACCCTAAGCACTTCCTGATGAATACATAGGAGTAAAAAACTGGTTAGAAATCAGTTCTGTAGAAAAGGACCTGGAACTATACAAAAAAAAGGAACCAAGCATAAGTCAACATCACACTACCACAGGACAGGTTCCTTAAGGTACCAGCAGGATTCCGCATGTACCCAAGAGCCAGATCATAGTATGCAAAACATGTGATATGACTCTTAGTGCTCCACACTATGGGGTGCAGCTTTGATACTGCTTTGTTCTCAAAATATAATAGTAAATATATAAGTAAAACATATTTGGGCCAACTGAAATGAATCCAGAAGAGAGCTACAAAAACAACGCTGAGAAACGTGACTCTGGAAGAAAGATGGAGCAGTAAGTTTTTTTAATCTAAAGAACATAAGACCAAGGCATGACATAATAACAGCCCTCAAGCACATAAAATGCTGCTGTGAGGAGGGATTGAATGGGTAGTTCTTCGTGTCCATCAGGAGGGGGAGAAAGAAACAGCCTTTAATTTTAACAGCAAGGATTACATCTGAAGCCAGGAGAATATTCTGTTGGCAAGAACAATGAAACGTGGAAATAGATTGCCTGAAGAAAAGGTCAGACAAACTTTCACTGAGAAAGATATGAGATATAATTGACCCCTCTTTGGAGTGAGTAAAGATGAAGTCCAAATGCCCCTTTCAGTCCTATGAATCTCAGTTTGCCCATAAATTACAAAAAAAAAAAAAACAAAAACAAAAAAAAAAAAAGAAAAAAAAACCAAAACAAAACAAAAACAAAAAAAACAAAGAGACAGAGAATACCTTGCATCTTATACCTTAGAGAAGCAATATCCTCCCTGTGAGTAGCCAGCCTCTGTCCCTGCTTAGATAACTGTACCTTGCTGTGTTCTCACTTTATCTGCCCTCTCCAGATCAGCACATAGGTTTTACATGCTCCAGAGCTGCTACCTAAACTCTCCAATTTCCTGTGCGTACACCAAAGCTATTTCTGCTTCCTCTAAGCAATACTCCATGGAGGATACAAAAACCTTTATGGATGATTAATAGCTGGCTTTCAAGTCTTAATGATTTGGCTTAGAAACGACATCTTATAGATCAGTCAGCTAATCTAGATCTTGGCCAGCTTCTCGTCTGCTCTTTCCAACAGACAAAGTGACTATTCAGCTCAACATCTTTCATTCTTTCAATCATTCTTCTCCATTATTAACCACCTCTTCAGACACCTATTACTGAGCTGCACCACTTTGTTCAACAGACCATCACCACTGCGTCCCCCAAGGATACGCAGATAAACCTTAAACACAGATCAAAAGAAAATGTCATGGAGACACAGAAGCAGTTCAGGAATTAGTCCAATTTTCCAGTTTTATGCATTTGATTTTCTAATTTTCAGCTCTGCAATGATGAGACTGCATTATAGCTAAGGGAGAAAACACTGCTTTACAACACATTGGTTAATGCATACAATTTCAAACAGCAGAAGCTCTTTCCTTCTGTTATTGGAAGAAAGATGAATAATAATGTTAAGATTAGTTACAGCCAGTATGTGGTAGATGGACTGCTGCCATATGGTGTTTATGTAAATTAAATGACAAAATAAGGAGCTAGCATTTATAAGCAACGTTTGCACAGTACAGATATCCAGTCTGCATGTGCAATACCTACTAGCCTTCACTAATTAGAAAAGATGACATCAAAAAACACTTTTATCTGAGGCACCTTAACTCTTGTGGTAATGAAAATGCAGACCTCTTATTTGCTTAATGTCGAAAGAGCACTGAATTCAGTCTCCACTTTTGTTTGATATACATAGTCTTGTTCTGTAATTAATTTAAATGTCTACTTTCAGCTGGCTAAACAATCTTATGATAATAAGTGGCTGTGTTGCCAGTCTAGAAGGGTGTCTGTCCATATCTCGTGGATGGCTTACATGACAAAACTTAGGGCAAACACGACCTCTGTCTGGAGGTCATTAAAGCCACCTGCATCTTTTCCTTGACTAGATCAGAATTTAGGACCGTTTCTAGGAGTCCTGATACTTCATGTGGTTGTGACTTAAACATAAAATGAGGGCTTCACATAGGTAGGCAAAATGCTCCCCCACACCACCATTGCTCAGTAAACTTTAAATATATTCAAGATGCAGCACTTCAAAGTCCATATGTAACTATCATGCAGCAAAGTCTAGATGTACTTACTATATATATTTTTTTTTTCAATTTTGTATTATTTATCAAGCAGGAACAAAAGATATCAAGATGAAAAGATAAGTGACAGAGAAATCAAAACAACAGTTTCTTCTAAAGCTGGGCCTCTGGACTAAGAGACCAGCTCTCAATTCTCAGGTTATAATAAAAGCATTTCACCTGCTATGGAAAATGAAAATTGAAATTAATTACGGTAACAGCTTCATGAATCCTTGACTTACAAAGCAGATTAGATTCAGGACTCCTACCAGCCCACCACACAAAGCCAGGAAATTTTTTCTCTAAACATATGCACAAAGGCTAATTAACACAAAATCCTTTTTCCTTACTGAAAAAGAGGTCTTCGGGCTTTATTAGAAGAACAGGAAAGCAATTAACTTAAGATTAAAGGTGCGCCATCTGCATGAAGCATGATAGAAATTGCCTAAAGGAGCAGGAGACAGGTAACAGAGAACATAACAAAAGAGAGGGTGGGGGAGAGAGAGCAAGAACAAACAACAGGAGGTTAATATTAAAATCAAGACAAGATATTTCTCAGTAACTTGCTGGAAGTCAGCCATGGAGGGGATAGGTCTAATGTATGCACAAGCTTTGTTAGCATATTCAAGTCAGATTACCTGATTATAATGGTCTTTTCAGGCTCATAAATCTAAATGACACCTGTATGAAGACAGAAGTGAATACTAAGCACAAAATAAAGGAAAGTTGTAAACCTATGTTGAACTAAAAAACGTTATTATGATAGCACAGGCAATACATAAAAATCGTAGCTGTTTCTTGACATCTCTATCCAAACATTTACTCCTCCGCCAGTTTTCACAAAAAGTAATATAATTCACAGGCAGCATCTTTCTGAAAACTACAGGACTGTGCCAAAATGGCTTTGACCCTTCTTCTCCCATAGGATAGCATGGGGTTAACGTACAGCCATAGAATAACCTCAATTGGATGGGATCCACAGCAGTCATTGAGTCCAACTCCAGCTCCACATAAGACCAACCCAAAATCAAACCCTGCGTCTGAAAGTGCTGTTCAAATGAACCTTGAATACCAGCAGCTTGAGGCTGTGCCCACTGCCCTGGGCAGCCTGATCCGGGGCCTGACCACAATCTGGTGAAGGACCTTTGCCTAACACCCAAGCCAACCCTCCCCTGACACAGCTGCATGCCATTCCTTTATGATCTGCTTTACAGATGTCTAGCACCAGAACAATGCCTGAAAGCCATAGACATTGCATACACCTCTCTGTATGGATCTAATCTAGCTATTTCGCAGTACAACTCAATGGGGGAGGAAATCTCTATGTAGGTGTTAATACAGCCTGACCTTTTGCCCTAGGGAAAATTGCAGCATATATTAACTTGCTTACTTCTATCAGCATCAAATTGACTTCTCTCTGAAGCATCCACTCTGGTGGAAATGGCTTGGGAAGTGGGAGAAAAAGGGAGGGAAGATCTCATGAAGAAGTTTGGTACATCTCAAGGAGGTCCCAAGATCCCATGACCATTCACATGTCCTCTACTCTTACAGGAGATGCCAGCTCTACTTTGCAGTCCACTTTGACAGAGAAATGCAGCTGTGACCCACAGCACTGAGCACATCACACCTGTCAGGCAGGTCCTGCAACACCATGGACGGACTTGGCTGCCCACAGCTCCTCCACGTGAGACCCCTTTGAAAGCCAGGCACTGACTGTACAGCACTGGGGCTCCCTCTGTCAGCGAACAGGAGGGGAAATGACACAACAGGGCCTTCTCAGGGCTCATCAAATGCTGAGAGGTCCTTAAGGAGTGTCTAGTCCCATAGATAAGCTGGCAGTGAAACCATGAGAGTGAATTTGGCAGATGGAGCATCCTGGTAATTCATTTCCTCTGCAGATAAAAATATGCCGCATGTTGGATGAACAGCTTCTCCCTAATGCCTGTAACCAGTCATTGCCGAAAGGATCAGAAAGATGAGAAAGAGCTCATTCCCTTAAAGAGATGAACTCCTTTCTTATGAGACAAAAAACTGAAGATTTTAATGGAACACAGCATCTTCACTAAAAATCACAGGGCACCATTTATCTGTAAGTGTTGAGCTTCATCTGTTTTCAGCTAGAACAGAAAGATCTGCAAAATTCAAGTGAACAATGAAGGAAGAAAAGCAGAAACTTTATGCTGAAGCTGATAACATTTCACCAACACAAGCGCAACACAGAATTCTGCAGGAAAATAATAATCTGTTCTACTATCGATGCATTCCCAAAGCACATTACTATGCTGTCAGATATTTGATTACATCATCTGATTGTGAGTATATGCAGAAACTGCATCAGCTGTATAAGGACACCATGGAGTAGATACAAGGAACAATCCTCCAAGTGAAGCTCTTCAAGCCCCGAGATTACCCTTCTCTCTAAGAGCTGAAGTTTCACCTACTTGTGGATCAGCTACCTGTAAATGTTTGAAGGAGGAAGAAGTCTGACCTGGGTGGAAGTGCTGTTCTGCAATTAAGAGATGAGCAGAAGGAAGAAGAGAAGAAGCATTCTTGGGAATTACACATGGCACATCTTCCCTTGTGGGAAAAAGCACCACGGTGCCAGGGAAGCTGGCAGATGTACTGCATTAGTAGCAAGTGCTGGTGGCAGGGACACCACAGGACACCAAAAATGGGACCACTCCTCAGAGGAAGGTGAGTTGGGATGGGGCTGACGGCAACAATGGTGAGCCTCTCACTATCTAAACATTCTCTCCCAATAGCCATGCAGGACTATGTATTAGTGCACAATTTAGGCTTTTAGTACCTTCATTCAAGATTTCTAGATGTTCAGAACTGCAGATATAACCATCGCATAGCACTCATTTGAAGCAAGGCCATCACTTTGTATAGGCACTAAATTTAAGCAGCACTGTGTGGATCCAACAGATTTGACACAAAGTGCTGGAAAGCGCTCACACATGCAAATGGACCCACAGACAACTGATCAGCATCTGTGCATTAAATCCAGCATGTCCTGAGATCTGATCTGATGGCATACAAAGAGAAGAACTGAGCTCACTGCATGCATTCTGAATCGCACACACAAATATTTCTTCCCAAGCAGAATTCAAGCTGTGAAAGCAAAGGGCTCTGCAATGGCACTCCTGGCTTTAGCCATCAAAAAGATGCAGAACAGTCACTGTACCATACATACACTGACCTGTATATGGCTCATCATAGCTATCAACACATTATTGCACTCCCAGCAGTTACTCCTCTGAACACAAGGTATTGAGTTATTTCCTCCTTCATTGGGGGGGTTAGAAAAAAATATGTTAATTCAATGATTTTGTTTGTTTGTTTTTCTCTTAGGAGAAATTTTGCTAACTTGAAATTAGATATTCATCTTTACCAAAACCTCAAGGAGATTATATCTACCTGCAGACATGACCTGTACTTCTCCTTTCTGAATGATACGTCTGAGAGGACAATAGTATGCCAAGTCTGAAAACAGCACGCTTACAGATGATAATAACAGAAATTGCTGTGTTCTTCCATTTACAATATCTCTTCCATCATCCCTCAGATAAAGTTTTAACATTTTAAAAGGTAGAGGTAATTTTGCTGTCAGTATTTTGCTTTTTTAAAAGCAGAGATGAGTTAAACGAAGATTGGAGGAGGTTAACACATTAATAAAGTAGTTTCTCTATTGATATTCTGTAAAGGATTAAGTAACAGCACTGAGCTGAAATGCTGTTGATCTGCACATGTTGTTGATGCATTAACCCTGCTCGTGCCTGAGCAGAGGCACCCAGCATGGGAACACAGCCCAGTGCTTCTCCAGTGCCCTGGGACCAGAATGAACACAGTCAACCAAAATGGAAGTCCTACAGACGTCACTCAGGAACTTCAAACACCACCACCTAGAAGCTGTTTTCACATTAATGACTCATTCCTTTGACACAGAATTGACAAAGACTGACCTTTCTGCAGTCATTTGTCTTCACTGTCAGAATATCCATTTATTTTCTTTTACTATTTCACTGCACACAGATATGCCTCCATAAAGCAGCTCTACCCAAAGCCCACGTGGCTTTGCTGTCTCCTGCACTCACCTGGAGCCCTTTCATAGCAGCAAAACACACATTGCCACACAATGGTTGTGAAAAAAGGCTCTGCCCAGCGAAAAGGGGCTGTCACAGCCCTGCGAGAGCCCTGAGACACGTGGGAACAGGCAGCAGGAACATGGCAAATGCCTTTTTTGAAAACAAACTAGAAGTGATTTTCATGCAGTCCCTTGGTAGTCAGAGGGGCAGGAGCCGCAGCTGTGTGTCCCAATTGCCCGCCTCGCCCTCACCACGCTGGGAGAGGGCTGGAGGTGCAGGTGGGTCTCCAACAGGAGCAGTTTGTTTCATACCCATCCCTCTCTACCCCCGACGTTTTGATTTTGTGCCGCTTCGCTTGCAGACACCATCCCAAAAGCCAGGCTCCCTCCTGGCTCAGGGTCTGTGTTTCCCTTCTGAACTCGGCCCGGGACAGAAGAGGACGCAGCAGTCCAACAGCACAGACACAGCCCAGCAGCCGCCATAGCCCTAGCCTCCCTCCTGCCCACACGTGGAATACTTGTCCAAAGCCCTTCGCTCTTATATATAAGTGAAGACCAAAGAGAATTTTCAAAGCCTGTGGAGCTCCTCAGGGCAGGAAATATCACATTCCTCCCACATGAGCTTGGCATAAGGTGAATCAACCAAACACCGCTACCCAGGTGCTTTCCTGAGACTTAGCGCAGCTACAGGGTTAATCTGCTAAGCATTTCGGGTTTCCTTTATTTTTGCTTGCCCTGAAAATAAAAACGTGCAGCTCCACAGCAGCAAGCCCAGCACCAGGAGCCAAGGATTCCTAACGATTTGAATTTGAGCATTGTCATTCACTACCTCAGAATGACAACTTAATGACTATGGAGAAAATGATTCAAGTGCAACAAACCTCACCTGGAGGTGGGGAAGGGGTGGCAAGAGAAAAACAAGCACTTCCTTTCCAATTCCAACATGGAAAAAGAGAGGAGAATAGGGCTGGATAGAGCTTGAGATCTCAGGCCATTTGCTGGGTGTGTAGTGCGCAGACAAATGTTACTCCTGGCAACTGCTCCTCTAATCTATTTTTAAAGGCATAAATGTAAGAGGATCCACATTGTTCCTGCCTGGACCTCTGCCCTGTTTTTTTCAAAATCATCTTCTAGGGAACTTTGTAGCCAAATTTTAGACTTCCAGATTGGCGGTGTTTGTATCACTTGGCTCTCCAAAAAGAAGAAAAAAAACCCAGCAAACTACTGACTCAACACTATCAAATGCCAATCAGTTTCAAAACACAAAAATCTTAATTTGCGTGGAGTTACATCTCACATAATCTTACCCTCACCTCTGAAAATCAAAGTAGGTCAAAAAAGTTCCTGCTGCCAGTAAATGGAGTTGATAAGTGCTTATTAAAAGCTAAAATAATAAGCAGCTGAATAATAATACAGCACAATTCAACCACAGCCAAACAGTGAAATGTTGAGAAAACAACCCCGGGGCGACACAGCCCCGTAAGCATGTGAGCACCTCACTTCTTGCTGGAAGAGATCCTTACTCACTTCATCTTGTCCCCCAAAACCCATTCAAATACTGACTTTGATGATTCTGCTACCGTCAGATTACACTGCCCTTCACTGCACTGCTGCAAGCATAAGGAATCAATCTCTCCAGATGGAAAAAATATTTCCAAGGTACAAAAATATAATGCTTGATACTTCAAGATACAGCCGTATCTTAGCCTGTTAGTCTGGCTTTGAAGCCAAGAATGTTAATACGTTGCTTGCCATTTCCTACCACACTGAGTCAGTGCATGGCTGTGCACATATTCATGAAGTGTTTCAAAGTTCTTCTCCATGCTTCTTAGTACATGCTTTCCTGAGATGAAACTTCTTTTTAAAGGGAAATCTCTCAGAACACAACCAAGCACCTCACTCTGCATTGCTGCTATCAGTTAGTTGCCTTAATATTTACAGCAAGATGACATGGAAAACAAACACTGTATTTTTCAATCCTGATAAGCTGATAAATCTTCAAATCAAAGCATATCTCAGTATCACCTTGAGTAGAAGAAAAGTAAATTATCAAGTTAGAAACGTGAAATAATGATAATTTAACTGTAACTCAGAATATCAGCAATAGATTGTGTACAGTACTGCGAAAAAGATGGCAGAAATGGAATTTATCTCAGCCTGAGACTCTAGACATTAACATTCAAGAATTAGTCCATGAAACTTTTTAAGCATGCATGTCTATTTTCATGATGCTTAATTTGCTGGTAGTTCCAAGCATGTTTCCTACATGGTTTCTGTGCCAGCTGCAAACATTTCCACTCATAAGAATCCCCAAACAGTTGGCTTCACTTGATAGGAAGGGCATTTTCATCAAAAAATCATTAAAGCAAGAAGTTTGTGCACCTAGTCAAGGTAATCAGTGTTCTGGAATCATTAATGCATAACATGGATCAATTACCTTACTGAGATCCAGACCAATGGTTAGTCAAAGATACAGAGAATTAGCCTTTTAATTAAGAAAATACACATTGTCTATAAATAAATAAATAACAGTCTTACTATGTTTCTAGAAGTCCAAAACATGGACTGTAGAGTACTTTAAATTCTTGGAGACCTCAACCAGAACAGTCCACCTTGGCACCACTTGTATGTGAATGATGGGACCAAAGAAAGAGTATGCCTGCAGCCTGTTGTGATAGTAACACAATGCTGGGCCATTCTCTCAGAATGATATCATTACCCATAATAATTCTAGCTTTAGACAATGAGAGGAAAGGGTCAGCCAGTGCAAGTCACCAAAGTTGTCCCTCAGAGGCAGCTTTGCCAACATCTTCAAATGTATCTACACCATAGCTCTGCTTCCACACAGACAATGGTATAGGCTAATTCTGGAAGAAAAAGAAAGGACAGAGTGGAGGGGACACTGAGTTACCATGAGATAACTGCTGTCACTGCCTCAGGCAAGCAGAAGCAAGGAAGACGAAGCTGCTCAACTACTGAGGCTTAATTTAAAAAAAAAAAAAAGTCATCCTGTTCAATTCTGAGCTAGACCTACACAGGCATGAGCATTTTCGTTTTCCTCATTTATACTAAGATGGGAACAAGTGCCCTAAAGCAGTACAGACTCCAGAAGTTACACTCTGTGAAGTCAGATACCACCTAATCTACTACCAATTGGTCACTCTGCAGGGAAATCTCTCAATGATTTTGGAAAGCTCTTCCACTTTTATACCTAAGAGAAATCAGTGACCTGTCAATATTAGGAAAGTATTTTTGACGGAAAACGTGGCTTACACACTCTTAATGATGGAATGTGTCAATTTCGGGCTTTTAGGTAACTATGCTTCTTCGAAGAAAGATCAGGTTTAGACATGTAAGGAAGCACAATGATTCACAGAATGTCAAGGATTGGAAGGGACCTCCAAAGATCACCTAGTCCAATCCCCCTGCCAGAGCAGGAACACCTAGATTAGGTCACACAGGAATGCATCCAGGCTGGTTTTCAAGTCCCCAGACAAGGCGATCCCACAACCTCTCTGAGCAGCCTTTTCCATTACTGTTTTGCATTTCCACACCTAATTCAAATCCAAGCTGCAATCTGCCTTGCCACAAGACAGTGACTTGAAACCATTGTTCCAGTGGTCTTGCTCATCCCTTCCTTTGCCACACATTGTAAGCTGGGGAGAACTGTAAAACCACAGTGTCCTGGAAAATAAAACTAGATTATGTTTACTGGTCTACATCCTGCAGCAGAGCTGCCTGGACTCTTCTAGGAAGCATTAATGGCTGTAGAAAGATCATTAAAGCAGATTCTTTTGCTTCTAATAACGGAACAGATTCCTGGGATCAAAGAGCATAAGTAATGTGGAAAAGCAAATCCTGTTCAGCCAACAGAGCTGAACGAGCAGCTTGGTGCTGAGAGGTCAGAAGTTCCTTCGATTGACATGGCAGGAAGACCACCACTACAACCACAAGCTACCAGTATTACCAGGTGCCAATAGACAGCACAGCGAATCGCTGACGCAGAGAACTTCAATCTCATCCCTAACTGAGGTAAAGCACCATGAAATCTACTTCTAGAGATAAAGCAGCACACCTCTTCTGTCATTCGGCCTTCACAACCTTGTTGGTATCGCTCCTGGCAACACAGCAAAATAGTTCATAGTTTAATCTATTTTGAAGAAAAATGTATTTGGCCTTATGTACTATCAAAGGCTCAGGCTATTTTTATTTCCTACTATGTCCTCCGAAGTCAGTGATATTGTTTCCTCATTGGAGATATTGTTCCAAGCACACAACATTTTTATTAAGATTACCAATATCTTGCCAATCCCCCAAGGGATCACTGAACTCAGGCAATCATAACTTCTCAAATTACATTCCACTTGAATTACCACTTCAAGACTGTAACTGTGGCGTACCAGAAAACACATTCTGCAAGCTCAAAACAAAAGGAATCTAAAAAGTATTCCACATAATTCACTTCCTCTCCACTCTCTTTTTCAGTATGGGTACAGAATCTCTGTACCCAGCCAGCAGTACCTCGTGAAAGTCTCCTTACTTGTACAAACAGCAGGGGTTCTTCAACAATTACTAAGGTCTCCTATTGGTGATCCCGACTACTGGCTTGAAACCAATTTAAACGATCTCTTCCATATTGTCCTCAAAACAGCCTTTATCATGAACCCCTTTGCCTTTTTCCTAAGATCTTCACTCTCAAAATCTGCTTTCAACACATTTACTCTCCTGGCCTTTTAAAACAAAAGCTGACCACTTGTACAGTTGTAATGACATAGGAAAGCAAGTTAATCACTCTGATGACTTCTAACATTAAAACAAAAGTCCTAATTTATAGCACATTACTAGGTTCTATATGTAAATCCTACAACATAAATAATTCACAATAAAAGCAAATTCTGAAAGCTGTACAAACAAATCCATAATTATCTAATGGAACAGGTGTAGCTAATACTATTCAGTGATTTCTCAGTGATACAAGCATAACACTGGAATCTCAAAACATTGGAAATAAGTGAAAATAGCAGAAAAAGAAAAATAAAGATAGTATCAGAAAGGGAAATTATCACATCACGTGATTGTGACTTTTAAGCACAAAGAAGTAATCCACTGCTCCAATCCGCAGCGCAACAGACTTGTTTCTACAGGAAATGTCTAAATTCTTGGATATCCAAATAAGCAACTTAATTTCCTTTCCATTACTCATCTCTCAGCTAACATACATACCTGTGGCTATCCAATTGCTGTAATTTACTATTCAGCAGAAGTGAAACACATAAAATATCTATCCACGGGTTCTTACAACCAGCAATCAAAACCAATCGCCCCTTTCCAAAGTACTTCAGGCATTTGACTAGTCACATAAATCCTGTGCACAGCAGCTTCAAGTCCATCTCACCGGAATCCAGCAAAACACAAATGGTGACAGTGGCCAGCAACTATCTCAGCTACAACTTAATTCTCTCCTAAAACTGAGTAAACCAAACACCACAGGGATTTTAAGCCCCGCAAACCGTGGTTTCAGAGAGAAAAGGCAAGTGAAGCAGAATAGAAAACACTCCAAAATTAAAAATATAAAAAAATAAAAGCAAGAATAAAGGACATTTCCAACCAACAGAAGATTAACTAATGTAAAAGTGGTTTAGTTAGAATTCAACATTCTACTAGACTGGGAACAAGCAAGTCTCATCAAGTGTGAGTTTCACTTGCTGGTTAGGCAAGATTTTACATCAGTTTGACATTCGAGCTAGCCCCTCAAGCCTTGGCATTGGAAAACAGAGGAATTACTTTTTTTTAAAAAAAGTTCTTTTTCAATACCATCTCCCATACAAAAAGCTTAGAACATCCTCAAAATTCTCTATGTGGTATGCCAAATCCATTCTGAATACAAAGCTATTTAACAAGACTCAGCTTCTCAGCTTTATTTCCGAAGGCACACTGGACAGCTTACATTTGTTTTCTGGTATTCCAAGCAACAAAGGCCAATCCAACATGTCTTATCAACGAGCAAACCTATGCTAGAGTGCATGTTAATTAACAACTGATCTTCATTGTCAACATATCCTCATGTCAACATATATGTTCACATGAAACCCCACGTGTAAGTACCCACATAGATCTTGATTCTACCCAAACCTCTATTACAAATTTGTAGGGTTAGTCAAAAAAGAGCAATCAGCAATCCTTTCCCCCTCCTCTGTACACTCCCTGCCCTCCTGCCCCCTCCCCCCTCATTCAAGATAGCAGTACAAAAAGATTTTTTTTAAAAAATCACTGATTTGAACAGGTCTATCATATATGTATTCATTTTCCTTACAGGAAAAAAGAGAAAGCGAACCTAATCCACAAGACAGAAAGGAGACTCATGCATCAAAAGAGCTTTGCAGCAGATTTAACTTAATGGAAGATTTAATTTTAAAAAAATGGTGTGACAATTGCTAATTATTAAGCTACATCTTCAAAAGCAAATACACTACTCACAATCTCAAGTGGAACAAAATGATTTCTCTACATGGATGCAGAACTGGAGATCCTTTTGCAGAAAGCTTCTTTGAAACAGCTATAACTTTACCTTCTAGAATTTCAAGATGCAGACTGCTCATATATCCAGAACAGACCATGGAAACCACACAGATAGCTGAAAAATGAACTGTTATTCTATCACTATTCTGGCTTTTTAACTTCTTAATCTTAACCCATTGGTATTCAGGAACATGACTTAAATTGCACCTAAAAAGCAAGAAGTTCTTCCTTTCCAGAAGAATAAGCAACAATTATGGCAGATCTTATATTCCAATCATACAAAGAGTTAACATTCTCTGGCCACCAACATAATTCACAATGCAAACTAGATAACTCAGTTTTCTTAGTAACAAGTAAACACATAGCCTATCTCCTTCAATATCTGTATTCAATTTTGTTTTAAAAGGATCTCAAAAGCAAATGTTGCTTAATTAAAAAGGAGATACCTTTACAAATGACAAAAAGTCAGTATCAAAGTGTCAACCATAAGGTGGAGAAACATTCACTCCACAAGTGCCAAACTTTTAATATCAAAACCAAAACATTTATTACAACAGAATATTACAAACAACGAGTTTCAATGATCAGATGGTAAGCTTTACAAAAAATGCAAAATTGTACTATCTGATTGTGGAATGACAGATACTCCAGGTTTACAAAAACATCTTTCTGTTTATGCACACTTAAAAGTGATTTCCAGTCTGCTTTATTTTCAACCAAATACAGTACATTTATCCAAACAAAAGCATGTACATTCAATATAGAACATTTTGAGCAACAGCTACGGTCCAGTTCCCATTCACAGTACTTGTAGTGCAATGCACTAACAGGGCCAAATAGTTCTCTATCCATAAAAGCATTTTTACTCCTGATCTTGTGATCAACAATTTTAGATATATTTTATACAAAAAGTATATATGAACACGAGGCACCTCCCTAAGTAAAGGAGTAAACCTATATAGAAAACACGGTATTTCTTCTGATGTACAGTACCTTTCAAATTGTAGCAATTTGACGCAAATCACTAAACAAAATATTTTCTAAAACGCAAAACAAAACAAAAAAAACAACTGTTGCACGAAACCCACCAAGAATTCCATAACGGCAGGCATGCAACAGGTTTCCTAAAGTCCTGGTTAAAAGGTTAAAATAAAAAGGATCTAAAACATTTTCCAAATCATACAAATTCAAGTGCTATCTATAGTGGTCATTTATCATATCGAGAGAAAAATTACTCGGAGTTTCTCTCATACTATCCTCCCTTTTTATTAATATTTAATGAAATAAACTAACATTATAAGTGGTTGTGCACAGATTGTCTGTCTATAACACATCGACGAATATTCACTACCTTCATATTAACATTAGTGTGTTGATCTTTCAAAAAATAAATTGAAAAAATAAACTGCAACTATCATTAAAGTGCTTGTTGTATAATTTTTTTAAAAAATAATAAAGAATAGAGGAATGTGGATATTCTTGTAAACATCCTAGATGTTTATCAAGTTGCCCAACGAACCACGCATGGAAAAAATATGAACATCTTTGAAGCGACTGTAGTATAGAACATCCCAGAACTGGGAAATTAGTCTATATGAACAAACTGATGTTATGGCAACTACTAAAAATTAGTACAATCCAGCCAATATACACTACGTGTTTGCTCTTATACATTCATTTGTAATAAGTTTAAAACAGTATATAACAACAATTGCCAAAGTAGGATATCACAAAAAAAGTCAGAGCTGTTAGCAATTAGCACTATCAGGGAGGAACAGTACGATGAGCTCTCTGAAGATGATTTCCTAAATGAGGAACAAAAGTCTTCTTCCAAAGCTGTTGTTTGTCAAGTTGCCTCTGTATGGGTTTTTTTAAGTTCAGAAAGTTCGTATCAAACCTCAATTGCACAAGATAAGCACAGTTAACTGCTAATTTAGAAGCACAAGTGCATTTCAACTACAGCAGCGTTTTGGGAGGAGGCACTAACTACATGCAGTCAGAATGGATGTAATTTAGTAAGAAAACAACAGCTTATGAAGATATTTCCTCCTTATAGTACCATTATCAAGATATTAGCAGTTCCAACACCACATTAAAGTCTTTTTCATGCAAATGAACTCCAAATTTTCCGAACATCACTTGAACCTATCTGAGAAGAAATGGGAATAAATTAATACTTTGCATTTACCAGTACAATCCTTTCTTAAATTACACAATATAAATAACTCATAAGCTCAAATTTTTAATTTACCATCAAAATACAAAAGGCCTCTTGAAATCACCACAATTCAAGGTCCAGCTCAGCTCATTTTTTGAAGTTCCATCCCATTTAACCCAGATTTGCTAGGAAGCCACGTTTCACATTATGTTTTAACATAACTAGGTAGCAATTCACTACAAAAGCTAAACTCAAATCAAATTACCTTCTGGGATACAGAATTTCAGAGTAAAAAGATGGAATAAGGCACATATAACTTGGTTTTCTTTTCACCAAATATGCTAGAAGGATATGTCTGAATAAAGATGTTAAAAACTCTTATAGGTATCACTAACGTCTCTCCAGTTCGTTTTTGTACAATCCCCAAACCTTCAGGCATCACTCAGTCATTCTGTAATACAAAATTATCACTTATGTCTATAATTTCCCTTTTTTAAAGGTTCTCTTAAAAATCAGACCCTCTCTAATCCTTAAAATGAAGGCAACAGAAAACTAAGAAAATACAAATACAAATCCCCCAAGTGTAAAAAAATCCCAGCATTCTGTAGAGGCAGAAATTAAGAAAACTCTTGGCCAGAGTTGTATAAATATCTAGGCTAAAACAAACAAAAAAAATTATGAGGTTCAAACATTTTAAAAAATGAATCACCAGAAGTCTCCAAACTTGTGCTTATATAAATAAGTACTACAAGGATCAAATCCTAAATCTGACAATTTTTAGAAGTGTCCTTAGGATCCTAACTCCAACTCATTTTAAACCAAAGAAATTAAGCACCCAAATTACATTCAAAGAAACTGTTCTATGCCTTTCTGTGGACAGAACACAGACAATACACATTATATATACATATTTATAAAATAATAATTCTAATATGTCCATAGAGAAATTTTCTGCCAACAGCTTTTACCATGGTACTTTTAGTGCTTCTTCAGTGAGGTTACTGAGGTGTTCATTAACAGGCTACGTTATTCAAATGAACCAAAGGCACTGATAATTTGAAAACATGCTAGTTTAGAAACGTCCTTACATTAGCTTGATTACAATAGATGCCTTAAGGCAATTTAAAGTCAACTCGGTACAGCTTAATCTATATTCTACTCCACCTTCCTGCTATGATAAATTTAGAAATTAACTCTTTTCCTAAACTCTAAAAAAAAAAAAAATAATAAAAATTAAGAAACAATTCAGACATATATCACAGTATTTAAACTGCTAAAGCTGCTATGGAACTATATGTTTTTGGCAATATATCAACAACAGAACATAAAAGGTAGTGCTTTCTGTTTTGTTTGGGGGAAAAAAAAAAAAAGACAAAACACTATATTTTCCTCACCAGACAACAGCTTTAGATCTCGTACTTCTGCCTTTGGTTTTGTTTTCTTCAGGTGAATGAGATACATTCGCCTTGTGGGTTTTCTTATGATGTTCTAGAAAAGCTTTTCTGGCAAACGCTTTCCCACACTTATTGCATCGGTGAAGAGAAAAGTTTTTTGTTACTTTTACTTCAATGCCAACATCAGCTCCTTCATACTTTTTATTGGGCGAATTAGAGGTGACATCGTGTTTTGAACCAATCTGTTTTGTTTCATCCCTCTGAGGGCCTCTTTTTGTCACCTTATTTAGAACCAGATCAATTGGCTTTTTTATTGCTCTAATTTCTAAACTTGCAGTTATTTTCCCAAGGTAGCGTGGTGACTTTTTATGAACTACAGTTATATGCCTTATCACGTCACGTTTGCGACGTGTTTCATAAGAGCAGAGAGGACACCTGTAGTATTTAACATAAATGTTATTTCCATCTGTGTGTAATTCAATGTGCTTTGTCAAGTTCTGTTTCGAAGTAAATTGCCGTTTACAGAGTTTACAGTAAAGCTGCTTGAAGTCAAAGCCAGCTGAAAGTTTTGGCTTCCTGGTTTTTTGCTGGCCACCTGCAGCAGATGCATTGGTTGACTTAGAAGTTGATTTAGTAGTTGATTTACAAGTTGATTTAGTGGTTGACTTAGAGGTTGATTTAGGGTTTTCAGAGTCCTGTTTAACTTTATTTTTCTGTGCTGACGGTGTGTTCTTTTTCTCATTTGAATGATTTGTTCCCTTTAATTCATTCTGTGGAGAAAGAGCGATGGAAGGGGGCGAAGGTTCTACAGAATCTGCTGGTTCAACTTTTAGTTTTATTTCTGTTCCATTGGCAGTATTGTTGGGCCCTTTCTCTCTTTTAGAGTTCTTTCCAGAAAGAGTTATCTTGTGAACAATTTGCATGTGCCTTTTCAGCATTATTTGTGAACTATATTTTCTCTTGCACAGAAGGCATTTGCATGCAGTTAAATTGTATTCAGCCTTTGAAGACGACTTTTGTTTTCGGGTCTTAAAAGATTTTTTAGCAGAAACTGTATCCAAGAACAAAGGTTGCCCAGGCTTTGTAGCTATATCAGGAGTAATGGAATCCCTTCTTAATCCTCTATGGACTTCATCAAAATGCCTTCTTACGTTGGCTTTTGTGGCAAATGATTTATAACATACAGGACAACTTCTACCTAATGCTACAAGAACGTTCTTATTTCGGCCTTTTGCGGAGCACAGATTTGGTTTCTTTTTTGTTTCTATGTACTTCTTCAGCTCCTCCATCTTTTTTTTGTGTACTTTTCTAATATGCCGGCGAACACTGCGTCTAGAATGAAATTCTTTTCTACAAAGACAACAAACCAACTGGTGGCCGAAATCAAAATTATCCAAAGAGTCCACTTCAGGTGTTACTGCTGGGGGCTGCTCTTCAGGAGTAGGGATCACCTTGTTTGTAACAGGATCAGCAGGAGGTAATTCCACAGTCTCCCCAACTGGAGCCGGAGCTGAAACAGCCTTGGATGGTTCAGTGCTGGGTTCCTGTACTGGTACTGGAGCTTGATCAGGAGCACTACTACTTTCTGTGTTCTCATCTGGGCTATCAGTCCTTGACACATACTGAAATACAGCATTCTGATTCGTTTCTATAGGGTCTAATCTAACTATATATTCTTGCTTATCTACTCTTGGATAGATTGCTTCCAGGAGGTCACTTATGGCTTGACTCTGTTTATCATTTATATCTGGAAGGTCTGGAGGGAAAAAAAAAAAGCAAAGACATTTTTAAATGATTTGGCAACTTGAATTAAGTTTCACAAAACTCAAAGTGTCAATTCAGACACCAAACATGCACCATTGTTACTATTTTTCTGATCTTTCACACAGAAAGGCTTTGAGTAATCATTTTTCATGTATCAGTATAAGCAACACTCTTACTAGAAGCCGACTGTGGAACTACATCCTTCCAGTATGCTAATGTGGAAGCCACCTAAGCTAAAAACTAGTTTGCTTCAAATTAAATTCTTCTCTAGAAGTCACTATCAATTGCAAAACTAAGGACATAAGATTGTGCTTGTTCTTAGGTGTGCAGCTAATCTGAAATATAATTAAAAACCAATTTTCCTATTGCTGGAAACAGCCATCCTCAATAAATTAACCCATTTCTGGAAACAAGCTCTTTGCCATGAACTCTGAACAGTCCTTAAGAGCCAACAAAATGTCTGTGTAACTTGAGCATTGTGTGAGGACAGACGTAGATGAGACAGAACTTAACTTCTGGGGCAGCGAAAACTGTTAGGACTACCAAAACGCTTGAGAGACTTAGTAACAAATGTAAGGACAAAACAATCCTGTATTATTTTAGATTTTTTTTTTTTTCCCCTACTAATTTCTCAAAAGAATACTGTGAAAGAATTTACTTCAAGAAATGACTCCACTGAGCTTCTCCGAAAGTTCATATTATGGTCTGCCCTGAAAATGAGTTGAAACAGACTAAAAAAAAAAAAAAGCAAGAAAAGAAGATACAGTGGTTCTCCTTTATTAGCCTAAGCAAAAAAGAAAACATTGCAAGTGTTAAATTCGCCCTTGAAGTACTGTTTTAATATACTTACTCTCAAAAAAGTTCATTCCGATGATTTTGAACCATTTACATCGTTGGCTACTGCAATGATGTTACGTGCATTGTATTTTTTAAAAGCAAAAGTACCAATAATTTTCCCGCCTTTTTTTTTTCGTGAGAGAGATACCCTAAAGGTTTTGTATTATGAAATGAAAAACGAGATTTAAAAAAAAAATAAAAAATCCCATTTGCTTACAAGCTACTGATGATATCACAGCCCTGAGAAACATTCTGTTTTTAAATGCCAACTAAGTTCAATGATCTAGTTTCCAGCATTGCAGGCTAAACATCAGCACTGGCACAACTAAAACCCCTGTGCACTAACGTAAAAACATGAGGCACTGAGATGATACCATTTGAAATTCTCCACAATGATTTGAAGATGTCCTTTAAGGCAGCAACTTAATTCAGAGCACCTAGTATTATTTTTTTCGTCTGGAGAACATAGCATTATCGTTTTCATTTGTACCCTTCCTAGTGAACAGTGAACTCTATCAGCCAAGCAGCCAATTAAAGGAAAGCTAGCCAACAGCTAGACTGGAAGTTTACTCAGGTTAATCTTATTTTGCTTAGACATTCCTGCATTTAAGTCACATGTACTTATAATTCCATAGTTTTTGAAACATTGAGGTACAAAGACACTAACTAAGGAAGAAAAATCATCATCACACCAATGTTGATGAAGACAACAAAGACAACCATGATAACAAAAGCAGCTTTACAAAACACTTTAGATGCTGGCACATTTCTCAGTTACTCAGCTTTACTGACATCAACAAATCATTATCACTTGAAATGAATCTTTAATAGTTTGTTGTTGTTGGGTTTTTTTGTTTTTTTTTTTGCAAATACATTCATTTTTTTCCTTTTAATCACTTTTAATAATAAAGTTTACTCTCTACAAAAAAGAAAGTGGGCTAGACATGATCACAAAAATGCCCCAAGAATATAGAATAGTTCAGTCGGAAGGGACCTTCAAGTCCAACTGCCTGAGCACATCAGGGCTAACCAAAAGTTAAAGCATGTCATTAAGGGGCATTGTTCAAATGCCTCCTGAATGCTGACAGCCTTGGGGACATCAGCTACTTGTCTACCAAGCATGAGAGATGTTTGACCACCCTCATGGTAAAGAAATTTTTCCTAATGTCTGGTCTGAACTTCCCTGGTGCAGTTTTGTGCTGTTCCCAGAGGGAAGATGGAGGTGAAGTGATGAGAAATGAATACAGTACAACTGAAGAAAATGTCTTCAAAAAGGGTGATTTCTCAGTCTGTGTTTCATGAATAACAATGAAGGATTGTATCTGTGATTACCAAATACTTCCCAAGTACAGGAAAAAATGACATACATCACCCACATCACTCTACATGATCCAGCCAAACTCTTTTTGAACTATACTGATATAAAACCAAAGTGCCTGCTTAGATTCAAGCTTTTCTATGAGACTCAGTTTCTCAGATCATGGTGAGCTTTTCATTATCTTCCAGAGGGAAAAAAAAAAAAAAACAAAGAAAAAAAAGTGGAAGAATTAAAAAGAATTAAAAATCATTAACAGTGGCATCTTTTGTTAAAGCACTGGACCCATATTCTTGTCTGATTATATTCGTTTGATTATTTTATGGGTCTGTGCTGTTAGTGCATATTCATGCAGCACTGTAGCTTCTTTTCTACCATAAAGGTTATCAACATGCGTTACCATTTAAATTTAATTCCACATCAGTTTTCTGCATCTTGTTTCTCGTGCATTTGTACGAATGGTACAAAAAGGGAAATTTCTCAATTTCTCAATTTCAGGTGGCTTTATTAGATATTACAATTAGGAAAACTTACTATCATCCATCTGAAGACTTGGAGGACAATAAAACTTTTTATGAGTAATTAAATTTGGTAATCCCCTGAAGAGACTCCGGCACAATTTACACTCAAAAATGGTGTCCACATCTTTCAACAAGATATGCTTAAGCTGTTTAGTTCCTGTAATAAAAGAAACATTATACTTGAGGAAGGTTTTCTGTTCATTTTTTAACTCGCATCATCACATGAAAGCAAAAGCATTTTATAAGACAACAATCATATCAGCATTTCATCTTGCATTAATGCTATTTCACTGCACAGTTTATGATATGTAATTAACTTCCATTATGAAAATAAGCCTAGTTTGAAATAAATACATAAAAATTAAAGTTTACACATATTACAGTTTATTTACAGCGAACGAACAGAACGACTTGGACCAAAAACCAACAGCTAACATTAATAAGGATTCCATGGTACAATATTTGGTTGCTGTAATACAATTTTCTATGAGGAGGGAATAAGCACCTAGAGACTTCAAAAAAGCTCATCATGTTAAGAAAGCAATAAAAATGCAGCTATTTCACATAATAAATTATGAGGTAAGGAAAAAAAAAAAACCAACAGAGTGTAAGAACGAAGCACAAAGAGCTAACATCAGTGTTACTACATCCAGGCATGTGATACAAGATAAAAGCGATCGTACTTATGGAAGAAAATAGAACTGGAGACATATTTTTAGCCTGCAAAAAGAATAAAATAACTTAGAAAATTTTCCCTTAAAACACACATTGCTCAACAAAATGTGCAGGTTTTCCAAACTACTGTATACATACGCATTGTATATTCAAAAATAAAATATCCAAACATGCAAGGATAAGTCTCATCTAGAACTGTAGGTTTTCCAGCTCATGCCTTGCTTAAACTTTGAATCTTTTGTTTATATTACACTTCAAATCCATTCCTTCATTTCACATCTTGCTAAAACTATGAACATAATGTCCACAATGAGCAATGAATCACTGAATGATGAATACTTACCATGCCAAACCAGAAGAAAACGCTGGCTACACAAATTCAGCTAATTGCTCTAACTTGATTTTATTTTTAATAGAGGAACAAAACAAAATTAATCTAAATTAGTCAAAACAGCAAAACTATAATGAAAGTTGGCAAAGTATCAACTGTGTAACAGTCAACTAAGAAACAGTAAAAATGGCATCAAGATATACTTTTCCAGCTGAAGCAAAAGCTCAAGGTTTTGGTCAACGTGGACAACAAAGGATTCCATTTAAAGATCAAACTTAGTCACACTGCAGAATTATGTTCTAAACAAAAAGCTTGTTCAAATATAAATAATTCCATAATTGTTCTCCAATGTGAACAGACCTTATCTAGTTAGCTTTCTATTTCTTGGCCTAATAATGCTATAAATCTTTTTATAACTGCATTTTAGTAAAGCACAATACCTTCTTCAGGTGCTTAAAACCAGGACCCAAACTTGACTACCTGAGGCTACCATCCAATTTTTTTCTCTGCCTATGCCTTCCCTGAGCCACTGCCCTATGTTCTTGTCTTTTTCTCTCACTGCTCTACCCCTCAAGCGTTATCAACCTAATCTTCATCTGACCTGCATTTTTACAGACAACAGACCACTGGAAAAAAACTTGCATTTATTGAAAAATCCCAAATTTGAGAACTGCATGAAGTTCCCCCTAAGGACACGTTATTTACTGAAATCTCACCCACAGATACTTCAATGCCTGCATGTAAAGAAAATAACATGAAAACACAGCTGAACAGAACTGAACATGCTCCATGTAGATGAAATTCCAATAAGTCACTATCTATAATCCAAATAAAAGGCCTCAAGCTTGGTGTCAGTACACCATGAAATAAAATTTGACTTGTGCTGTCAGTGCATATCCTAGACACAAGTATACCCTTCGAATGGAAAAAAGTCATCTAATTTACCTCTCCTTCCTAACCAATCATCAATCCCTCTCTCCCACCCCTCTCTCATGTAATAATGAAAGTTCTCTACCCCTCAGTACTGAAGGACTGCCTAATTCAAACTATCAGCCTTAAGAATTTTGAGGACTTATATTAGAGGTCAGACTAGATGATGCAGTGGTTCCTCTGGCTTCAAATCTTTCTTATGCCGTGAAGCTTTTCATAAGAGTTAATGACTCAATGGGTCCTTGTGGATTATACAATAGACCCTTCCAAACTCCTGAGTTTGGAAGAGAAAATAAGTTAAAGCAACCATTGGTTTTGTTGACTCATCAGGCAGAGAAAAAGCAAGCATCTGCACATCCTTCACCAGCTACCAATTGTGGCAAGAAGCAGTCAGCTTTCCACCAGCATATGCTTCCTCCAGTTTACCATAGCTTTATTTCATAGTTGCATTTCATTGGGGCAAGCAATGATGTAGCTGTAGATGTAGGTGACAGAATGCATCACTACCAAAAGAAACTGATACAAAGTATCAGTCACTGCAAACAATTCCCCGGCAGAAACAGCCAAGGCTAGGCCCTCAGCAAGCAATTTCACTTTCCACAAAAATCTCAGCAGTTCACTTTCTCATAGGAGAACATTCTATTCTACAACAGCATTACAGAAGTCCAGAACTTCAAGGCCAGGCTGGATGCAGTTCTGGGCAGCCCGGTCTGGTGGTTGGCAACCCTGCACATAGGAAGGGGGGTTGAAACTGGATGATCATTGTGGTCCTTATCAATCCAGGCCATTATGTGATTCATTCTAAGATTCATATAAGAACGCTGTTTACTATATTATGATTTTGTTGCATTTGAGTCTAGCATAATTAGAAAGGAGTTACTAATTAATTTGTTATCCTTAACGCTCTTTAAGACTGGAGAAGCCTTCTGCTAAAATTGCTTTCACGGTTACAGCTTTAAGCTCTGTTTCTTTAACGTTCCTTTAAGAATCAAAAGAGCTCCTTAGCAAAATGAAAAGCTGTGTGTTCAAAACTAACTTGCAAAATCTTGGTCCAAGTCATTTTGCCTTCTGTACAACTGCCACGAAGACAACAAGGTAAGCTATGAATTAACAAATGCCAGAAAGGACAATCTAGGAGCTGCCTTGAGTCAGACAAATTGCAGTTTGTACTAGTGCCAACTGAAATACCATTAGCCTCCTTCAAGTCAAAGGGCCCTGACACACATATTTGAGGCTTTATGCCAATTTCATTCAAGCACTCACACTTATAAATAAAGTTGCTAATGATGACTCTCTTATCCAGTTTTCTTTTTTGTATGAAGTTTTTAAATGCAGACGGAGAACATACACAATACTATGTCATTCTACAAAACTCAGACCAGACACACACCCCACTGCATACCAGCAATGACTTACATGTGAAACAACTACTTCATAGACATAAAGCTCTGTTGCTTTATATAAAATCTTTTTATGCAACTGCTTAAAAGCACAAACTCAGTGTTCTTGCACTAAGTTTGCTCTGCCACGTCAGAATTGTAGAACCAGCCTGAAAGCATTACAGGTTTCAATCACCCTTGGTACGCTCATCCAAACACTCAGCTGTTATTCTTAGGTTCACTGCTATGAATTGCAACTCCAAAAAAGAGTCAAGGAACACCATAAAAGTAATATGATACAGCAGTACTAAAAAGTTCAAGGCAAATACTGAATTTTGTCTGCCACTCAAGAGTTTTAGCATGAATTCATTAATAACAGCTGGAGGGATGACATAAAGCAGAAGAACAAGCTATTTCTTAAGGAAAAAAAAAAAAAAAAAAAAAGGTTTTGAAAGATGATAATACAGCAGGAGCTATAACTTGACCAGCGTACATGAAAATGCAGACAAAAAGAAATATCACTTTATACCAAAAACCCATCCATATTTTACAAATACGTAGAAAGTCAGGTGTTGATTTTTTGTTTTGTTTAAATATACACTAAATCTACCCTAAATAAATAACTGTTAAAATAAGGTAATAAACTTTTCTAAGAGTTAAGCCACGGCTTTATACCTGATCGAAAACACTCGATGATCTGCTGAATACCAGATTTTGATGTTTGCAAAGGCTGCTGTAATAATGGAGGATCACCAGGTTCCAATATATGCACTGAAATACATAAAAGATAGTAAATCATTTGAGAAAGCAAAGATGATCGTTATTAAATTATAGATTTTCAAAGCATAGAATAAGCTAGCTAAAGTGAAAGGCCAAGAATGCAGTACAAGCTGTCTTAGGCAAAAATTCTCATCAACAGTGAATTAAAAAATAATAATATAATAAGATAGTGACTGTTCCAGACATGATACCTTCTGAGAGTATGCTGTCATCTTGATTAGTCAAAGCAAGAATATACTCAAAGCTGTGAGTATCAAACATAAACATACTAAACCATGCTGGCTCATCAGAAGTTTCCATCAGTTAAGGCAGCTCCCCAAAACAGCCCACCTGACTCCCATCGTTCAAACCAAAACAACAAAGCAGATGTACAAAAAATTACCAAACACATCTCTTCTGAACGTACAACATTCAGTGCTGTCACTGCACCCTGAATTCACATCCATTCCACCATGATCAGAACAAAGCACAAGCATATCTAGCTAGTATGGTCCAAAGACAGGTACCATAATAGTTTTCACAATAAAACTGCATTCAAAAAATGCTTCTGGTTCAAGCAAACTGCAGAAGTAACAATTTGAAGTCTCATGTTACACTGGAATCCTCATAAAACCTATTGTAAGATTTATCCAGCAAAAAGATTATCAACTTATTCTGATACACAGCGCTCACGCACACAGAATTAACAGCATTCTGTTGCTGTATATTCAAAAACCAACCAAGCCTTACTCAGATGGAATACCAAATTTACACAAATACCAGCACTTACTCAAGCACGAGTTTGCAAAAATCACATCAGTCATCTTTGTTATTAGCAAAACTAAACTCATAGCTCCTCCATTGGCTCCTCCGTTGCCCATTCTATGACGCAATTAGACCATTTTTAGGTCTCCATTTCTAATGCCAGCACAAAGCAGCTCTACAAAATTTATGTTTTAGTAAGGAGCACTAACAGCACTGTGAAAATCTATTTAGGTTTACCAATTGCAAATAGAGTAAATGCAGGAAATGCAGGATGTAAGGTTATAAGTAAATTCAAGCTGAAAAGAACATCAGAAAGAAAAAGCAGTCTAAGAAAGGAACGATAAAATGAACACACCACACGACTGTGCTGACCCCATAATATACTGTTACATATGAACACGTAACAACCATTACAAATCAGTTAATTGTTTAGGGATTTCTAACACAATGACATATTGTAGTCTACCAGCCCATTCCATCTTCTTCAAAATAGTGTACTTTGGGTTGCATGCTGCCCCTAACATGCATATGCAACAGCCACTGACATCAAGGAGCGACATACATGAAGCAGGCATCACACATCGCTGTTATTTGTAGGGCAAGAAAAGTATTTTAGCCTTTATAAAACATGAGAACAACTCAAAGCCATTTCATCTTAAACGCAAAAAGTGTTTCTTCTAGCTGAACAGTATCTTCCCTCAAATTACAGTTAATTAAAGCAGTATAATCAAGCTGCCACACGCAGACTTTCAAGTACTAATTCCAAAAAAAGATGCCTTTCTTTTTCAAATACAAGTGAAAGCATCCAAATAACAAATTATACAGAAAGGCAATAAGAAAAGAACCAGGTTTACTTTTAGACTACCAATTGTAACAACGGGCATAACAATTACAGAAAATCAAGCGAGCTAGCTGAAACTTTCAAGCACTTTCTACTGGCAGCATCTCCTGTGTCACATAGCAACGGGATGCAGACAGGAGGTTTAGGACTTCCAGGGTTTCCCCCCCACCTTGACAAGAAGATCCTTGTGCTCATCTGAGCTCACCAGAGGAGGGTGAAAGCAAAGGGATACTCAAAAAATGCAAGAGATCACCAGAAACGTCATTTAACAAGAAAAGAAACTAAAGACAGACCAAGACACTCCACTTCTCAAAACAAGAACACTTGGAATCTTTACGTGTTTTCTCGCCTGCTTCTGACAGGCACGCAGCGCCCACCTGGAACCACGGGTTACAACGAGGCACCCCACAGGATCCAAGGAGTTACACTGAGCAGGTTGAACTCGAGGGTACTTAAGGACAGCTCCAGCATAATCCAGAGCCGCGGCACGCCCCGACCGCCCCCCGACGACGCACAGCTGTCACCCCCCGGGCTCCCGCAGCTCCGCACGGCCGCCCCCGCGCCGTACCTGGCTCGCAGCAGCCGTGGTGGTGGTGCTCCGTCTGACAGCACTTGTCCCGCAGAGGCATTTTCCGTGCGCACGACCCGCGGTCCTCCTACATGCAGCGGCTCGCTCCTGCCGAAACGAGCAGACGGCCGTCAGCTCCGCGGAGCGAAAGGGCGAACGCCGCGCACCCGGCTCCGCGGCGGCCCCGCGCGCTCGGCCTTCCATTGTTTGCAGCGGCTCTCCCGGAGCTCACGGCCCCGCCGCTCCCGCGCGGCCCGGCCCGCTCCAGCCCCGCGCCCGCCCGCCGCCACCTGCGCCCCGGCCGCCCTTCCTTCCTTACCTCCTTCCCGCCCGCCCTCCTCCTCCTCCTCCTCCTCCTCCTCTCCCCTCAGCCGCGCTCGCAGCCCCGCGCCGCTCCCCACCGCCACCTCGCAACTCCCGCGCGACGGAGGGAACGGAACCGCGACGCCGGCAGCTCGCCGGGCCGGGCCGGGCCGGGCGTGAGGGAACGGAGCAGACGGAGCACCGCGGAGCCGCGGCCGGGAGAGCCCGCCGGGCCGCCACGCGCCAGCCGCGGGGAGGAAGGGACGGACGGGCGGGCGGCAGGTGACAGCGGACGCCGAACGCCGCCGGCTGCAGCGAGCGGCGGGCAGACCGCCGCGGGACCGCCGCTAGCCGTCCCCTACCTGGGAGCGGACGGGCGGCCTCCCCCGCCCCGAACTCCACTTTATTCGCCCCTGTCCCGCCAGAGCGGCGGCCGCTGACCCCGGAGCCGGATGGGCACAGGGGCAGGAAGTGACTGCGGCCGTGGCGGCGAGGGGCCGCGCGGCGCGCAGTGCGCAGGCGCCTCTCGCCCGCCGCTCCCCCGCCCGTGCCGCACAGGTGCCGGGCGGCGGCACGCGGCCGTTGGCGCCGGGCTGCGGCGGGAGCAGCTCGGCGGCCGAGGGAGCCGGGCGTCTTGTCCGCCGCAGGGGCTACGCGGCGGCGCTCCGGAGTGCCGCCGTCCGGACGTTGGCGGGAGCTCGCGATGGTGCCGCTGCCCTGTCGCAGCCCGGCCCGCGTCGTTTGAAAAAGTTGTTGTTGCGGTTGAGTTGCCGAGAAGCGGGGTGAATCGATGTTTTCCACGCCTGGAGAACGGATTAATTCTCTGAGAGGTTTCCGCGATGTGCAATCCAAACCTCGGCAACGGGAGATTGGAATGGGGTTCATTGATTTTTGCCAAAGGAAAAAGTTTGTCAAACGAGTGAGACTTCTTCCTCGTCATGGAAACTTTCCTTTGCGTAAGGAAAATCATTTGTTAGGAAATGCGAGAAATAAAAGCATCGTTACAGGAAAATCGCTGAGGGATGGTACCGCTGTGGAAATGATGGGCCAGGCTTCGGCTTGTGGTGGAATTGCTGCAGAGGCAGGATTCACGGCTTCAGGCGGTTCAAAGTCGAGCCTGCTGTCCATGCCATGCCTCGGTCATGCTGCTCTTCACGGCAGCCTCTGGGAGTTTTTGCCATCTCCAGCCACCATGTGTAAGCAGTGCAGTCTTTTTATTAAATGCGGGTTCTGTATTTAATAACAGATCTCCAGGAACTCATCTGTTTCTGAAGCACTAGGAGGCAAAATTGAAGCCCTGCAAAGTCCATTTGGGTTTTGATTAATGAACTTGAGGCACCCTACATTTCAGAGAACAGTCTGAGCAGTCTCATGTCAGGAAGGATCCCAGCAGACATCAGCTGAAACCTTCACACTACTCATTCAAAGATGGGTCTTTGTGTATATCCAGAAGTGCTCTTGATGAGCTTAGCTACATCCAGAGCTCTGCTGCATCTTCACACAGACAGGAAAAAGGTTGAACTTCACCCAACCGTGTCACTGCGGTCAGCCCACACACAGCACACTTGGGTAAAACTGCACTGCTCGTGGGTAACAAAGTGCCAAGAACACAGCCCTCAACTCTTTTTCTGTGCAACTGCCCCCTGACAGCAGCATTTGCCCAAGAAGTAATGAACTTAAAGAATTAACAACCCCCACCTCCTAGGAGAGGTCAATGTCTGCTTGAAAATAAAATAATCTCCTATTCTTGCAGTGCCACTGGATTCAAGTGTCAAAAGAGGAGGATCCTTTTGCCTTAAATGCAGATTCATAACTTTGTATCCTAATCTTAAGATCAGAAAAAAAATGGATGGTGTTGCCTGCTTGTATGAATCTGTATCTAAGCTGTCATACTTACAATTTGTTTCTGGCTGGAAGGTGCTCATTTGTACATTGTTACATTTAACTCATTACATAGTTCATAAAATAATCAATTAGAATGGTTAAGCAAACACACCCAAGTTTTGATCAGTCAGATAGCCAGCCCAGTGCAAAACGCCTGTTACAAGCTAACAACACACTGCTGCAGCTGGCAATGCAGCAGGGTAAATGGTAGCCCACATTCAATTTCAGTTTTGTTGTTTAATTGAAAATTAAGCAGATGATGTTTCCTGACTTTGAAACATTCAGCATCCCTCCATTAAACTTGAAGCCAAGCAAATAAATACACCCAAGCCTTGATCAGTCGGATAGTCAGTCCCGTGTGAAATGTCTGTTGCAGACAAGTTCCCAGGACAGCAATAAAATCAATATAAAAATTTGTCCAGCTGCAGAATATTTCAGAACAGATAAATTGCAAACTCTTTCCTTTTAATATGTGAAACTAATCCCCCTGCATACAAATAAATCTCAGAGATTTAAGAGTTCCACCCTTTATGACACTGAACATAAAGACTGTGCTAACTGCTAACTAATTAACTTAGGACAGTTGCTGCTAATTAATTAATGCCTATATCTAGGCTAAGAATCCACTGTAGTTGGAGCTGGGATTTGACTCATTTCCTTTTAATGTCTTCATAGATGCTTCTAAGAGGTGAATGCCCATGATATAGCAGCAGTGTAGGATTTGGTAGATCTGTGAGCACGTCCCAAACAGTACGCCTAGGCAGCTAAGCCATGGGGCAGTCCAGGCTGCTAAGTCTCTTTTGGTGTTTTTTTCTCTAACTTCCTTATGACAAACCTATATAGCCAAGCATAACAAAAGAAAGAATAGTATAAGCTTTGTTACTGCTGTTTCCTACCACAGCACCCAAGTTGCTGCTGCTATACTGCATTCTCCAGGTTTGCCCACTTTTGCTTTCTAAACTTGAAGGGACAGAGCCTCAGGTAATGACAATCTAAACATTAGATTACAAGTGCTGTATTTTCTCTTGAACATCCCTCTTAACACTTCAAGTAACAAAATATGACATTCAGATCATTTTTCTGACTTGTCAGGTGCTGTTCATAAGTCCTGAAAATTCATGATAGATATTCTCAAATTATTCTATACTTAATTTCTGTTTGTGAGCAAACCAGCACTTTTATTTGGACCACTGCAGTCTCAAATGAAGCACTTGTCATTCATAATTTTTTTCTATTTATACCTGAGAGAGCCAATACACTTTTAGCATCCAAAGCAACTTATGGCAATGACTTCTGCAAAATTAAGTCTTGTGGATTTTTTTATGTGTCAAATATGCTTCCTGATAAATTGGTTGCCTACTATTTCCTGTAGGAGTTCCTGCCAAAATTATTAATGAAATATTCTTGCAAGAATCAGTAGAAAAAGGAAACCACAGATATTCTATTTAACAATATGTTCAGCAGCCCTCCGTAGTGCCTAAGATTTTATTCTATCCCAGCTGAGTTGCTGGTTATGCAAACTGGGAGTTCTGGTTTAATTAATCTTCCTGTGCATTGAAGCTGTCCTGGCTGCCATTCTCCATGGTTTTGGTAGTTCTGCAGTATCATTTGTAAGGGGAAATCTTTAAAAATATGTATGGTATCCAAAGAACACTCATTTCTCAGCTAAACCACTCATATTGTTAAAAAGCACAGAAGCTCTTCCATATAACAAAGAGAAGAATAAAAATCCTCTTTATTCACTTCATGTAAATTCTAGACATAAAATAAGTTACTGGGTGGGTTTTTCGAGCTTTCCTCCTCTGAGAAATGTTCTCAGGATAACCTTTAGGCTTTTAAACAGCATCTCTGTTTATTGCCTTTTACATGATATGGAGCTGGGGACATGTTTAGATCTGAGAGTTCTGTTACAACTTGATGATCAAATTCTTTTAAAAGTGTTTCTCTTATGGTTAACAGCTTTGAGAAATCCAAAATTCAGAGCAATTTCTCTTAGGTACTGGATTGTGTTTCCAAGATGTATAATGAGCTATTCTAGCAAGGGAGGTATGTTTTAGTAGAGGATGTTGAAGCATTATTTCAAATAGTTTTTTAAGTAGGTTTAGTGTCCACTGAGAGGTTTTGTTCTGCCAAAGGGCTGGTAGCAACACCTGCTGAGATATCTTGCCATCTGTTTATACATCCAAGAGCCGTAAGATTGGATTAGTAAAACTTTTGCTCATATCCTATGACCACCATTTTTTTCCTGTATTTTGGATGAAGCATCTAACTTCACAATAGCTTTCCCTACAAGAAAGTAATTCTACGTTGGAATGAACTACACTGAGCCGAGTTCAGCTTTGCAGAGATGAAGGTAGAGTTCATAAATTCTGAAGATCTCTCACAGAATGTACTCTAGTCAAACAGTATCATGGATCCCAGTCATAAAATGTTTTACTGCATATGCAGATATTCTAGCACTCCTTAATACATTGCTCTTCATTTGTATTACTGACTTGGTGTGGCTTCATATGCTGTTCTTACCGATGGCATCTTCGATGAACTGTTCATTAACTCCAGATTAAACAAATTTTAGACATGGAAGTCTGAGAACAATTCAGACTGTTTCAAGCACATTAAGGCTCCTTTGTTAGAGTCTCTGCATCCATGATGGCCAGATGGGTGGAACATTCACCAAGGAAGAAGAAGACCTTGATTTCTAAATCCTAAACTACAAGTTAGAGACCCCTTTTGTTAAGCACAAGGCACAGTTCAATCAGGAATGCAGGAGCTAGGGGGCTAAAAAGAGACTAACAAAGACAGGCTGAATCTATTGAGAATGCGATTAACTTGGAGAGGGGGAAAACAATACTAAGATCTGCTTGCAATTCCCAGTGCTGTTTATTTATTTATATCCACTGATGCTTAAATGGGAAATGCATAAACAAGTCTTTAGAGCACAGACATGTTGACTTTCAGATAAAGGTGGGATCATTGAGACAACTCTTTGTCTTGGATCAGTCACTATGAAAAAGTACATTAAGAGTTTTCATGCACTACAAGTGAACTAGTTATCCCCATAACATAGCTCAGATACAACTTGCTTACAGTATTCCCAGTTTTAAACTGCATATATTTGTACAGTCCTGCTTTTGATGAGATCCCAAAATTAAACTCATTTATATTTGCATCAATTCTACATATTCATGATTGCAAAGTTTACACTACCCTTATACCTCAGCCTTGGTAGAATCTTACAGACATTCTAGATATATTCTAGATATTCTAAACCTTCTGAATCTTAGTCAATACATACTCCAGTCTAACAAGTAGCTGCATGCTCTGTTCCCCAGTTAACACAAAGCTTCATTACCCTTTGGGATAAAAATAAACTGCTATGTGTATTATCTTACCCATAATTCATTTATTTACAGAGTTAGTGAAACTCATAATTAACTAGACCTCTCATGGGGTCTAATTTCCTTCTGTTCTTTCTGGCACACTGGTATAAAGTTCAGCAAACAGAACAATTTGCAATGCATCTCTCCCCTAGGAGACTCATGTCATCATCTGATCACAGGTTCAACCTCTTTTATTTTTTCCTTTGTGTCCTTCAGCTTAGATTCCTGGTTGCACAGCGATCCAACTTCGCATGGAGGCATGAAAGAATTCTACCATAGAATTACATTATTGGACATTCATGATCCTTGAGGTCCCTTTGAACCCTGGCCATTCTGTGATTCTGTGATCACGGCTTTCTTTTGGCTTTTGTGGCTTGGACAGGTACACTGCTGGACAAAGAACTGGCCCAGAGAATGGTGGCGAATGCAGTTAAATTCAGCTGGTGACAAGTCATGAGTGCTGTTCCTCAGGGATTGGTATTAGGGCCTGTCCTGTTTAATATGAAGAGAGTGCACTCTCATTAAGTTTGCAGATGAAACCAAGTTTGGAGGAAGTGTTAATGTGCCTGAAGGCCCTTCAGAGGAATATGGACAGGCTGGACGGCTGGGCTGAGGCCAGTGAGATGAAGTTCAACAAGACCAAGTGCCAGGTCCTGCACTTTGATCACAACAACCCTAGGCAATGCTACAGTTTTGGGAGGGAATGGCTGGAAGACTGTGCAGAGGAAAAGAACTTGGGGGTGCTGGACAACACTCAGCTGAACATGAGCCAGCAGTGTGCCCAGCCATGAAGACCAATGTCATCCTGGCTTGTATCACAAATAGTGTAGTAAGCAGGAGCAGAGAGGTGATCATTTCCCTGCACTCAGCTCTGGCGAGCCGCATCTTGAGTACTGTGGTTAGTTTTGAGCTCCTTACTACAAGAAAGACATGGAGGTCCTGGAACATATCCAGAGAAGGGCAACAAAGCTTGTGAGACAGTTTGGAATATAAGACTTATAAGCAGCGGCTGACAGAACTGGGATTGTTTAGTCTGGAGAATAGCAGCCTTAGGGAAGACCTCATTGCCCTCTACAAGTACCTGAAGGGAGACTGTGACAGGTGGGAGTCAGCCTCTTTTCTCGTGAAACCAGCAATAGGATGAGAGGGGATGGCCTCTAATAGCATCAGGGGAGATTCAGGTTGGATACTAGGAAAAATTTCATCTCCAAAAGAGTGGTCAAGCACTGGAATGGGCTGCCCAGGGAGCTGGTTGTGTCACTGTCCCTGGAGGCATTCAAGAAATGTGTAGGTGTGATACTAAGGAATGTGGTTCAGTGGGCAATATCAGTAGTAGGTGGACAGTTGGACAAGATGATCTTAGAGGTCTTTTCCAACCTTAATAATTCTATGATTCTAATTCTACTTAGCTTGTGATTACAGTGTATTCCTGGAAAGCATGCATGGGTGGTTCAGGTTAAAGCAGGATTGCATGAGGATTAGAATCCAGATTTCCCATTTTACTGCTACACCCTCTTATGACAATGCTTTCTGGCAGAAGAGTTCTGTAGCATACAAAGTAAACACTTTTTGGAAGAAAAAATAATATACAGTGGGGAACAACTGAGGGGAAAATCTCCAGCATACTGCAGGAGACAAGAAGCAGACACTGAAGACATTCTGAATTACCAGATCAGTGTGGTCAGTAATCCTCTTTTACACAAGAAACAAGGAAGAAAAAGCATAACTGCATTGAAGACATAGCTTAGTTTATGAGTGGGACTTGGGCACATGTCTACTTCCATACTGCAAACCTACTTCCATTGTCCAAGAAGTTCTATTATTTTTCTCTCCTCCTTATGGATTTCTAGCAGGTACAGCATGATTTTCAACTTAAAAATGGTCTATTTCACATAGGTTTCTTTATAAAAGCTGTTGGAGACGGTCCAGAGGAGAGCCACCAAGATGATCAGAGGGTTGGAGCACCTGCCGTACAAAGACAGGCTGAGGGAGCTGGGTTTGTTCAGCCTGGAGAAAAGAAGGCTGCAGGGTGACCTCACTGCAGCCTTTCAGTACCTAAAGGGAGCCTAAAAACAGGAGGGGAGTCAACTCTTTGAAAGAGTAGATAACAGCGGGATAAGGGGAAATGGTTTTGAGGGAGGGAAGATTTAGGATGGATGTCGGGGGGAAATTCTTTACAGAGAGAGTGGTGAGGTGCTGGAACAGGCTGCCCAGAGAGGTTGTGGATGCCCCGTCCCTGGAGGTGTTCAAGGCCAGGTTGGATGGGGCCCTGGGCAGCCTGGTTGAATGGGGAGTTTGGTGGCCCTGCATGTGGCAGGGGGGTTGGAGATTCATGATCCTTGAGGTCCCTTCCAACCTGGGCCATTCTGTGATTCTGTGTGAAAAAAATCATTCTGTATAAGCAGTCTTCCCTTTTTACTTTTTGTTCCTCTTTATAAAAAAAAAAAATTAGCCTTATCAAATACATTAGGAAGCATGAAAGACTTGCTTACACTATTATAAACTGAATTTACATCTTCTTACCACATTCAGTTTTCAGTCCAGTGATTTTTTCCTTGCACAGTCTTCCTATAGAAGGAAAATAAAGTTAATTTAATTCATGTTTTCATCCTTGATTAACCTGAGAAATAGAAAATATATATATGCAACACAGTGAGATGCATACTTCCATAAATTTAATTGAGATATATATTTTAAGAGTTAAAAGGGTTAAGAGGAGGGTCACAAAGCTGATAAGAGAGCTGGAGCACCTCTCCTATGAAGACTGACTGAAGGAGCTGGACTTGTTCAGTCTGGAGAAGAGAAGGCTGCAGGGAGACCTCATTGTGGTCTTCCAGTATTTAAATGGGGATTATAAACAAGACGGAAAACAATTTCTTACACGAGTAGGTAGTGATAGAAAAAGGGGGAATTATTTTGAACTAAAGGAAGGAAGATTTAGATTAGACACCAGGGGGATTTTTTTCACTGAGAGGATGGTGAGGTGCTGGAACATACTGCCCAGTTTTTGGATGCCCCCTCCCTGGGTGTGTTCGAGATCAGGTTGGATGGGCCCCTGGGCAACCTGATCTAGTACTTGATCTAGTGGCTGGCAACACTGCCTGCGGCAGGAAGGTTGAAACCTGATGATCCTTGAGGTCCCTTCCAACCCAAGCCATTCTATGATTCTGTGATTTATGGTGTAGACTAAGAAATGGAGGAAAATACATTTGGATAAGTAATATGGAGCAGAATGCACACCTGGTCCGGTAAGCTGAGTCACAAAGTGATTGTGTCTTGTACCATGTAGTGTACATAAAAATTATCATACCCATGAATATAGTCAGGCTTGCAATCAGTATAAAGCATGAACAGTTGTCTCTTTCTTCTGTGGCTGACAGCAAAAGATACAGACAAGAGAATGAAGAAGAGAGAGGAGAGGAAAAATTAGAATTCTAAATTGTTTCAGTGGAAAAAAAATATATTCCTAAACTTATCCTTAAACACGATCATAAGAGAAAGGTATCAGAGAAAATCAGACATGGAAAAAAGTTGTTTTTCTTTGTGTGCTTAGAAAATAAGTGTGTATACATACATTTGCAGTCCTATGCATATAGAATCATAGAATCACAGAATGGTTTGGGTTGAAAGGGACTTTTAGGGTCATCTAGTTCCATCCCACTGCTATAGGCAGGGATACTGAGATCAGGTACAGAGACCCCTCTAGATCAGATATAGTGTGGGATGATTGTGGGAATCAGGCAAGATAGCTTGGAGTAATAACAAAGTAAGAAAAATGTATTTGGGAGGTATTTTGAAGAAGGAAATGTAAATAGATTTATGAGAAGAGGGGCGAAAGAATTTTGAAAAGGGATATTTAGATGCAGTAGCTTAAAATTAATGCAAAAAAGACAGGCAGAAGAAGCATAACTGAAAAAAGGTAGGAAGAGGTAGGAAGTCAAGGAACAGTGAACAAGCAGGAGAATGTATGCAGCCAAGTTTCCTGTGGTTTTGTAACTTGGAATAAGACTATTATAAGACTAATGTGCTTATTATTTTCCGAGGATTTGCAGTAAAAGAAAACAAGTAGTATAAGCATAAACGTAGGCCATAGGTCTAATTAGAGCAAATCCACAAATAATAAGATTATTTCTACTAAAAAGGAAAATACAGTTTTCATGAGCTTATTCATAAAGTATGTGCATCCTTTAGTATATCAAGTTGCATACTGCAGGATAATGGCAAACTTCTGAATTTTGTTAGGGAAATTCTGATTTCATTACCAAATTTGCAAGATATTACTCAACATCAAGTAACAAATACGAGATGTCGAAGGAAAAACCATGAAAACAAACAAACAAAAAAGCTGAATTTCAAAATAATGCTATCAAAAATCCTAAGGACAAGAATTTGTAGAAATCCAGTATATAAACTAGCTAAATACAATTATCCCAGTCAGCATAAAAATGCTATTTCATATAAAGAAGGACAACAAATTCTAAACTACATGATGAAAGAAAAATGGAAGAGTGCATTGCCTATCAGTAACAGGTAGCTGATAAGCCAGCCTACATGTGTCTAAGAGAGAACAAGAGTTAATGGAATCTTCTCTTTTGGATGGAAGTTAAGCAGTATCCTTTATGTATACAGTACATGTCCAAACAAATGAGCTGAACTGCATCTCTGCCCTCAGTGGGAGACTGCTTGGCTCCATTCACTTGTTGTAACACTGAGACCTTGAGCACTCCCAGAATTGGCTGAAATTTTCAAGAAGGTTCCAAGGAAATTGCAAGGCTCAGAATGAGAGAAAGTACAACTGAGTAAATCTTGCTTCCTGAACAAGGGAGGCTAGAAGTATAAAAAAGCAAAAAGAGATGAAATTAATTCAAGCAGACAGTTGACTGCCACTACATTAAAGCTAAACACAGTTTGCATTTGGACTGCAATTTAAATTGGCTTCTCGGATAGCAGTACATGGCATGTCTAATTTGGACTAGAAGGCCAAAATAAAGGACACTTCTGTTAAAATAAAGTCAATGGCAATGAAAAAAAGATACAAACTGGGAGGTACAAAGCAAAACAAACCTGGACAAAAGAGATTGTGAAACAAGTGTGACAGAAAGGATTGTCACAAGGCTGTGTCTATTTCAGTGTTCAAAATCCATTAATGCATAAGAAAGATATACACTAAAAAAGTCAAGCAGCGGAAGATTTAGAAGTGATGACAGAAGTGTTATTCAGCAATAAGAGAAGCAGGCAGTTACGTCAAGAAACAATTTCAGCAGTCTCCTCTCAGGTTGGAAACACAGCAATGACAAGTAGTCTCAAGGAATCAAACCTCAAACACAAAGTGAATCCTTATAATGAGCAGGGCTCACCTGCTCTGATGCCAACATACTGTGTCTCTCTCTAACTTTTTGTCAGTATCTGCGTGGCTTCCAAGCTAATGAAATTTAACTGAAATGAGACTGACACAGGATATTTTGGCAAAGGACACTTTAACAGAGGATATTTTGACTGGGAAGGAGGACATAATGGCAGTTGCTCAAACTCTTCTTATCCCACAGCTTTTCCCATTTTTTTTAATGTATTAAAGAAAAGGTTTTGTATTTTATTCATGCATCAGCTCAGAACGCTTTTCTAGTACTCACAAATAAATTATGATGCGATGTTTAATTGGCCACTCAAAACATATTGTCTGCCAGCATACCAGCTGCCTGCCAGGTAAATTAACTCTATCATTCGCTTCACTTTTAATACATCTTGAATTCATTGCATGATTAATATATCATACTGAATTAAGCATTGTAGATACTGGAGAATAGTTCTGCAAATTGAATGCATTCGATCTTATCACTAGATAAGTAAATATGCTGTAGCTCCTCATTTTTGTGGTAAAGAATATATAGCACAGACAAGGTACCAGGCAGGTAGTGTTTTCAGTTAGCTGTGTGCAAAGGAACAAGCAACAGCCCATAGAGGACTGTAGTTGCTCTGGGCCATTACCCAGCAAGAGTAGTTAGATTCCATTCATTTAACACTGATGTTAACTCATCTTGTATATGAGACACAAATATTGGAACAAAGTAAATACGCTATTTGTATTTAAAGAAGAAAAAAGAGAAGCTCAGGATTTAAAAAACCTATCTGTTTGCTTCACTTATCCCAAATACTGAAGCAAATAATGGAAGACAGTATTATTAAGCATTTAGAAGACAGGAGGAATATATGAAAGAGAACATGTACCTGCCAAGTAAGAATTGTGACAAGCTATCTAATTTCGTTCTCAATGATTAATAGGACTTGAGAAAATGAGAAGTGGAATCTAACAGGATTTCAGGAAGGATGTTTTCTTATGTGGTATGCTCATTTATATGCAAACTACATTGACTGAAAAAGAAATATATCAATGATTTACTGTCAAAGTAGAGAACTATTTTAAGATTCTGTCCTGGTCCAATACCATTAAATATTTTAACTCATAACTTGGGGTATTTGTTAAATTTGTCAAAGATTTCATGCTGAAGGATCTATAAGAGCAGAGAGGGACAAAATGAGAGTTTTAAATGAGTTTGGTGAATTGGAAGAATAGTCTACAAAAATAGGACATTGTTAGTTTGGCAATGAGAAACTGCTCAGATAAAAATAGACACTGTATGGGTAGTAAACATGCATTTGTAGTAAAGGGTAATAATTATCAGTGTTAATGTGTACACAAATCTCTGTGAACTATGGTATAAATAGGAGATGTGTGGTAGTAGAGCTACAGTTTGCCGGATTACCAGAATGTTGACACTTACCACAAAGGTCTAACAACATTACTGAGGCAAAAATGATTATGAGAGCCTTCATTTACCTGCTACAGTGAGATTATGGTTCCCAACAATCAAGGTATGAATGGCCCATCTTGTGATGGTAAAGGTACAGACAAAAGGATATTAGACTTCTTCAATGGCAACACTCACATTTTGAAACGGAAATGAAAGGTTGGAATAACAAAAGTTACTTTGGGATGGAGACTTTATGTAAAATCATGGTATAGGCCAGGAGTCAGGAGTCCTTGAATAACCTCAGTTAAGAGGGTATCAGAAGCACTTAAAAGCAACACAGTGGTGTGATGAAATTGCTGGGAAGATACTAAAATACAGAAATAAGCTCATAAAAACAGTAATCATGTCCAAAAGAGGGAAAAACCAGGACAGTCTAAGTGATCTTAAGCGTAAAATCACAGATCAGTACAAAAACCTATTTTGAAGAAGCCCTAACAAATGCTCAACACCTTTTTATCAGAAAGAAGTGGTTCACCAGACCGTCAGTGAAACTGATCATTGGCCACAAGCAGCTCTGAAGGTAGATAAACTATATCAGAATGCATTGGTTTTCATTAAAGAGCAGGTCAGGGCAGCTCTTAAAGCAATTCTCCACAAGGGGTGAACCTGAGGAGTTATCTCAATTAAAATATTAATGAAAGGACAAACTAATAAAATTCACTATACTAAATTGTAGGGACATGATGGATGGTAATCCCAGAGCTGTAAAGAAATGCAAATATGAAATTGCTGAGCAATAATACTGTGGTAGGTAACCTATGGTTTAAATCAATCTCTATGGCCAAAGGTCAGTGACAAACATGACATCAAGCTTAAAACAAACTCCAGGAGAAATACTGGGTACTACTAGACGATAAATCTGATTGATATTTTCGATCAGCTTTTCTTCTACATAATTAAGTATTCTATATAATTAAGTATATTAAATACAATGTACTGGCAAGGAGTCAGCAGAAGTCCTGTTGAGGACTCCTACATCACAAATCTATTAGATATCTCTGGAGGAGTTCATAAGATAAATGTCACCTAATTGATGTGTTTTTCACAGAGATTCACACAAAGGCTCTTAAAGAAGTTACTCTGTCAAACATAAGACAGAAAACTAAGAGTAAGGTTTAATAATCGGATTTTATAATGAGAAGATATTGCACTTGGACACCTCAGAATCTGAGCCAGCTTTTTGTTAGTTTTAGTGCATTCATAACCATATGGAAAAGGGTTGGATTACAAAAGGACAGAATTTTGTGATGATATAATATTATGCAAGATAGACAAATATAAAGCTGACTGAAAAGAAATCCAGAGGGATCTCAAAATATTGAAAGATTTTCAATAAAAACAACTGAACTAAATCTTGACAAGTATAATACCATGCAGACAACTTAAAAGTACCCTAATTATAGATACACGATTGGGTGGTTCACTGTGATATCCATTATCCTTCAGAAAGAGATCTGAAGCTAATAATAGTGGAAAAGTAACTGATAAAAAAAATATTAGAAATTACAGGGAAAAGAGAGAACAAAATAAAATATCATTTTATATGTATATATATATATCACACTAACTCCTCTCAAACGTCCTTTCAAATCCTTGATGTAGTTCTATCTTTTCAGAAGATGTGAAACAGAATTAAAAAAAAACACCTGCAAAAAAGAGTCAATTATTCAGATGAATGACAGCTTCAGTACAACAGATTAGGCATTTCTAAGCATGGAGAAGAGATGGTGGAGAAGTATATGATACAGGGCTATTAAACTGTAAATAGTTTGAATAAGATGAATTGCTTAGTAATTATTTATAACTTCACAAAAAAAAAAACAAAAACGAAAAAACTTCAGACCCTTCAGGAAATTATCAGGCAGCAAATTAAACACAGTAGATTTTAATAGAATATGTAACTAAATTATAGGCCTCACTGCCACAGAAAAAAATAGTCATAATTATAAGAAAATAAAAGTACAAATGTGTTCCAAAAGTGATGTATAAATGGAAGCAAAAGACTGCACTTGTGGCTGCAAATCATGATAACCTTCAGTCTGGGGAGCCCTTGAGCTGAGAAGATACAGTAGAGGAAGGATCACTTTCATGTTCTTCCTAAAATTTTCATGTACTGGCTTCTGTAGTGAACCTGGTTCTTTCAGACTAGCATGAAAGGACAGAGGTTCCTATGAAATGCACAAATGCAGTATTGCAAACAATTTGCTAGCTGGGAGTTCTACAAGAAAGTATCTTGGGAGTACAGTGAATGACAAGCAGAACAAAACTCAGCAATGTCATGCTGCTCCAGAAAATGAAAAGCATCAAGTGCTGAAGTATAAACATAAATGTGAAGGAGTATTTTTGCTCGGCTCAATTGGTAAATCCTTAGCTAAAACGCTGGCCAAGTTTTGTTATTGCATTTTCAAGGTGATATAGAATGAAACTGCAAGTGTAAAAAATGTCAAAAACATATGACCTATGGGACACATAAGAGGAATTATGGAGCTTTTATTTAGACAGGAAATTTCCAATATTTAAAAGACAGCATCAGAGAAGGAAGAAAATTTGTTCACTGGGTCATTGGGCATCTACTGAAGGAAAAGAATGCAGAAAGCTTGAATTGTTCCATACAAGATTTAGACTAGACCTTAGGAAGGACTTTTTGACAACACTGCTAATATTGGTGTGAATTGCTAGGAAATTGTAGAATTTCTATCATCCTAGATTTTTTAAAGACATCTGTCAGATCTAGATCTTAAAAGTTTAAGTACAGATCACTTTGATTTAGAGCGGTCAGTAGACTACGTTAGCATTCGGCATCCCTTTGAGCCCTGTTTTTTCAGACATTTGAGGACTGGATTCTTTGATTTGGTAAATTGATATTATTCTGACTGGACAGCAGTGCATGCTGTCTTTGTGTAGTTTTATTTTCTTCCTCATTCCAGCTCTCACTATCTCTCACGCTGTCTATAATTTTATTTAAATACTCAGCTACTGTTCCTCACATCCATAATCCTTTCCATGGCTTGCCAATCACTGCTTAGTCTTATTTCCTGTATTCTATCATATTCCCCTGCTCATTTTTCAAACAGTCAGTGGTGATCTGTTCTTAGTTTTATAAGTACAATCTCAAATTTCCTTTTACTTACTTATTTTTAAAATCCAGATATATAACAATTGAGTGTGTCATATTAAGATAGATACAATCACCTTATTTAGTATTTTCCCTTAGGAAATATGTGCTACCTTGGCTAAAAGCTCAGGTCAGCTCACTGAAATCTTTTGCTTAATCGTTTTCAGGGAAGAAACAGTTTGTGCTTTAAATTTAGTGCAAGCTGTTGGAAGCATTTATACACTAAGGTAAGGCTTAAAGAATAAGAGAATAAGAATGGGATCCTGGGCTCCATCAGGAGAGGGGTGGTCAGCAGGGACAGGGAGGTGATTGTCCCTCTCTACTCGGCTCTTGTGAGGCCCCATCTGGAATACTGTGTCCAGGTGTGGAGCCCTCAGTACAAGAAAGACATTGAGATTTTGGAAAGGGTCCAGAGGAGGGCGACTAAGATGATCAGGAGGCTGGAGCACCTCCCCTATGAGGACAGGCTGAGGGAGTTGGGCTTGTTCAGTCTGGAGAAGAGAAGGCTGCGGGGTGACCTCATTGCAGCCTATCAATACCTGAAGGGAACCTACACCCAGGAGGGGAGTAAACTCTTCAAAAGGGCTGATAACAGCAGGACTAGGGGAAATGGTTTTAAGTTGAAGGAGGGAAGATTTAGGTTGGATGTTAGGGGGAAGTTCTTTACTAGGAGAGTGGTTAGGCCCTGGAACGGGCTGCCCAGGGAGGTTGTGGATGCCCTGTCCTTGGACGTGTTTAAGGCCAGGTTGGACGGGGTCCTGGGCAACCTGATCTGAATGTCTATGTTTGGTGGCCCTGCTAGGCAGGGGGGTTGGAACTACATGATCCTTGGGGTCCCTTCCAACCCGGGTGATTCTGTGATTCTGTGATTCTGTGAATAAGGCTACGTGCAGAGGTGACAACTGTTTAAAGGCACTTGCTGATCCCTGGCACTAGCAGCTGCCAGTGGTGCTTATGCCAACAGTGGATGAGTTTGCTCAAAATGAAGCAGTGGAGCCCAAGCTCCACTGCTTGGTGGCACAACACATGCTACCATGATGGCATGGCACTGTCATGTTGGCATGGCACTGTCATGTTGGCATGGAACCTCAGTGTTGACATGGCAGCTCAGGGGTGGCCCAGAAGCATTGTGATGGCATGGCACTGCCATAATTGCAGAACACCAACACAATGGCACATCACCACTATGATGGCACAGAACCCCTGTGATGGCACAGCACCACAGTGATGACATGGCATCTCTGTGATGGCACAGAACAGCCATGATGGCACAGCGCTGCAGTGATGGCATGTTCTTCTCTCTGTAAGGTAGACTCCCTCAGCCCACATAGGCAGAGTCTGGGCATGACTCTGGCACATTACAGCAGAGTGTGCAGATCAACAGGCTCTAGATGAGCATAATTCTTACTACTTACAATGACAGAAGTAGTTGTAGAAGAGAGTTGCAAAATGCTTTTGAGGAGGAAATATATCACCTACGTTCCTTAACAGAAGAAAACCAAGAAAATTATTTTCAAAATCTTCAATATCAGGTACTTTGTGAGCAGACTCCATAAAAGTGATCCGTTTTTCAAGGACATTTATCCCTGCTTCCCTGGTAATCGAGCCCATTTTACGACAATCTTGATTATTATTCAAGGGAGCAGGTATCTATTCACTCAGAGCTGCCTGCTAACCACGATCTGAGAGCACAGTGTCATTTTCATAAACAGGAATATACCACCAAAGTTATGTTTTTGTGTAAAGCTACGTGGAAAATAACAGTTCTGTAGCTGTTCTGTTCCAAACTGATTATTTCAAAAGACACAATTTTTTAAAAATTTGTTTCTTAAAAGTGCAAAAGTCTTCAAATGGTTGGAGACAAATTCATTTCTGAGAAGCAAAGGCAGAGAGAGACGTACTGTGCAAAACCTTTAAAGTAGAACTGGGAAGATGAATATCTTGCTCAATCCTTTGCTTTGCAGCAAGCCAAGATGTAGCAAATGATGGCATAAAAACTGTGAAGGAGACATCATGCCTGATGATATAGACTGGAAGAAATTTGGGCTAACTTCACTAGAGAATCAGAGGACTTATTTTTATTGTTGTCCCCCTCAATGTACGTAATCCCCTGACATGCTTAATGTTCCTTGATTACATGTGCCGTTTCTCCCTTTTTGTTGATCGGCAGTGATACTGTTGTGCCAGAAGAGGTTTAGTTTCATAATTCACTCCCTTGTTGAAGCCCACTAAGATCAAGGTCTTTGAATGTCTTCCCTTCGATTCTTGGAAGTTTTGTTTATGTAACTCTATTGTTTTCATCCCTTAAAAAAATAAATAAATAAATAAATAAAATAAAAGGTTTTCACTTAGTTCTCCTGTAGATGGTTTTATGGCACCCATTCCTGTATGGCTGCATTAACCAACTGTGTAACCAGTGAAAGATAATGTCCTTAAAGAACCGCCCCAAAAAGCTGATTCATATAAATGCCCAGGGAAAGCAGATGTGTGTACATCTACCTCAAACCAACCACTCATGTTAACTCTCAAAGATGATGAATGTTTTCAAGTGTTTTCCTTCCTTAAGTTTAGTCCTGAACATTCTTTAACTTCCTTAGTTATTGTTTAATTTTGCATGATTTTAACAGACAATTACAGAAATGTCAGACCCAGTGCTGCCTGATTCTGCTGAAGAATGCTTACAATAATGTATGTAAAAAGGCACCAAACCTATCCCTGAAGTGTCTGTTCATTACAGAAACCACGCAAATATGGGTTAGTGACAAGAACAAGAGTAACAGGAAAGGACTAAAAATGCTTCTTTGCTATGGTTCCTTAACTTTTTCATACCTACAGTTACACTTCAATTCCACTTATTCTGTGGTCTCTGTAATTAAAACTAAAAGAATCATCTCACTTATTTTTAAGAGAGAGAGACCTTTGGTTTTATGCATAGATCACAAAATGGTAAAGTACATGTGGAGATTAGAGGAACCTCAGAAACCCATCTTGCGGTAGAATTGTCTATGCAGTAAAACAGGTCATGAAATTATCTCCTAAAACTTCTATTAAATGAAATTATTCTACAATTTAAAAATTAGAATCTAAACACCACCTTCTGGATCTCTAAGCTTAATCCTGTTAGAAGTGTTTCATACAGTACTGCAGATATTACACATAACAGTTACATTAAAAGAGCACTGAAGTTGTGAAGCATGTATTCACACAGCGCTCATAATGCATTGGACTCCTTTAATGACTGATTTTCTTTTTTCTCCTAATTGTGCTGTGTAGTCTATGCCCTTTTTATTGTACACAATGCACCTACTGCACTGAATTAGAGGTTCTTCCATAAAGCACATCTATATAGGAACTGAATACTTTCTAGACATTTTTTTTTCCAAAAACTCCATGAGATTAGAGATATTGTTCTCTCTCTGTTGCTGACTATGAAATGCACAGAGACACTAAGGTCAAAAGTACTTACTAATTTTAGTTTCTCAGTTTGAGACACAACATGATTTTTCAGTGTATGCAGCATAATACAGGCTTCATTAGATTCAAAGTGCCCCTGTTAACTTCAGGGACTGCTATGAGCACTCTTTCAAATGAGGCTGCAGTACTTCAAGTCCAATATCCATAAAACAATTAATAAATGGATGACCATCTAAGGTAAGAGAAGCCTAGTTAAAGACACTTGCTTAGTGTCTAGTTATGTGGCAAGAGACAGACAGTAAATGTCTCAGTTATCTAATGTTGCCTCATCAGACCAACCCACTTGCTTGCTGCCTCTTCTCTTTACAGCCCTGTCTCCTTCACTGAATAGCTTATTTTCTACCATTTACTGCAAGAATAGCCACCGTTTGGGGATCATATAAACCGTATGCCAAAAGAATCAGTGAGTAACAACATCTGGAGAACTCTAGAATATGTTAATGGCTTCCTGAGGATCCAGCCAGTCCTTGCAGAAGAACAATCTTCAGTAACATCTCCTGTAACAAATCACTGATACCCTTGTTAAAGTAAGATCTGTGCAGCCCATAGCATGCAAGATACCATTGAATGTTTGAAAACCTATATATCCCTTAAAAACTGTTGGTCCAACTGTTTGTCCCTTGGCTGCAGGCCATCCTCTTCACTTTTCATCAACTACTTCCAGTCTGCCTGGAGAATCTGTCCAGCCTTCCCAGGCACTGCTGGTGGACAACAGGTTGGCCATGAGCCAGCAGTGTGCCCTCGTGGCTAAGGCCAATGGTATCCTGGGGTGCATTACAAAGAACATGGCCAGTAAGTCAAGGGAATTGATGTCCCCCTCTACTCTGCCCTGGCGAGCCAACAGCTTGAGTATTTTGTCCAGTTCTGGTCTCTTCAGTTCAAGAAAGACAAGAACTTCTTGAGAGAGTCCAGTGGAGGGCCACAAAGATGATGAAGAGGCTGGAGCATCTCCAGTATGAGGAAAGACTGAGAGTGGATCTTAATAATGCTTACAAATATCTAAAGGAGAGGAGTCCTGTAGGTGGGGCCCTTGTTCTTTTCAGTGACAGAACAAAAGGCAATGGGCACAAGAAGGAACACAAGAAGTTCCATAGGAATGTGAGAAAGAACTTATTTATTCTGAAGGTGACAGAACACTGGAACAAACTGATCAAAGAATTTGTAGAGTCTCTTCTGGAGATACTAAAAATCCACTTGGATGCTTTCCTGCATAACCTGCTCTTGGGAACCTGCTTTAGCAGGGGGAGTGGACTACATGATCTTCAAAAGTCCCTTCCAACCCCTGCAGTTCTGTGATACTGTGTCACTCCATCATTCAAGAGACTGTTTCCTCCCTTCTTTCACCTCAAAAGCTCAGCTGGGTTGGTTGTTCCCTTGCACACACCCCTTGCTTCATTCTCGTCTTCCCACGTCCCTGTCAGATTTCCACTCTCGATCTATCAACAATTTAGGAGATGTCCTCCTCCATGTGGTCCAAGCATAAATGTTGAAAGTATAAAGATGATACCTGACAAGAGAAAACCTTGTTCAGAGTCAGCTCACCTATTTGATATGAACTACCTCTTCAGAAAAGCCCTTCTTAGTTTGGGCCAGAGGTGCCCACACAGCATCTTTGGGAACTTTGGCTAAGAGTCCTATTTACATTTCTGGTCATATAGGTGGACTAGCAGTTTTTCAAAAGGCTATAAGACCAGCTTGTCAGCAGATATAAACATCAACTGCATACTAAATTTCAAGATTTCTGCACCAAAGTATTAATACAGTAGAACTTTTCAAACCATAACTAGGCTTTTTAGAAAAGTCAAAAATATCATTTTCCTTTGCTTTTTTACTGGAATAGTTCTTCCTAGTCAGTCTTAGGCAGCAAATATGAGCTCAAGTGGTTAATATTTGCTATGTGATATAGAGAAATAAAATCTTGCTGTTACAAATGGAGAGATGTCTGACTTAATAATATCATAGCAATGGGAAGTGTCTGTACAACATAATTATAGAGCCAGGAGCTTTCCTAATTCCATTAGCCTCTGTCTCCTTCTCTGTTTCCAATAAGCTGGAAAGCTGTGTTTTCCTATTGCAGTGCATTAGACAAGCTCCAGTACCGCGCAGAAAGTACAAAGTGACCTGATAGTGAACAGAGGAGGAAGGCAGTGTGTGAGGGGAGAGAGCTTGCTGCCTCTTCCTCACTGTGAAGGGTCTTCTCTGCTGTATGAACCCACATGGACATTTAGACTACATTGCTAAGACAGGACCTGGAAGAAGTGTGAAGTTCAGTTCCCCCAGCCACATGGAAACTGTCCCAAATGGTAATTGTAATTCTCTCCTCATGATTATTTCTGTCTCCAACCAGTGAGTTTAGGCTGCAATGATCTGACATGAGTCCCAACACCATAATTGGAGATGGAAACAACAAAGAGGAGATCTAAGAGAAAGGAAGAGCTCTTTCGAACTGCAGTCAGAACAACTGAGCTCATGGATCTTGTTGTCTGACAGAGCACTTTTTGAAGGAAAGGGAAACATGTACACATTAGCCATGCTGAGGCTCGCTTCCCACAAAATTGCTAGCAGTTAAATTTACATGGGTCCCTTACGTAAGCATTCCTGAAAATCTAATTGAGTTTTCAGAACTGCAGAAGTTCTGGCAAGGCTCAAGCACTATAAAAACAAATAGATGTCAGTTTGTTTCCAGAACTTTTAAAAAAGAAGATGTTTTATACCAGGATGTAGTGTTCATTCTTATTCTGATCTCGTTCTGATCTCCATTTTGATTTTGTAAATTCTTAGAAATTTGTATGAACTTAAGAACACCATTTTTTCAAACAGATTTCCACACATCAGACACATTCCATCAGAAAGAGGATGCCTTCTTTTCCTTCTCTGCTCTTGCTAGTTGTTTTGTTGCTGTTCATTGTTTTTTCAAATCCTTTGGAAAGGAATTCTCCTTCTCAAAATCAATTTCTCTCCTGCAGCTGAGTTCTAGGGCTAGCTCTGATGACGACTTGTTAGTAGTCTTGTAGGCAAGTCAGTACACTCAGCCTTCATTCTTCAAGAATCTGCAGTCTGTCAAATATCCAAAAATTCAAATACCCCAAATCTCACTCCATCCCATACACAAAGCAGCAAAAGGTGATTGAACACAATCTCCACTGCCTTCACAGAAGAAATGCCGCAGCGGAGTGGGGGGAAGAGCATCAGGAAGGTTGCTACTGCCACCAAGATGAGATGGTAGGTCTGCTTCGGACTGCAAACACAGGAAGGAATATTTAAGTATTTGGAAGGTGTTTGCTAAACAGCTTTTCCCATCCTCTCTGGGAAAGCAGACAGATGGAAATGTACTGGGTGGTAGCTTCAGTTCACGGTCTATTGGCTGAAATACATTGATCAGAAGCAATAAAACACTCGTATGTGCTTTATTTATTAACATTTGTAAAATGCTTTCAAGTCTTGACAAACAGAATTTCCTTGTTAATATTATGAAGATAGTGATAATTAATTAATTAATTAATAGGGATAACAGAGTTCTACTGCAGCAGCACACATAATGAAATCAGTAGCTGGCATCTCTGTGACTGTCGTGTCACAGTTATCATACCAGGTGGTAAAATATGCATGTGGTGTGATTATATATCAAATCTTTCAATTTGCATTTTATTTCACAAGTGAATCAACAGGCAATCATTACTTATCATTTTCACTATTTGATTGATTTTTTTGAATTTACTGCTATAGTTCTGGGAATTATTTCAAAGGACAGATGGTGAATGCTTCTTATTTCTTTGTTGCACTGTTCACAGTCTAGTTCTCTGACCTTCACTGCACTGCCAGAATAACTCTTATGTGAGCAGAAAAGCAGCACTAGAAGTTTTAGCTACATGATTTCAAGATAGGTAAAATCATTGCGATTTTTCATATAATTAAGTAGTATTATTTTGTATTCTAATTTTGGTAGCTATAGACTTTGGCTTGTAGCAGTCTAACAAAATATGGTCCTTTCACAAAAATAGATATAAGACAAAATAACCACAGAATTGGTAGCTAATGACAGAGAGGTGAGAACTGGAGAAAACATGACAAGCAGTGATAACAGCACAGTAACCCTGAGTGTCAAGTCTTTCACCAAGTAGCTCATTGCTAAAAATCTAAAAAATAAAAACAAATAACAAGGACTATGGGTATTGGAGTGGTTCCACTATGCACAAAGATCTCTTTCCCATCATGCAGGGCAGATGGAATGTAACAAGTAAGGTTCTTCTCTGAAATCTCAACAACTGGGTGGTGAAATCTGCTGTCATTCACACGCAGATGTAGATATCTGCATTTTGATGGAGGAAAAGAGAAAGGTGGTTGAAGAAAAAAAAAAGTAACAACCATAATTAGGTTCTAATGGAAAAGAAACCCACAGAGAATGGCCACATAGATAATGTCACAAAAAATGATCTTTTGGAGGAATGTGATCAAGAAAAGGTAGAAGTGCTCAAGGTTAGGAAAAAAACCTGAGTAGCAGGAAAATGTATGCTGTTACCTTACACTACAGATTTAGCTGTGATGCTCACTAGAAAACAATATACATCAAAGAGCGTGTTAAAGAAAAAAATTGCAACTCATACAAAATAGTTGTGTATAAGGAATGAAGAAATCTAATAACAGGTGAGATAAAATACGAGCAATTACAATAGCACAAATGATAGAAGAGATCAAGTTAGAGGGAAAGAGAAATAATTTTATCCAACATGAACAGCCCAGAAAATACTGCAGACAATATCCAGTATGCCTTAAATTGTAGCACACCGAAATAATGATGAATGATCTCTATAGTGAAGCTTCTCATGTTGCAAATAATTATTTAAAGCCAGTTAAAGAGAGGCATTTCCCAAACCTAAGATACTAAGAACTATTAATGTCAAACTGTCATCTCCTAAGAGCTCTGGAAGTATTAAAAATAATTGCTAGTCATCAAACAAATGATGAGGGCCTAATTTTACATGCCTGTTTCAAGGCAAAATTCTCACAGCCGTCAGGTTGATAAGTCAGGGGAAAAATGCCCAATAACATTTTAGTATAATAGCTCTTGTTATAAAAAGCCAAAATGTGTATTTTTAATCATCTATTTTAATAATCTTTTAATAAGATGTTTTAATTGAAATTTATGTGTTACATAACATTATATTAAGCTAAATTAATCAGTATCCTTCAGTAATGGTTGCCCTGGAAGAGGAATTCTGAGTATGTATGCAGTCTCAGCACTGCATTTCAGACCTGTACTGGAATGGAAAGCTGGAATGCTTTACATGGAAAGTGCTCATTACTGAATAGCTGGAAATGTTTTTAGAATTGCACAGTAAGAATTTGCCAGACAATTAGTAAATGTCAGTTTCCCAATTAATGTATACTATTTCTAGAACATCAGAAATCTAATGTTTGTCGTCTATGCTCCCTCCAAAGGGAAAGGGAAATTATGCCAAACAAAGGGGGGAGAAAAAAAATAAAAAAGAAAAAGAAAATAAATTATACAGGAGTGAAAGGACAGAATCTAGGATACAGGTAATTGTGTTCTCTTATATGGAATTCTACACCATGGCTTGTGTAGGGACATTTTGGGGCAAAAAGAAGCGCACAAAATTTGCTGCTTCTATGCATAAATAAAGGCAGTAGCTATGATGAAAAATTATATATATATACACACACACACACACACACATTTATCCAAGAAGCAAATTTCATTCACAGCACTGCTGAAATTCTCTGGAGAAAAATTACAAGCACATCACAAAACAAGGACAAATAGCCACTCTATTCCAAATCTTGGAAGATATTACAGTAAACTGTAACAAAAAAACCAACAAACAAACAAAAAAAAAAACAGTTCACTGTTGTTGGTTTTTTACTATCCTATATCTGCATATAAAGGCTGGACACAGCTGTAGACCTTAAGCTTCCCTAAGCCACAGAACAAACCACTTGTTTGAGATCAGTCATGGTGATGCACAGAACTCCTGAAGGGTGGAGCTGCAGAAAGACAGAAATCCTGCCTCCTATCTGCAGCAGAGAGTATCATCAGCTGGTATGCATGTGACCTAGAATAGGAACATCCACCAGCAACATCAGCGCAGACACATCTGGGAGTCCTGGAGCACCTCCCCTATGAGGAAAGGCTGAGAGAGCTGGGGCTTTCCATCCTGGAGAAAAGAAAGCTCCACGGAGAATTTATAGCAACCTTCTAGTACCTGAAGTGCCTACAGAAAAGCTGAGGAGGGACTTTTTATAAGCAACAGGGTGAGGGGAAATGGCTTTAAATTGAAAGAGGGTACATTTAGACTGATACTGTGAGGGTGGTGAGACACTGAAACAGGTTGCCCAGAGCAGCTGTGGATGCCCCCTCCCTGGAAGCATTCAAGGCCAGGCTGGACAGGGATTTGAGCAACATGGTCTGGATGGAGGTGGATTTCAGAAAGCGGATTTTAAAGAAAATCTGTCCTCCTCAGTTATGTGATACGATCAAGACTATGAACCTCTGTCTGTATTCCACCTGCATCTGCATTGCTAAAAGTCACGCAGCAGGAACAGCAGAAAGCTTAAGAATCCTCAAGTCATTGTAACACAGTAAATATGTGATAAATATGGTGATGATCATTCACACTGCAGGTCAATGTGCATGGGCTACAGCACATAACATGTTCACCAGTAAAAGACAGATGATTGTGTATTTGCAAACTACAGAATATTCTTTCTGCATAAATATATTAAATCACATTTATGCCAAATATATTACATACTCATGTCAAGAGAATAGACCCCATCTGTACTGCAGAGATGTAATTAGCATTAATTAATATGTTCACATTGTCTGGTGTTCATATATTTTGCCCTGAAGTCATAAATGTGGCATGGCATTTAGCGAGGCAGTATTCATGAGCCTTCATTTGAATTCCAAACATTTGTTTTTTTCTGATCTTTTTACTAACCCTTATTATTAACTGTTTCTTGGCAGTTATGGAAAATAAGGTTTGCTCATTGCAGCAATAGAGAACTTGCTGTTCTTCCTAAGATACTGTCACATGCAAAGAAGTTTGCTCAGCAGCTGATACCTAGGTGATACAGCTACCTTCATCTTGTGCAACTGATACAGTAACAAACTTCACAACTGAGCACAATTAGCAAAATTGCTCAAAGATTTTTGAGCAGGTTATTAGTAATCTAAGATAAACTCCTGTTCAATTGAGCCATTTGGTAAACAACATCTATGTATTAATCAAGGTGATACTGCAAGACGTTCAGGGACAAACACATGTCATCTACAACAGCACTGTTAATTCAGCAGAGATCTTCAAACATGAAGCCACTTTCATGCCCCACTCATGACCAACACACGTGTGGACAAGATACTCTTGTTCTTACAAAGAAAAAACATAAACCTGTGAGAACCCTCTGTTACTTACTTTTTTTCCTATCACTGCAGATCTCATTTCTGGTTCTGGTCATGCTGATGCTATATTAGTAAATAAAAAACACCCAGAGTACTTTGGGCTGAATTTCTTTGGTAAAAGTCCTTCATGTGAGAAGTATTTCTCTTCAGAAAGTCATACTGTAGGCTGCATGTATTTTCTGCATAGCTTTCAATAACACCTCTTTTTATTTTTGAGGGCTTCTTCTTACATCTTTACTTTCTGCAAATAGCTGTAATCTATTTTTTTCCCTTTGTGTACTGCTACTACAGATATTAACAACAGTAGCTAAAATTGCAGGGTAGGTGTTCAAGTGGCTGATTACCCAGATGACTGGAAGCACCTGTGCTAGCTACCTTAACAATAGCTTACAATTTCTACAGAGAATGCTGTATCCACAGATCCAGGAGAGGAAGGATAGGGCTCTGAGCACCCTGATCTAGCTGTGGCTGCCCCCATTCATTTCAGGGGAGCTGTACTAGATGACTTTCAAAGATCCCTTCCAACTCAAATGATTCCATGATTTGAGTAACTTACAATACTGTAAAAATTTTTTAAATCCATACAGTTCAACCCCAAGAGAAAAACTACGACCCTTCTCTAGCAGAAACAAGTTTACCCTTGAAAGAATCAGAGGCAATTTTATCACATTTTAATTGTATGTCTTTCAATCCATAGCCTACTCCTTTTTCATGCTTTTAGAGGCACAGCTCACCTTTTGCAAGCAGCACATCACACTTGTGACTGCTCCAGTTATATATATTGGGCCACTGCTTGTGTCTGTTAGTGCCATAACCGCGATGGGCTTTGGATGAAGCTCTTCCTATTGCTCATTTATGCACCATTTTCTCAGCAGCAATGAGGCTTTAGGAAGTCATCTTCACTAGCAGTAACCATTTATTCAGCGTAGCTTTGGTTGGCCAAAGGTTTGCAAGGCTGTGTGGAAAACTAGATCAGTTCACCGATGTAACTGAAATATAGTTTGGCAAGAAAAACAGCTATTCAGTTCTCTAATCTGATTTACTGTATGAATCTGCAAGCGTCACAGCATGAATGAAGGAGCAACAGGATGGAAAGTCATTACACAGCTATACTGTAGAGGAATAGGTGAACAGTAAGTCTGTGCAGATACAGGTACTGAGTCCACACCAGCAGGGACTAACTTAATTGAATTGCTAACATTTTGAGCTGCTAATCAAATCACTCTTTGGAGCTGTATCATCACAGCGTGGTCACTCTTGCTTTAGCTAGGCTACTGCAGGTCACTGCTATTTGCTCTTTATTCAGAGCAATCGGCCAGAAAAAAAATTAACTCAAAGTATCGTAAATGAGGGTTTCAGTACAGACTAATCTTAAAACAAATCTTCTGAAATTGGTCATAGGAAATGCATCACCTGCTTTTTCAATTCTTTTCATTTATGATATAATATCAGATTTGACAGTAATATGATCCTTTGCAAATCACAGAAGCCAGGAGGAGAAGTGACAGAGATAAGTTGCACCTTCAGTGCAGCCAAACAAGGGCACAGTGGATTTTACATTAACAGTGTATTTGCCAGCACCCTCAGGGTTTAAACAAGGTGAATGTCCTTCTTAATGGGGAATAACACTACATTTCTCCTCCAGCTTGAACAGTCCACATGGGTAGCACATAGAAAAATAGTTCAAGCCAATGGAGTGGGGAAATATCTGTGACAATTTTATTGCTCTAATGCGTTTAAGAGAAGAGTTCCTTAATGAACTTTGTTAGCTTTGGGACAGTACTAAGCTTATTGCTTGATATGCTGGTACCAGTGCCTGCACAATGAAAACGTGAAGATATGACAAGAAACTACAAACCGAGTACGTGCAGTGTGCTATACGTAGAGCCTGAGGTTTTTTACCATTACAATTTAACTTTACTAAAACTCATATTTCACCTTAGTAATGGAGTTCATGCCAAGTCTCACAATCAATCCATTTCTGAGTTATCCAGGATCAGATAACATCTGAGCAATTTTCTGGAAGTATGAGAACCACAACAATCTTACAATACTCAGATCATTAAAAATGAGCAAAATTGATTTCCCTTTAACTTTAGAGAAATGTTCACATCTGAGTGAACAAACATAAGAGTTTCCAGCAGATACAGTCACTTCCTGGAAAAACTGAGTCGCTGAAAATGAAGGTGTAAAAATCCAGAATCCCTTTATTTAAAGGTCTATAATCACAAGAAATAGCAATATATTTAATGCAGAAAATAAAATGTTGCATATAAGCCATTTTAAGTAAGTTTCAGGAAGTGATACACAGCTGTGTATCATAAGGTTATTTGAATGTTACAATAAGACTACTGCTACTTCCCTACAAAAGTTCACATAACCTGCTGTTTATAAATAGAATCATAATTATGCGTAATTACCATTATTAATTATATAAAATAATCACCTCTTAGTTGCCTGCACACTATTGCAAACAGTAGTTTCTGCAGTAGAACAAAGAACTCACAATGTAAACAACAGAAAATACATAATGAAAAATTAAATTTGAATTACATCCATATGCAAACGTTCACCAAAATACCTTCAAGTGTCTATCCTGAAAAATCAACAAACAGGCAAAGATGTTCATAAATGTGACTTCTGCTTCTCTTACAAGGTAGAAGAATCACACTAGAACTGACATTTAATCTTTACTTCTTATCAGTAGCAAAAAAAAATGTTATGTAGGAAATTACTTGTTCAAGGAGTTCTCAGAGCTTTTATTTGATACCTTCAGTTCAGAAACAACAAAAGCCAGCAATTTCTCTGCCACTGAGGATGAGTACTTTTTTGTGTGTTCTTTCAACAGCCAACTATCTCTGAAAATCAGAAGTTATACATGCAATACATCAGGACTAGACTTCACCACACCTTCTTCAAAAAGATGGCTAGAAAAAAGCATTTTTTTCCCTACTTTTTTTTTTATACAATATTTTCAGAAAGAAAGTGGTCCTGAGATTGTGCTTAATCAGTGGAAAAGCCTAGATCGACAGTTGTCTAGGGCTGCTGTTTGTGTTTTGATTTGTTTTTATTTAAAGCAAGCACAGATCTGGTAGGAAAGAATACAAGCCTTGCATCAGTTGACTGTAAATGTGTGCTGCCCCTATGTGGCTGTTTTTTGAGTCTCTTGATGTTTTCAAACAAACGTGGTTGATATGTGGTTAAATGTTCCCAATGTAAAGAATTAGCACAACACACATGCACCATTTGAGTCCTACTTAATCTCTCATCATTACTACATCATCTCTACATCATGCATAGATTATATTACGACTATTTCAGTCCTTATTCTGCTTATTGCAGAATATATATTTTCATATATACACACATACACATATAAAATAAGTAGAATTATCCTAACATTCTAAAGATAACAATGAGACTTTAAAACATAAGGAAAAGAAATGTCTTTCTTTAGCTTAGAAATAGCGCCTGCAAATTTCAGTTGAAGTGCCTCTACACCAGTGTAAACAGCTAGGGAAATAAACAGGAGGAAACAGAAGCTAATGCACTACTATTCTAGAAAACCACGATACAATTGCCATCACTGAAAACTGGTGGGATTATTCCCATGACTGGAGAGTGGCTATATCGATGGCTACAGACTGTTCAGAAGGGACAACAGATGAGGAAGGAAGGAAGAGATATTGCTCTCTCTATATCAGGAAAGGAATTGAATGTGAAGATCTGTCTCTAAAGAATAGTCAGGAGCAATTCAAAAGTCTATTGGTAACAGTTAAAGAACAAGGCAGCAAAGGGAGCCTTGTGATCAGAATCTACTACAGGCCACCCAATCAAGTGGAGCCTATTGATGATGCCTTCCACTACCAGCTACAAGAGGCACCTGCTAGAATTTGCAGATATAATCCATGAATCAGGGCTATAAAATTAAGCATACTATGAAATTTATGGGGCACAAACTCCTAAACTTGGCATTGTCTAGAAACAGATCTTGATGGATTCCATGATTGCCGCTGCCATCTAGGAAAATGCTGTACTTAAGTTTAAATTATTTTTTTTTTCTTCTTTAAAGCCTCTTTCTAATACCATTTTACTGAAAAGATCATTTATTTTACTGATTTTACCTGTGAAAAATCCAAATGGACAATCCTTACTAGTATAGTCTTATGAATTACTAGTGCTACATGCCTCAGGACTGTAGATATTCCAGTCTAATTTAAAAGAACACTATTGAAATGTTATTCTCAAGTAGCCATGTGTGAAGTTAGAAACATACAGAAATATTTGAAAGCTGTCTTTTTATTTGGTGCATATGGGACAATGTTTTGAAAGATGATATTATTGCTCCTTTATGGTCTTTAAAATTATGTAATGTGTTCTTATGCTGAATCGTAGTGAAGTTCATGCTTATTACTCATATTAAGTTTCAAGCTAAATTTGACCTAGCCATGCTAAGATCATTTTTGTAAGATCTACGCACAATTCTTCTCTATATATGCAGGTCCTAAAGATCATTATGTGGTGCTTTGGAGACAATGTAGATTTCACTGTTGTGTTCCTAGCCTCCTGATCAACACTCAAGTAAGGAAGCTCTCATAAAGTCATAGGCCTCCCTGTCTTGGATAATATTTTTAGTTTCTCAAATATGTCAGCATCTTTTCAAAAGCCACTGCTGAAACAGACGTACAGAAGATAATTCCATACTGCAAACTACTATCACATATCATAAGTATGATGATAAAATCCTTTAATTTCTTCAAAGCATATGAGACATTCCAATCATTACGTCCCATTTGCTCTTGCATTATGGAACATTTTTGAAAAAAGTGACAACAACAATACAAAACATTCTGCTACTTATGCCAACAGAATAACAGGCCTGTAAAACTTAACAAAAAAAAAAAAAAAAAATCAGTCTTTCAGTGGATTGTACAAAGTCATATAATTCTAACAATAGTAGCCCAGTCTTTCTTTTGAAAGGCTATGATATTTCAAAATCATGGACTTAGCAAGTTTATCAAGCTTTTCACTTATCTCTTTAACAGTATATAAGGAGAATATCTTATTAATGAGATTGTATATTCCATATAAAGATGATGTGCAAACAAACATTAATCTTACATATGCTTATGTCTCCAGAAGGCTCGAGACTTCTCTTCCTCCCTCCCCAAATGTGTCTGTCACGAGGCCGTCCTGCATCGCCTTGCTTTCCTGTTTCTTTTTCTTTATTACGAAGGGTATCTAAAAAGACAAACAGAAAAAGAAAATAAGAACTACAGACATTAAAAAATAAAACCTCATACATAGAGATTAAAAATGCATCACTGTATAACCAATGAATATAAAGATACTATAATTATGAAATAAATAAGAGAGTTTAGCAAAGCAGATTATAATAACAAAAAGAGAATAGAATGCTTACCTGCATCCTAGGCTCGCAGCACAACTCCAGAGGAGGGAGCTCCAGAAAAGATCTTTCTCTACTGGTAGTCAGCTTTTAAATGGGTCTAGGAGAGGTGCAGCCTGGCTCCACCTCTTCTGGCAGCACAGGTGAATTGCCTTCACCTGTGCTCCCAGGGCTGACTCATTGCTCGCCTCAGGTGATCAATCAGAGGTTCAGGCCGTGATTCAGCAGTTCCCATACAATCACCTACCTCATCAATCAGCCCTGCAGCAATTGTTCTTAAAATAGCCTAGAGTCAGTAGTAAGAGTTAAACGACCTCATCTCATTTCCACTTTCTTCTGTTCACCAGCAAAGTAAATTTTTCTTCACAGTTCTTGTTTTTGTTGACATCATATGAAGATTTTGAACATGGAAATTTTATTGTTAGTAGAACATAAAAAAATCCTATGTTGTAAGATCTCCATGGGGAAAAAAATCATAGGTTTTTGTGTCAAAAAAGTATTTCACTGCTTGCCACGCAATCTTTTCTTTGAAGGTCAGTCTTCAAATAGTCACTTGATAGAATCAAGCAAAGAGGACAACACACAACAGCCACTGATCAAATTTTCCGGTCACTTGCAAATCTTGGAAGTAGTACTATAACCTCAGAAAAGTTTGATAACTCAAAAGGCAACAGTGGAGAGCATCTATCCACCTGCTGGAAAACATGGAAAATCCTTCCAAACCGCACTGGATCCTAGGTGTATGCAGAATTCCTATATTTCATAAAACACACTTCAAGAGTTAAAGTACTTCTTTAAATACTGAAGTGTTAAGTATTTAAAGAAAAATACTTATTAAGTGAAAGCACTTTTGACTTCATAGCTTATCTGTGTGGTAAATTAAACTTGTCCAGATGCCTGACATCTACTCAGCTGCCCACTCACTGCCCCTCCTAACCAGTACAGGGGAGGAATATAAAAGTGGTCATGGGCCAAGGTAAGGACAAAGCAATCACTTACCAATTACCATCAGGGCTAAACAAACTCAACTTAGGCAAAACTCATTTAATGACAAAATACTTGAATTGAGAAAAAAAAAAAAAAAAAAAGAGAGAGAAATTACATTTTCTTACTATCCATCCCCTTTCCCCAGGCTCTACTGCACTCCTTTTATTCTTGACTTCTCTAACCCAGCTAGGAGCCCAGGCAGGGTGATAGGATTACGGTCCTTTCTGCTATTCTTTCTTCCTCACAGCTTTCCCCTGCTCCAGGGTTGTTTTCCACAGACTGCAGTCCTTCAGGATAAACCTGCTTTCCTGTGGGCTCTCTGTGGGCTGCAGTTCCTTCAGGAAATATCCACCTGCCCTGGCATGGCAGTATGATAAGTGCTCCTCTGTGTCTTCTCCACCATGTTCTCCTCCTGCACCATGGCTGTGAGAGAACCTGGGCTCCTGTACCCATAGCACCTCCTCCCAGACCTTTTTATCCAACCTTGGTGTTCACAGGGCTATTTCTCATATTTCTTTTCCTCACTCCTCACTGACACACAGCATTCTGAACTTTTCTCAAACCCATTTCTCCAAGGCACTGCTGTGTTGGCAGTGGGGCACAGCATCACCCTGTGCTAGAGTCATTGGAGTCAACTGGCACTGGCTGTGTCCAGCACAGGGAGCTCCAGCCTCTCCTCACAGAGACCCCTGCCAGCACTTGGGCACAGACACACAGCACATTACATTCAAAATTCACAGGTTTGAGAATCAGTAATCTCTTCTGCCACCAATGTGCATTAGCAGTAGGGGTGAACTAGATGATCTCCAGAAGTCCCATCTAACCCCTAAAATTCCATGATTCTGTGATCCACAGTTTCCTTATTTTCTCAAGAGAATACGACTTTTATTCAGATGATGGTATAATGAAAACAATTAAAGAGATTTAGAGAAGACAAGTTATTAAAGATACCTCACTTCAGATCGGGATGACAGACAGGATAACAAAGGATATTAATGAGAAAAATATTACGAGAAACTTTTATGTATATTAACTTGAAATTACAAGAAAGTAAACGTGTTATGTAAACATACATTGGCCAGAATCAACACAATAACTAGGGAAATATGAAAGAGTAAACTATATTTCTGATATAATGGAAACCAGCAGAATGTAGGCCTACCACCAGAATCTTTGGCCTACCACCAAACTCAGTCACATGGAGTTCAAATCTGCACTTACCATCACACAGAGTTATCAGCAGGGCTAGAACAACATGTAGGAACCATAATTGGAACATCCAACAATTGGCTCCATACAGGCATAAGGATACTGTGCTTGACATCTGGACCTGACGGTCTAAAAGATCAAATGTTTTCTCTCATACATTACCTATGGAAAGCACAAAAACTTCCAACATTTCTCTGCTAAATATATACCATAATTTTGAAAATAACAACTGAGATTTAGTGCAAGGAAAAGAGTATTTGTAATGCCCATGATAACAAGACACAAGCAGTAGAAAGATCTCATAGTCTACTGCTGACTGCAAAACTGCATTTTAACACAAAATGTTGTGCAGCAAAGGACATTGCAAACTCATTTCTGCAGCTCTTCATCACAGTCGCAACAACCCAATCCTCAGCTTTTTCTTCAGCACTCCATAGACATTACTAGGCATTAGGAGGAACTTTGTATGAAATAGCTCAGCAAGCGTAGAACCATATTAGTGGTGATATAATTTGCCAGAGGGAACCTCTGCATATATCATTTCTATTACAGCTGAACAAATACATTGTGAATAATTGGACAGATAAAGCATCTTTCTTTTGAAGAACTGTTGAAGAGAAGCTTACAGTTTACTCTATTTTGTTTGTTATTCAGAGTTACCCAGTGGATAATTAGATGAATGAGTTTTGCTCTGAAGGTTGTTCACAAGCATTTCATACCAACATCTGCAATTTGAACAGTTTGAATTAGATTTCATTGCTTATGTGGGTCACATATTATTGGATCTGACTCCTGCCAGTATGAGTATTGCTCTTAGAATCCAGCATTTGACATGAAAATGTACTTATAAATTCAAAACATATATTGATGAAATACTCTCAAATATTTTTCACTTCAAAGTTAACATTATTGTGAACATTCCTGCCATCATAAAATACCAGAAAGAATAATCCCAAAGCACCAGTAATACAAATCTCTTCTATTTTTTCACTCTTTAATTTTAACGTCTTTATAGATTAAATGTAGGATATTTATTGAGATCAAACTCTATTTTTTCAATTAAGCAAAGCAAAAAAAATAATTTGATAATACCTGAGTAGTGATGCCTTTTCACTGCACTCATTATCTGCATGCTGATGTTCTGTACGCAGTTCAACCCCGAAGCACCCTCATGCAGTGCTTTGATTAAAATGATATATTTTTTCCTCCTACATAATTTTTTTGAAGCTGTCAGATACCATTTTCTTCAAGACTATGTGTCGTTCTGTACCTTCTGTTTAGGACTATTTGGAAAATTCCTGAAAGCGGGGAAATGTGTATTTTTAAGGTCACCATTTTCAAAGGTTATTTTAATATCTGAAATTAAAATCTGCAGACTTTCTCTTTGATATAAGTAAAATTTTGTATTTGCATTAAAGCAAATCAGAAATATCATCGAAGCCCAAGAAATACAGGTTAAATTCTTCTCATCTGTCTTTTTCCATAATTTCCCATTCCAATATTTGAAGGGAACATATAAACAGGAGAGCAACGGCTGTTTACAATAGTGGATAGTGATAGAACAAGGAGGAATGGTTTTAAACTGAGATAGGGGAGATTTCGGTTAGCTATTAGGAGGAAGTTTTTCACATAGAGGAGGTTGGTGACACTGGAACAGGTTGCCCAAGGAGGTTGTGGATGCCCCATCCCTGCAGGCATTCAAGGCCAGGCTGGATGTGGCTCTGGGCAGCCTGGTCTGCTGGTCGGCGACCCTGTGCATAGCAGGGAGTTGAAACTAGATGATCTTTGAGGTCTTTTTCAACCCAGGCCATTCCATGATTCTATGATTCATTCTATGATAATTCAAAATAATCCACGTGTGGTAAGAGAAGAGGTAGTTTCTATGTTGAGAGCCAATAAGAAGGAAAAATAAGAACTTCATCCCCTACTTACCAGTGAATTGTCAGCCTTTCCAAAAGAACACAGAGAAAAATTACACAAAAAGTAGATTCTACCTCTGTGCTGTATTGTTTTCCAGAAAATTTCCGAAAATGACTTTCAACTATTTCACATACCAGTGACGAGATGCTCACTATAATGAGAACAGTTGGCAACATCAAAGAAAAGATGAAAATAGTGTTAACACAACTGTGGCATATTTTCTGCTGCTCCAAACACTCACACCATCTGCCTTGGAAGAATAAACACACAAACAGGAAAACTAAGCCTGTAAAACAGGAAATTACTTAAGTCAATGCATGTTCAAACTGCTGTAACTTTGATCTTCCTTCACCAAAAAATAAATAGCCTCAGAGGGACTATGAGCTGAGTTTTATCTCATTGAACTTTCTATTCCTCCTCTTCAGTGTACAAAAGCTCATAAACAGCAAACATTCAGCTCTGCTATGCTGTCCCTGTGATCTCAAATTAATTTATTCTAAAAACAAGGAGAAAAAAAAAAAGGCAGGCAAAGTTTTGATACTGAAAAGATCTACTTTATGGTTAGATCTATTTCTCAGTAAACCCAAACTTGTACCTATTCTTCTGTGCAGAATGAAAGGTGAGTGATAGAGAGCATTTTCTTTTCTGTAGAGTAAATAGAGATCTCAGAGTCAAAGAAATAATGCATGATAAATGAAACATATTTCATTTTAACTCTGGCAGAGATCTTTTGAATGTGTCCTATTCTGGATTTCATTTTGCCTGTCTCTACCGAGTCAAAGATGGCACACAGTTATCCCCATTCTGTTTTATAAGCCCGATTGAAGGAGCCTCTCATTTAGCCTTATCCTGACAGAAGACAGCAATAGTGCAGAACAGGCCTGTGTGGAAGTGTTCTCAGCAAATGATTTAAGAACCAAACGGGCCACCTAACCAGCCTAGCTCTTTCAGCAGAATCACCTAGACCTAAATCATTTCTCACAGTTGTTTAACCTCTTCTTTAAAATCTTGTCTAACTTCTTTAAACATCTTGTTGAAGCCCCACTCAAAAATCATTAATTCCACATCTGCCTTCAGCAGATTTTCTTAGAGCTTATCTGTTCTGACTGCTAAAAAAAATCCTGTGTTTAGTCTAAATTTCTTTTTTGGAATTTACAGCTATTTCTTGCCCAAGTCCCAGTAGTTATGGAGGTCTTTATTCTTCTCCTCTTTACCTATTTCATGTATATCTTCTTCATTCTACAGGATGAATTTCCCTTCAGCCTCTGTTATTTGTGCTAAAACACATCTCCAACAAAGTCAAAGGGAGAATTCCAACTTTCAGTCCCACCAGGAAAAAGAATACAAGACTCGAGAAAAGCTGTGATGACTTCTTGTGAACTTTAGCACTTTTCACCTGACAAATTGTTATGCCTTGCATCCTGACTTCTTCCCTCCTTTTGAACTACATTTCAAAATTTAAGAAAATAATTTGTTCTTATTTCATTGTAAGAGAAGAACCTTTTCTTTTTACATTCTCTGGTGAATTCAGTTTGTACTAACTGCATTTTAATTAGCAGCTCTCTGCTTCAAAACATATGTTTCTTCAGATTGTTGACATTAAGAGACTGTAATATCAAGTTTGACACATCCCAGTCTGTAGCCATGAAAAGAAAAAGCTATTGTATCACTTGTGGAGGATTACACACCTAAAAATAGTCAAGATGAAAAGACTTGTCAAGAAAGTGATATTTAATTGATACACCGAAATGATACACTGGAAAAAAGCATCTCAATTATAAATAGGTTCAAAACAGTACTACTGTTACCTTCTTTCAGCAAGAAAGTTAATCTTTAAAATATCTCATCTCATTGAAAGGCTACTAAAGCAATGACCTATTTCGATGACAGTTCAGTCTAGAAGGGATGCATTTAAGGTTATGTAAACCATTTCACTTGCACTGCAGTGGATTAAGTCAGTGAATTACAGTGGGGAGTAACTTCCTGGAGAATGAACTGTAATTCCCTGAATTGCATTAACTTCATGCTTGTATCTATGCACGTACAATTCTCATTATAAAATGGTCAAAACGCAATTCATTTTCTAGCATCAAATGCATAGATTTAATGTCTCACATCACTCTTTTTCGTACAAGCCAAATTCTAAGATCCTTTGAATTCTCTAACTTAGTAGGTGGGCAGTGTTTCCAGAGCATGTGCACTATTGCCATTGGAGGACAGTTACTGACACTGCATTTTCACTGCCACATTATTAACAGTATGATTCAAAACCAGCAGGTAAGAGTGAGAAACTGTTGTTGCTGCTACCAAAGGCTTTTGGGGCTGGAAGGAAGGTGGAGTTGGCAACTGATCTACATTTTATGGACCTAATGCTGTGGTTAGAGTTATATCCTACATAGCTGCCTTTTGGCCCTCATTAGCAATTATTCTGGATTAATTACACTGTTAATTTGAAAGGTTTTCAAATCTGAATTTCTGAGAATAACTTGTGGCATTTTAAGATAATTTCATGCTTTTTCCCTCATAATTCCCTACAGCTCATTCATATTATCTTTCATTCACGTTTCCCACCTTGGTAATTCTTTAATTTTTTGGCTAATAAAGGTAGCTGAATGCAGCCCTTTTAAGGTAACATCATAGAAATAATAATCAAATTAGTCCACATTAACAGATTGCTGACCAGAAACAATGCTGTCATTTGGTGCAACCTGGGAGCATTCAGACCAAAGTGAGTGGATGAGAGACCAGGCTTTCTACTTGAAAGGATTGAAGGCTAACACATGGAGACAAACAAACAAGAGATGGCAATACATGTACTGCACTGATCCAAAGGCAATACACAGAGAACCAGCCTAGTTCTGGGCACTAGGAGGTGTCTGATGAGATCTCCCCAGAGCTTCCCCCTCTCCAAGTTGAACAGCCCCAGCTCTCTCAGCCATTCCTCATAGGAGTGCTGTTCCAGTCCTTTCACCACCTTTATAGTTCTTGTACTCATTCCACTACATCCACATTTCTGCTGTACAATGGAGCCCACAGATAGATACAGCAGTCAGGATGTTGCCTCACCAATTCTGAGCAGGAGGGAATGATTGCCTCCCTAGACCTACTGGCAACACTCTGCCTAATGCAGTCAAGAGTACTATTAGCTTTCTTAGCAGCAAGGGCATTTGAAAGCACGGAAAATATGTTGCTCTTAGGAATGATTGGAAACAAAATTCCTAGGAGTGGTTCAGCAAATATTAGGCACGTGGTTACCAAACAGCATTTTGGACTAGATGTTATGATCAAACAGAGTTCAAGGGAAGGGACCCATTTCCTTTTCCAACCAACTTCAACGGAAATTCTGCTGATATACAGCCAATTTCTTACATACAATCAGGCCCAGCCAGAATTTCTTGAAGCGCAACAAACTTCCATTTCCAAAGAAGTGCATATACATAGCTGTACATCTAAAGCTTCTTATTGTTTACTTCTTGTGGAAACTGAGAAGCTAAGGGAATGCTATCCTGTAGTGTTCACATATACTCCTTCTGTGACTACTTTTCTGAAGATTTGGGGTTTTTTTAATGTATATTAATGTATATTTTAAAGAAATGTAGAAAAGGATCATAAGAGAAAAGCATCTGTTAATTTGGCAAAAAAAAAAAAAAAACAACAGTGTTGCTGTACATGTCTTCTAGTCAGTGTAAACAAACAGCTTCCAGAATACAGCAAAATATATAATTTGTCTCAAAATAGTGATTGCACTCCATATAATTTTCTCCAGCAGACATTCATTATTTTCAAAATGTTTTCTTAATATTACATTTGACTTGCAGGGTAATTTGTCCTCACTTTCTCATTTGCACAATTTAATATTTTAATGTTGAATTTAACATTAGAAACAAATTTACATTAACAGAGCAGAAGCAGTTGAAATAATCATGTTTTGTACAAAGTAATTGAAAATGCATATGACTTAAAGAAAATGAACCAGTAAAAACTGACAAATAATGAGCTAGATTTCTCATACTGCATTTACATTTGAGGGTCTGCAACCAAAAGTAAATAAAGACATGCTGGAGAAATTAACGATGCTTTTACAAGGAAGAACAATATATTTGAAAGCTACTGCACAGTAAATAACATTAAATTGCTCTTTCCTCTTTAGCAGAAAACTGATGCCCTGCTTTGGCTTTCAACATGAAAAATTCCAAGTTTCTCCTATTATGAGGAATAATGCTGTGTTATTCTTCATGTACTACAGTAGTTACAGTAAAAATTTTCAAAAATACACAACACTGCTAATACACGAGGACAAAGGGAGATGCCTCATTGTTTCAGAAATGCTTCTAATTGTAAACTGTGATACTGATTTTACAAATCTTCAGAGGACTATTATCATCTGATGGACCCAGATACAGAGAGCAGAAGGAGCTGTTCAGATAGGCTGAAGAGACTACAGCTGTTCAGATAAGGAAGGAAAAGGAGAATAGACCAGCCTAAGAACAACAAAACTAATGAACCATCATTTCCTGCACATGTTTTGAGCATCCCTTTACTATCTTTGCAGTAACAAACTCAAATCTAAATTCTACATAATCTTTGAAATATCACTTCTGTTGCAGTACCCAAGTCTTTTTCACTCTCCTGTTCAACAGTACACCCTAACTCACTCCAGTGCCTTGTACTGCCTTGGACTGGAAGGACCCATTTCAAATGCTCCAGACCATTAAAATGGTAATCATACAGCTCAATCTGCATGTCAGGACTGACTGGTCAGCTAACAGACTAAGCACAGTAGGTTACTCACTGCAACAGCTCTTCCAATGTCAGATTAACTAGATCTCTCTCTTGTCCAGCTCATGCTTTTTTTAAGATGTAAAATTTGATTAAGAGATCTCCATACTCTTGTCATTTGGCCAGTCATCAAAATTATTTGCAGAGAAAAGATAGTCAAGTATGTCCATACGTCTGATTTCCTTTGAAAACCAGGTTATAACAGCTTGAAGTTCCCCTTCATTTCAAAACCTTAGTGAAATTTATACCCGGAAATCTCTGTGATAGGTTTAGGGACTAGTCAAGACTGTGGTGACCACTGTGCCACCAAGAAAGCTGTAGCTGAATGAGCCAACTCAGAAAAGGAAAATTCAATCCTTTACCTTATATTGCTAAAAATACTATTTCATTTCCCAGCAAAGTGATCTAAAATTTAGTACTCTGTAAAGCATGCATTGTACCAGTGCTACTTCTGTAGTTACACTCAGCTCTATCACTGTAGAAATGAAGTGCCTATTCCCTGATAGAATTCTGTGATAGCATTCAGAACTCTAAAACTAAAAAAAAAAAATCCACCAAGAACAAAAAACACTGTGAAACCAGAAAACTTATGCTTTATAATCTTTATTACAAATGCTAATCACCTATACTCATCATTTATACTGTATCAATCTTCTTTTATAGTAATATAACAACTTTGGTATATTTTGCTTTTGTAAGAACAGTTTGTATATATAACTTCTTCTGACATTAATATGGATGAAGTTATATATTGCATTTGGTTTGGCTTAATACGTCAGATGAAAACATGACACGTTGCAAGTAATGTTACTGTCTTTTTTATTAAAGCTGAACCTACACTCCTGCTCAATTTGCTTCAGCATGTCCTATGGAATTACCATTCTTCAAAAGAAGAGATGTGACATCTGATATTGCAGAAAAGATTCAGATGACTGCAGTCAGGATGTCTTGCCACAAAAGTCAGCATACAACATTCACTCATTTTCTGTCAGAGAAGAGCACCAAATATTGATATGTATGTCTTGGCTTATCAAAAGCACTATTCTTTTAAGCAGCAGCACAAAAGCAAGGGGGGGTGCAACTCTCTGTTGAATCCTTCATGTCCTACTTCTTCTGTCCTGGTAGGCTGTACTGGGTCTGTGTCTGGGACTGGGGTGGGGGGGAGGGCGGAGGCCTGTCGCCCCTGTCACGGACATAGATTGATCTGGTCAACTCCGTGACAGTCTGGTTGGGGTGGAGTCCATCATAGCCTGTATGATGATGTTTTTTGGATTTGTGACTAAAACAGAGTTGATAACAAACCAGTATTTTGACTGTGTCTGAGCAACGCTTTCACTGTTTTCCTCACTCTGCCTCCCACCAGCAAGTAGACTAAGGGAAGGCAAGAAACAGGGAGGGTACACACCCAGGACAGCTGTCCTGATCTGACCAAAGGGATATCCCATACCATATGATGATGTGCTCAGCAGCAACAGCTCCAGGAAATGACAAAGGGGGAACATTCGTGGTTTTGTCATTTGTCTTCCCAAGTACCCATTGCATGCACTGAGACCCTGATTTGCAGGAAGTGGGAAAAAGTAAATAAGTGTTATATTTTCTTGGCTTGTATATGCAGCTTTTGCTTCATAATATCCTCAAGAGTTAACTTTGGTTGAATTGTTTTTTAATGCATACAGTGCAAATATGCTCTGCAGCAGCAGCAGCAATATAAACCTGCTTATTTCACACATTTCTTCACAAATGTCTACACTAAACAATGCAATAAAAATCCCTCTTTGCCTTTTGCCAGTCAACTTCTGTTGTCAAGTCCAACTTTTCCATGATGTTCTGTAGCACTGGAGAATATTTACTCATTTATCTTACATACACATGCAACAGGCCATCTGTATCTCTCCTTCAAGGTGCCAATCATAGAATTGTAGAATGGCCTGGGTTGAAAAGGACCTCAAAGATCATCTGGTTTCAACGCCCTGCTGTGTGCAGGGTCACCAACCAGCAGACCAGGCTGCCCAGAGCCACATCCAGCCTGGCCTTGAATGCCTGCAGTGATGGGGCATCCACAACCTCCTTGGGCAACCTGTTCCAGTGTGTCACCACCCTCTGTGTGAAAACTTCCTCCTAATATCTAAGCAATGCAGTAGAGCACTATGCAGTGCATGGGCAGTCGACATTTGAGTATCAAGGGTCAAGATTTTTACTTTCTCATAACCACTGCATATCTTATCAAATCAGCATGTTGCAGCAGATAACTGATATACAGTAGCAATTATTTAGTTCCGGAATATAATGCTTTACTGAAGAAGACAACCTTACATTGATGACTAACACCTTAGTATTTTGTGGTTATCCACCTCAGGAAAGAAGTGAGTCACTTCCTCTGTTTTTCACCTGTCTTTGTGCGGAATGCCCAGTTAAACATTCCCTTTTTGTCTGCACCTACAGTTTTCTAAAATCAATCCAACTACTTTAAAAGGATCTGACCTTGTGTTTTTCCAGAATGGTACTCCTAGAAAGTGAGAGACTGAAAAATGAATAGTATTCTGACTGGCCCAGACAGAAGGTTGTGAACTGCCTGTTAGATCATAGCAGATGGGATTAGAAATGGGAAAATATCTCTCAATAAAATCTCAAGGTAAGGAAGAAACTCTTCTCTCCCTGAAAAAGGGAAAAGATAATAATAATGTTTTTGCTGCCACACGTATGAAATATGCAAAATGCAGATCTTCTTGTGCTTTGCTCTGTGCTTTTAACTGAATTCAGTGATACCTCTGTGGGTTAGATATGCTCAGATCACCCCTGTCAGATGGGGCAGATTGAGGATTTTGGCATACAAACAACTAAACTGTGAATTTTGAAAGTCTGTAGACAGATACAGATGCTGAGCTATTTTGCCCAGACAACATGGGAGTTCCATTTACCTTATTTATGATCAGAAACTATGTTTTTGCTACAATTCATAGCTTGCATGTGGCATACAAGGAATCAAGAACAAGAATGTTTGTGAAGAAGACACCAAGGCACTTTGCCTGACAAAATATAACTGCATTTTTACAATTCTACATTTTCAGAAGACCTGAGAGCTCAGCCTACATAACACACTCCCATCTCCACATTTAAGTTATCTGGATATGAAGAACTAAACATAAGAATAATATAAGCATAATATAAGATCTCTGAAATTAGAGATCCATATCTGCTAAGATCCATATGCAGCTGAGGTCCAAAACCAGTCAGAATACATCAATGCAAGCCGATGCGTACTTCATGTCTAGTGACTGAGAGCTTCCAGTATCAGCCAACTGCAGTAAGATATACAATATGTCTGTCAGTTTTTCGCTGGATGTAATTTAGACAAAAAGGTTTTTTTCCACATAGAATTCTGTAAGTGTAAGTTTGTGAAGAGGAAATACTGATCTTCAGCCAACAGCAACTTAAATGAACGCTGTTTAAGTATAAACCAACAATGTGATAACTTTCATGCTCCCTTCCTGCAAAAAAAAGAGAAATGTGTTCAACCAGAGCAATAACAGACTGAAGTATGGCATTTCCCACATCACAGAAGAGACTTGAGCTTTCTTTATTATCAGGAATCACTAATTAAGGAGGTAAGAGTCTCAGAAAACTGAACAAAGAGGCAACCGGATCTTCTTGTTATTCAGCATAGCACCAAACTTGCCTACTTCCTTACTGTCTACCCTTATAGAGGATAAGGTCCTATTACTATCATTGGCTATAACCCACCAGAGCAAAAATCTGTGATTTGAGACTTTCCAAGTTCAGCACCTGATGACAACGACAATTTCAGCACCACTCCATGGCGCATTTAGCAAAGTGAAGTGTTACATTAGCACCAGCCATCTAAACTCTAGCTGACCTAACAAGCTATGTTTCAGTATGTGCTCTATGTTTTTACTGCTTGACTCCAGTTCTTCTGAAAAGAAGCAACATCAGCAACAAATCAAATGCTAAATTGAACTGGCAACAAATCCTGTAGTCATTCAAGGTCACAGAACAGTCTTGTCTTCACTTGTCTAGTGATTGGTAGCCTCCCTTTCAACAGTTCAATAATTAATTCAGCCTTCAGTACATTAAAAAACAATTCCTCTGCCAAGGTAAATGAGAGTTCAAACCCCCCAGTTCCTAGTTAATGTCATGTATGGGCTCTAGTTCTGCCCCTGAGACCTGTTTGCCCGCCTTCCCTTGCAGGAATTCTCTCCTGACCAAGGGGCATCACCACGTCTCCTCAAAGAAGCACCAACTTGTGTATGTGCATCATGCACTACTGTAATGCCTGCACGTACAGGAATGGGAACCGGGTATAGGATCAGCTTAGATATGTAGTTATGCAGCAAGTAAGTTAGATTGGCAGGATGCAGTCGGTTCAACAGAACTGAGCCCAGAATGAGTCCCCAGAAGATTTCACGCCAGGTGAATCATGCAGTGATTTACACAGAGGAAACTGTCCATGCCAGTCACTTGTACTTGAGTTGCAGAGTACAAAATGGAAAACACTCACATGAATTCAAGATAATCAAAACTTCAAATACGATTTTGTTGGAGCTGTTTTTTGTAGGTCAATCTGTCACACAGTTTTGGATTATAACATCTGTGTATTATACCAGAAAACGAAAACTCTGAATTCTGTAGATACAATGGTATTTTTATGGCAAATATTATCCATGTAATAAGGATCCGTTGGAGTCAGAGTCACAAGGGAACATGGTGTTCCTATATCCAATCACAGCGGTCAGTAACTTTTAACCTATCACACTCACATTGCCCAGTAAACCAAAAAACTGCATGCAGTCAATTTACTCTGTGACACATCATGGAAAAGCACAGCATAAAATATCAGGAGCTAAAGAGGACTCTCTACAACCCTGTCATGCCCTCCAGATGTTAAGCTACTGTGAGGACTGTAATTACAGGAGAACACTTTTCTTCCTAGAATCCCCAAGGTATTATACAGATGTTCCATACCATCCCTGTCAACAACAGGAGTCTACATGAATTTACCCTCATGAAAGACTGTGAGAGTAGGGCCCTTTCTATCCACTTCAGTGGATGTTTTCAACCACTGTGATAAATAAGTGACTCCTGGGTCTTGTATAGCTCTTAATGCTGCTAAGGGACTGAGGCAGGTGACAGGAACAGTTTGAAAACCATTCCTACAACCCTTTTGTTCACAAAAGAATAAATATTCCAAATGCGACTGGGGAAAGAGGAAGAGAACGACAACACCCAACGCAAAACCTCTGTAAAGATAATCTGTGGATGGTCAGTTTGCTGCAAAAACACACTCCAATACTCTGGCAACATTAGCAGACATTTAAGCTGATCAGTGCAGGGCCCATACATTACCAGATGTCTGTGAAACATCCCCAATTGCAATTTGACAGATCTAATCAGTGAATTTGGAGACCAAAGCTGTGAGAATATTAAGTACCAACAAAACTTGGGCAATTCGTTTGCAGCCTGCCAGCTGCTTCCAGTGTGCTGGAAACAGTTCAGTGATAGCCTTCTTTTCCATAACAGTTCTAGCCAAAATTTTCTGCTGTAGAGTTTTGTGGGATTTTGTTTTGATTTATTTATATATTTATTGTGTGTGTGTGTGTGTGTGGTTTTTCTTTTCAATAAAAGAGTTATGCAAGTACTGTGTTAAGGACAAAATGCATTGTTTATGCTGAACTAAAGTAATTGACTTGTGAGTGACAAAATAATTGCATATATTCTGGGCACTTTGCATAACCATTAGCTTTGCTGCATTAGAAAAATACAGTGTTCTCAAAGATTAATAACACTCTGTGAGTCTACACACAAGAATGCAACATTTAACAGATTCATACTCCAAAAAATTAAAGCTGCCTACCACCAATCAGAAAATTTGTGTGGTTGAGCATTTTCTGGAGTTTTTGAGCTTATTTTAAACTTTTGATCAGATGACCACTGTTCTTCACAATCTATATACGTTTTGTGCTACTGATCACTCCAGCATATAACTTGGAATCATTCTTTCAGAATGCTGTATTTTTGTTTTATTTTTATTGTTATTATTTCTATGTATTTACTTTAGTTCTTTTTGTTATTAATTGTTATTTTTGTTGTTTCTGTAGAGGCACTTATAGCTGACTTAGTGATGAAACAAGTTGTAAGTTTGTAGGTGTTGTTTGGGAACAAGACAGATCCATTTGCACCTACACTTGCTGCATTAGTGAGATCAGGTTTATAACGTGAAGAGCAAGATAAAAGAATGATTTAACCCTGCTAAGGATTTGGCAGCAAATACACTGTAAAGGCCACTTATGTATTTGACTGATTCATAGAATCATAGAATTGTAGAGTCATAGAATCATAGAATGGCCTGGATTGAAAAGAACCTCAAAGATCATCTAGTTTCAACCCCCTGCTATATGCAGGGTCAGCAACCAGCAGGCCAGGCTGCCCAGAGCCACATCCAGCCTGGCCTTGAATGCCTGCAGTGATGGGGCATCCACAGCCTCCTTGGGCAACCTGTTCCAGTGTCATCACTCTCTGTTAAAAACTTCTTCCTAATATCCAATCTAAATCTCCCCGTCTCAGTTTAAGACCATTCCTCATTTTATGAGAGCAGGCCTGATATGGACGTAACAATATCCTACCAACATTTCATGTTTTCAGACATGATATGATTTTACATTTAGTAAACTATTCAAAGCAACGAATATTGTTTTGATCTCTTGCATGACACATGCTATTCGTGGGAGTCCAAGTTCACTGGTGTACAATGGCTGGTGGAACAATTTGCTTACAGACATACAGACAGACATATGGGAACACTATACATGTCAGCAGCTTCTGTGGTGCTGTAGCTGTTACCCTCGCCTTCCCTGCTGTACAGTAGCCAGAAAGCTAGAAGGAAAGAAGAAAGATTCGTGCTTCTTGTTTGTACATTTCCTTTTGTGTGTTTCTTTTTGCTCTGTTGCAATTGTCTTTCCCTTAATGTGACGCACACGATGATGCTGTCAAAAACTCTTCTAGTTTTAAATTCAGTATATGCTAAATTAAGTAGCAGTAGTACATGGATTTTTTATTGAACATCATAAATACACCATGACTTCATTTCTTAGGCATATCTCGAGTAGTTTGTCTTTCACGTTGAGTTTCTGAATTTACGTACACAATCTGCACTGTTCAAAGTCAGGTGATAAGGCAGAAGCACAACCTACCCTAATAGCATTTTTCCATAAATAAACAAACAAACAAACAAACAAACAAATAAACAAAACAAGCAAACAAAACAAACATGCCGCCCCGCCCCCCCCCCCCCCCCCCCAGAAACCCGACACATAGTAATGGGCATAGTAAAGGGCTAATGCATAGTAATGTAAGGCAAAACAACGTCACCCAGAATGCTTTCAAAAACCTGACGTGAGATGCTGTTGCCCCTGAATTCTTTCAAGTAACAGCAGGCATGCTGGCCAGGAGCCACTCTTTGTCTATGAAGCAATAAATCACCAAGTAACTAATTAGTGGCATCTTGTCTCTGTAGTGGACACTGCCTACCGGAGTCCACCCTTCCAATGTAGGCTGAGTTCAGCAGATGCTGAGAAATTCTTTTTCACATATAGGAAAAATCTATGCCTCCATGATTGGCAGCATGTTCTGTTTTGTTTGTTTTTTTTTTTTTCTGTTTTACTTCATTATTTCTTATTAGTCTCATTAAAGTTAGATTTATCAGAAGGAAGAAACCTTTTCTGTCTGCTCCAAACAACACATTCCCTTTCCCCTCCTGCTATTCTCATGGAGCAACTGGCAGCATCACACCACGGCCACTCAGCATCTCCTAAGCAGGATCACTGTACTATCATTATTCAGTATTCGGAGTATTTATGGCAATAGTATTTGTCCACCAAAACAAGGATTTGGGTTATCTGATTTGGGATTTTGTCCCGGCATGTCCCTAGCTGTTGGTACCTCATCTTTCCTGGCAATACTGCAGACAGTTCCCTTGGCTGAGGACCTAACAGCAGTTAGCTGGGTTTACGTTGTTGCCAAATGGGATTATTACAAGTATTATATATGTGACTAGTTTTGAAGACCACCTGGAATCTACAACTAGAGGAGTACGTTGCTGCCTGTGAGATTAACAGTGTCAGCTGCAAGGCACATACTACATCAACTTCCCAAACACGGCATGTTCCATCTAGTTGCATTTGGCTGCAGCAGAGCTGATGATCTGAGAGCTAAGTTGTTCTCATTGCAGCCCCTGTCTTTACAGTTTTTTCATTCTTCTAGCAGAGCCAACAGCTGTTGACCAAATGATCAAGAAAGAGGAATACAGATAACTTTTCTCAGACCTCCTTATACAGCTTTTCATACAAAGCTACTGTGATGCTTGTACACAGCTTAACCCAGGCTTCAGGAATGGTGTATAATAACATTCTAGCAGCAGCAGGAGGAATAGCTTAAGTGCTATATATTTAAAGATCACGCATTCAGACACTGGAGCACAATATTTATTGCTAAGAATGACAAAGAATTCCAAGGAACAAATACAGAAATGCAGTTTGCTGTGCGATTTCTTCTGTCAGAGTTGGGCTTCTTTGGCCCAGCTCCTCATGCCTACCCGCCATAGCTCACACATTATGCTCTTGACAAGCCCCATCCTTCATTTCACTGATGGATTTGTATTCCGTAGCACTCAACTGAGTACTTAGACAGTCAGAATCTGATCTCATTACATGTGTGTCAGCAGAACTAACTCCAGGAAAGTCAATGGAACCAGGTTAATTTACAGACTTGAAGCCAAATTTTTAATTCACCATCCAACATCTGTCATAACTTCAAATTTAAACTCTCCATGGACACGACCTACATTCCTAAACCTTACAGATGGTATTTTAATGTTTCTATAAAAAGAAAAATCTTGCATGCCAGTGTAGTGCGCTCAGTTCTTCTCATCTAAGATACCTGACTTACAGGCACCCTAATTCCTCCAGGAGTGTTTATAAGGGCAGCCAGTTGGAACTCAGACAAAGGGATTAGGAAAAGGAAAGGCAGCTATGTCAACTGAAATGTCAAGGTGCTGGCTAGCCTAAAGCTCAGTTCCAAAACTAATTGGTCTGGGGAAATCAGATATATATTTTTTCCACATTTCCACTCATTCCTATGTATTAAACCTTTCAGTGACCTCATTCAAACCGCGCTTGTTCTGAAAAGTCGAGAATCATCCATCCCAGCTCAGAACAGCTTTGAAATGATTTTTCATGCAGCTTTTGATGATGAAGTCTAAAATATCTGCTGCTTCACTGTTAAACACAGAAAGAGTTCTCATGTTTGGACATACTTTCTCCAGTTTTTTCTCTCTGAATTTTACACTGCAGTGAACATTGATTAATGTGAATGTTTTAGCTGTAGTTGTTGTTTGTGTATAAACTTTTGTTAAAACAAGCACTGCAGAATAAATGACCTTTATACAGACACCTATTAAGGCACTAAAAGGCTTGGCTACATTCATCTGAGACGCGTATACATAACATTTGGAACAATAAAGGGATCAGCAGCTGCAAGGGGTTTGAATTGAATTCTTTAACAATAGAAAAGTTTTTCAGGCCCAAATACCAGCAAAGAGAATTTTTTGCAGATAATCCAGAAGAAAGAAAATAATAAAAAAAATGCTAGCCAACTTTGCAGCAGTTAGCATAAGGGTGCCATCTGAAACATGTCAGCTTAAGAGTGCCCCATAGTACCATTCTTTTACACAACCATAGTATTCAGAACTGTTTCCCCAAATAATCCCAGATGGCATGCCACAAAATTTCAATTCATTTTAAAAGCTTTCTTTGCTGTTATTATGTGATTGAAAGTGCAAAAGCAAGTTGCCATTCTCATGGCACTATTTGCATTGGCTATTATCCCCTAAAATCCCCTTTAAACAGCTACATTGTCAGCCCATAGGCCTCATTTAGAACTACAAAAAAGCCCAGATTAATTCGATCAAAGGGAGAGCCAAGTACAAAATGCACTTTTCAAACTGTATCAGAGTAGGTTCCCTTTACAGATCGCTGTATGGCTAGAGCAATGCAAAAAAACCCTGCTGAAATAAAGTCGGAGCACTGACAGAACTGTGCATGTTTCACATGGAGCTTTTAGGGCTCTTCCAGGGTAAATCTCTCACTACAAATGATTAGAATAAAATATATTTAAATATACGGCTGTGAATTAAGTAGTAGCATCAGTTTTTGCTTGTTTGGCCTTCCGCCACTACTTTCAGGACTGATGACTTCGCCAGCTGCAGACATTTCTGAAGTCTGTGTGTATCGGAATTTTTAATTAATTCACTTAACAATCAGCTATGAAACTTCCAAAAGGTACAGACAACTCCCCCTGGAATTACTTTGCTGCTGTTGCAAAAAATTATCATTATCATCAATGGTGAGGCAAAGGAAAAAAAGAAAGCCGCTGGTATCGTTTTTGCGAAGTAGTCTATTTCAGCACCTAAGGTGAACCCTCTCAAGTTAAGCATAACACAGGCCCACAGATCTACAGCCAAAAAGCAGCTCTTCGGTCTCACCTGGGGTTCTGATGACAGGCAATAATGCTGATATTTTTGTTTCTCACAGAAGCTCCTTTGGTGTCTCTGCACTGTCTCACTCCCTCAAGTCTCTACTGGAGTTTCTTATTGGTGCTGCCATCAGTTCTTTCACCCTCGGTCTGAAGCGGTTTCTTCAGCAGCTGCTTTTGTGTACTGAGAACATTTTACAGAGTAAAGAACTGCAGCACAAAGGTAGAGCAACTGAACACGTGCAGCAATATGTGTCATTGCCTCTTAAAGGACACATCAGGCCGAGAAAGACGCACTGAAAAGCTGAGCAGCTGCAACTAATACCGAAGTCATTTGCTGTAGGATGAAACTGGATGAATGCTTTTGTTAGCCACTTCCAATAGGGGCTGGATTTTTGAACAGTACCATTTTAATATGTGATCTACTCGTTTATTTACTAATTGTGTTACAGAATAAGTGTTTATGCATTATTAGCCAGGAAGTGTTCCCATGGAGATAGAAACAGCTCAAACAGAGAAGAAAAAAAAAAAAAAAACCCTTGAAAATCTTTGTAACAAATGTATATCATTTGTAAAGATTATTAATACATTGGCAGACAAAACATGTTTTGCAGCTTGCAATTATGAAAATCGTTATTTTCGTTTGTGCTGTTGGGAACAAGAACAGTGAAATCATAAGTGAAACAGTGAAAAATAGAAATTGAAAAGTAAACTGTAAATAAAATTTTGTTGTGTACTTTGAGGGGGTGCACGTTTTAAGTCTGCAGTTAGAAAAGGTAGATTTCATATTTACTTACAAACAGTTTCAGTTTTTAAAAATCTGTGGGGCTTAAACATCTCCAAGTCATTCCACATATTCATGGAAATAAATGCAGGAGTTTGTTCAAGTCAGTTATAAGAAGGTACTCACATCTTTGTACGGAATATACCAGAAAAAAAAATGCTTCAAATGAGCTGCTTTGTCCCAGGAAAAGAAGGAAGCTTCAATCAGTATTTGTCCCAGTCATTTCTTTACCATAAGGTATAGAACTTATTGTGTTATTGCAACAATTTTAGTACTAAAAAGTAGTTTCGACCCATAGAAACTTACAAAATGATGGTACATTAGGGAATGAGGCTCTAATCCTGTAAACATGTTTGATAAATTTCATGAAAATTCACTATGTTGCACAAAGGTTTGTAGGCCCAGGTGCTCCGGGCTAGACCCAAAGACTCTTAGATTTTCAACAATCTGTAAAATGACCTAATTGAAACATAAAGACCTTCAAACATATGCTTCACTTTTTTTCTTTCCTTTTTTTTTCTTTTCCCAACCTAATCCTGGAAGTGCCTAACCACTTACAGATACTTAATTCAACAGTAAAGAACCATAAACTGAGTCATCTTGTAAGCATTCCTAGATTCAGGTCACAACATGGAAGCCAATAATAGGGTAAATCCCTCAGGACTCACAAGCTCAGGATCCCTGCCATTTTTCAGCAAAGTCCGATCCAGCAGGCATTCTGTAGCCACACATATGAGATTACATTGCACAGAGTACAGCCAGACAAGGCAGTGCTTCTGCAGCGCGTGCTTACTAAATCATTCAATCTGTTACAGCACCCTCGTGGGATGGCAAAGGGATTTGAACCTGCATTACCATCCCCAGGCAAAAGCAAATTGCAGCACGGGTTATTCTACAGGGGGCACTCTGAGCCTCTCGTGCATGCAGAAATACATCTCACATAGAATAATTAATAGAGAGAAGGGAAAGACCAGAAAGAAATGCCAAAATATTTCTCAGAGTCCAAAATACTGATCAGTCCAACAATAAATGTTCTCCAAAAAGGATACCTTTGTCAAATACCTATTCAGAAATGAATGTCTCATTTAGCCCACAGAAAAGCAAACTGAAAACTGGAAATTAAGCCCTATGAAGAGGAAAGGCTCAGTTCTGCTCCTTCTTTAAAAGTTCCTATTTGGGGTAGTTTCACACTGTCTACCGAATTTTATGGATCTGCTCACTAATAGTCTAATGCTACAGTGCATTATAAAGGTAATGACATTCAGCTAACAGCTTTTGGTTAACATCCAGCAGATGAGATGTTTCTATCCAGTCTACTGCTGTTTCCCTAATGGAGAGCAGGAACATTCAGGCAATGAATATCTCTCAAGCAACCATTCTCTTCTGCTTTGCTGACGGGCTGCTGCACATATTTCTCTGCCCAGCTTCTGCTACAAGGCATGGGATGTTCTTCACCTTCACTGCATGGATACCTTCTCCAGAGAAGAAATGCAACCCTCTGTGATGCAGCAAGGAGAGGCGGTGGGGAAGTTGGAAAGGAAAGTCTGCTATTGCCAAAGTATTGCAGGAAGAAAGGAGACTGCGCTATGGCAAAACTTGGCTCTACCACGGGCAGCTGAAGAGATCATTACCTTGTACCGTTGCTAAAAGCCCAACAACGTAACATCCAGTGTGGTAATGCTGAAAGCCAATTTTGGCAAGTCCTTATTAACAAACTAGTGCAGCTCCTAGTGAAGTTTTGGGGCTTTTTTCTTGTATACTGAAGTTATTTCTATTGTATGTGCTTAGAATGAAGATGACCAGCGCTTTACTGCTGTCAGCATTTTCTATTTTATTTTCTCCCATTTCTATGAGAAACAGGCATTTCTAAACAGTTCTGTCCAGGTTAAATCACAATTTTCAGATTGTTTAAAAGACTATTGATGGATAAAAAAAAATAAAAAATAAAGGAAGTAGTTGCCAGTGAGGCGTTAAGAAATGGATATTTTGCAGACAGCTACAAGCTAACAAGTGATAACCTTACATTAGCATGAGTCTGGAATAAGTTTGTCAAAATCAATGGAATTAAACGGTCACACAAGAAAAGATGTTCAGATCAATCTGTTTTCATAGTCATTTTACACTCCTCTAAGATCCAAAGCCTTCGGAACATTGAACTTAGTCTGATCTTGAGATACTTGATTATCTGCCCTAGAGATGGCTTTTCCTTCTTTCATTTGCTGTTGTAAGTGTGAGAACATTAGATTTCAAGGTTTCTAAGTGCTGTTATTGCCTTAGACTGCCCATTCATAAGTTTGTCTTTGGTGAAATCCCCATGTCTGTGAAATGATCAGTTATGCTGCTTTCTCTGACTGCATTCCCATTGTAGCTTTGTAGATACTACGTAGTTTTCCTTCGATATTAACAATCAGAAATGAAGTCATAGGAAGGCTTCTGTCAGCCAGTCACACTGATGAAAAATGTGGGCTGGCAGTATCTTTCAATTTCACAAAGAAATGTTTAGATACGAATGAAATACATAATTGCTGGTAACCTTACAAACCCGTATGACATTTTTGTCACCAAATGTTCACAGACACTGAAAAGTGTCAAGTGAAAACATTACAGTTTCATTTTGATTTAGCCATGTTCATTATATTACACATGATATCTCATGGAGATTCCTCAGATTCAGAGTCATGGGAAGGGATATCCAAAGAAGAAACCTGCTGTGGTAAAGTGGCCTGAGTCAAAATGACACAGCCAGTCAAACTGGGAGCTGAAAGACTCTACCTGGAAATCTCCTGGAAATATATTCTGGCATACATGAGGTGAGTTGTGAAAGAGGAGAAAGAGATAATGCATAGTGCTATAACTGAATGGAAAAAAATCACTGCGCCAGCTCAGTGCGGATAAAAGAAGATGGGGAAATCCAGCAGAGCTAAGATAAGGTGAGAGATGAGAGCTGCACTCTGCTATTATAACAGAGTGGAGAAAATGATTGTGTTTTCCCACTCTTGATCTCACTCTCCTTCCCACTATTACCCCATCATTTAATCCTCCCATGATGAACAATGCAAACATGGTAGCAGGCTTGTGCAAAACGCACAGCCTGACATCCTAGCACAGCAAGGCAAGGTAGTCTGGCAGCTACTATGGAAGCAGATGTCACTTCATAGTTAAACTAATGAAGTCAGTTTGTCTTGCTGCCTTCTGGAAATTTATCATAATGTACACCAACTTATATTCTTATTCTCTGACATTCCTCTACCACGTTAGGGATGGCTTTTTACTCTGCTAGGCAGAAGAAGTGATCATATTTACCAAGTTTCTACAAAAAACCTGATTTGAGGCATGCTTACATGCATTCAGTAGCTGGCTCTTGCCCAGGGTCTTATAGGTTAGACTGAAAGGTTAAAGTAGGCTGCATCTTAAGTGGAAGGAAGTATAGATGAGCAGTTTCCAGAAACATACTTTGAATTTTCATCTCACTGATGGAAACAACAGTACAACATTACTAGATTTGGAACTGAATTAAGCATCTGAGACAATATATGTAGTTAGTCCTAAAAAATATTCCTTCCTATCCCAAGAAGCAAAAAAACAAGAGGGAACTTGCTGCCACTGTGGTCACATGATAGCATTTCTCTTCACTTCTGCAGACTGGGGCAATAACACAGCACAGGGAGATTACCTAGCTCATTTCTATCTTTTCATTTTACAAGAATTGTGGAAAGTTTGCATGTCCTCGCTGTTGACTGATCAGACAATAAGGCACTAAAAAAAGACAGCATTCTTTGTATTTCTTTCGTGATATTTTCTGTTTGGTTTTGGCTTTTTGTAGATTACAGCAGACACATGGAAAATTTTATTTACCCATGATTTAACTAGATGAGAAAATCCAGTTAAATAATATTCATTGCTTTTGTTTTTGATGACCCATTCTTTGAAATTTACATATAGTAATCTAAGGAGTTGTTTACACAGAGATGCAGGCAGAATTTCAGCTTTGATTTCAATGTACTTACTTCCCTGCACTAGCTCTTTATTTGAACATCCTTGGAACAATGTAAAGTGATATTATTTGGGGATGCCTTTGGCCAATCACCCGCCTTGTGTTCCCAGATGCATCTGTAGGGCAGCACAGGATCTTTGTTGACTTCACAGTGCAATATTGACAGCAAATGGAATGGTACAGTTATTCTTTTTTCCTTCTTGGGTTCAGCATCTTATATTTTATACTGCAGCTTTAACCATTAGAGTGAGCCTCTTGGTACAATTGCTTTTCAGGGTAAAGTGAATAAAGTCAAATGTCCAGATATTTCCTGAATGAGTGATTTACTCTTTCTTACGAAGAAATCTCCTGTGGACTCCAGAACACTAACAGAAAGGGAAGACAGGGCCACAGGACAGTTCAGCTGTCATCTCACCCTTTTAATGGCCACACATGAAGCTCCGCTTCAGATAGCAGTAGCACACACATTTCACTGGGCTCAACAAACCAGAGAGAGTTTTGAGTGTATGCTGAAGCACACATGACCAAATACTACAAGGCAGGCTCATTGTAATGCAAAGCCTTGGAATATTTTTCTTCCTTTTTTCAGTCTTAATCTAAGATTGTCTGTGCTATATGTTAAAGCTACTTGTGCTCCCACCATTAAATAAGTTACTTCTTCCATACCACAATATCTCTCTCTCAACTAGTAGCCTAATAAACCAACAGATATTTAGTTTTCAAATCTATACCATCAATAAGTCTCCAGCTCATTAAAGTCTTACAGAGTAAGACATTTATAACAGGAGGATGAAATACAGAACTGTAAATAATAGTTCATAACCCAGAGTTTGTTTGTGCCTGTTTGGAGAGTCCATTCAGCCTCCCTACAGCTTAAAGAAATATCATCTGCATCTTTCAAGAAATACTTACATAATCCTCCTAATCAACGCAAAGTGAGGAAAGAGCAAATTCACATCTAGAAATGCTTTACTTACAGGGTTGTGTGCTTTGTGGAAGCTTCTGTATATCTCTAAACAGTGGCTCCTGCAGCCTCAGACAGCAGTGCCATGTACATTCAGGAGGACTTGCACAAGTCAGCAGTGAGTAAATCCAGTCAGAATCTCTCCATTCTTGAAGCTGAAGCACAGATCAATATATTCCCAAGGAGGTCTGGCATGTCTGTCCTGGACACATGAGTTACTTATCTATTCCATGTACATTCATTCCCTTTTTCTATACGCCAAGGCAATTTAGGTAAAAACACCCAGCTGTTGCAAATGAAGAAAATCCTGTCTCTGTAGGACAACCAGATTTTGTTGTACATGACTGAATGCCCGATCTGTTCCCAGACCCAATCCTGGCTGACAAATTTCAAGAACATGGAAATGATACCCCACACCTTACCACAACATGGTTCAGGCGCTCCCATTACTTCCTCACCTGTATGTGAGCATCACCTAAACAGTGCAGCACAGGTACAGCAGATGTCAAAATAGGCTTTTGAGAAAGCACTTGCTGCAAGCCTGCCTCTGCTTTCTCTTGAAATCTGTGCTAGATGTTCAGTTTGAATTTCATAAGTAAGCCTAAAGCATCACCTCAGTCAGCCTTCAGAGACAGAGATGTAGCCCCAGTCTCCCACAGGGCACGTCCTCTGAGCTGATCTGCCTCTTGAGCAATCAGGTAGCAGAGTATACTTTGATTTTTCAAAATTACTGTTTTAAAATGCAGTTTTAGCTTAGGTGCATTACAGAGAAGCAATACATTGTGGCAAAAATAAAGCAACTGTGAGAGGATTTTCATTAAAGGCATTAAAACTTCCGGATCACAGCTGTGCAGAGGAAGTTTTCTCCTACCTCTACGCTACTTACTTCATATTAAGCCAACTGCCTGGTAAAGCATTTACATAGCAACAACAGAGGCCGCTACCACACAGGGATACGTTGCAGCTATCATAACTTGGCTGTGTTTCTTACATAGCTGATAAGCAGCCATCTTGCATGCTTCTTTACACACAGTGGCAACTATCCACCTGTCAGAAGGAGCCGAAGTAAGAAGATACTTGCTTTTTCTCCACCATATTTTTTATTTCTCAAGACTATCTCTGTTCTGCGGGGACAGCAAAACTCTGCCCACCAGTAAGATGGCCGCCACTCTGCAGTAAGGCTGTGCCCACCAACAAGACGGCTGCCACTCTGCGGCAAGTTGCGGTTACCAGCGTGGCTGCTGCTCTCCGGGACAGCAGCTCAACTCACTTCACCCAACCACAGAGCTGGTGGCTGTCTTGTCAGTGGACACAGCTTCTTTCTCCCTGCAGTGCCCACGCAGGAGGTGCTGTATTTGCACCTCAGGGAAGGTGTGCGGGAGACGTGAGGAAGCTAAGGAAGGGATTGCTGTAAGTTATGTGAAACTGGGGACTGGAGAGATTGCATTTCACACTGCTACAAAGCCCAGTGCTGAATGGTGGCCAGCTGCTAACTGAAGAGATGGTTGATGAGCTCACTACAGCTGCCGACACATTTGAAGTAATTTTATTTAATCATTTAAAATACCGAAGGTAATGTAAATGGCTGTATTCTGGCCAAACTTATATCCATCAGCAAAGTAATAGCAATAGCAAATGCATCGCTTGTTTCTCCCCCCCAGTAGGTGTACAGCATGGGCAGACTGCTGTCAGGAGCAGCCGGTAACAGCCACCAGCAAGTTACGCATCTGGGCGACACAGAACAGCAGCGCTGATAGTAGCTTGGGTTTCCTAGTGCTGGCATTTGTAAGGATAACTGTTTGTGGAGACAAAAGCTGCAGCTCTAGCCTGGGGAAAAATATTCAATTTTCCTGAGACTGCTTTTCGGTTGAAAAGGAGAGCAAGGGAGAAAAATCCTTAGGAGAAAGCAAAGGAGAGCTGGAGAAATCTGCTGCAGACAGAAGGCAGAGGGTAAACCATGGGCAATGGTAGAGAAAGGCATAAATTACAAAATAAATTAATGTTAATTTTTGGTGGTTATGGTTTTTTACATTTGACTATTACGACATTAGGCTACATTTATTGTAGTTATTAGATAATATGCATTGGTAAGTTTGTTTTCATGGCAAGGATTTCAGTGTTCTGTATCACTAGAGCTAAACTGAGCAACTTCATGGCATAAGGACAGAAGCATTCCTGCCTGTACTTTAAGATTTACATGTATTTCTATAGCTAGCTAATTTGTAGAGACTGCACCAATAAATTTAGACTGCTTGAAATGTTTTAATTTTTTTTTCTTAATTCAAACTGGAATATGCAATAAATATATGTTCTACGTACAATGACTATGCTAAATCAGATAAAAACTGTGCCTTAGTTGGGTTGTTCCTGAATCACAATGTGGTTGATGTTGCAAATATTTCTGTACAAATACAATTTTTGTCAAGGATATATAACCTTTTCTTCATTAGTACCTGTAAAACCCTACATAACTTACACTTACATAACAGATCTATGGTTTTTGAGTATTAAATTCCGTATTTTGTATCTTCAAAGCTCTAACAAAGGAGGTGCATGAAGGAAAAGCAAAGAGGGGCTCAGGTGGGAACAAGTCAAGCCTAAAGAAAGAGAGATTAAGTGATGTGAATAGAGGAAAAGTAAATAGGGAGAATTAAACATTTTATGCTCATTAGCTTTAGATTAATAATTTTTAACAGAATCACAATGCAAAACAATACAGAAAAGCTGAAAAGCTTTATGACTTTAAAGTAAAAAGAAATTAACTTTCAAAATTAGAAGGAAACTTCCTCTCTGGGCAATATAATGATTGACAACATTCAAATAGTAGAGGGTTAATTGGCTCCAGCTGATGTGCCCTACCACTATTGGGACAGATTATAAAAGAAACGGGAAACAGGGTTAGAAGGAGTGCACTCCCTTTCTGCCTGGTCTGGTTGCTCTGTGGTTTTTAGTTTGATTATGTGGCTCGATGACTGCCTTGTGGACAATAAAGCATTCTCTGGGGAAAATCTCTAAAGGAATTTTGTCTGGAAGTTTGCTTTCTTTCTCCACAGTAATTCATACAGGCTAAGGCCTTCTAAGTGCCTTGAAATACCTCCTCATGAGTACTGCTGGAATCAGACACCAGATTCCAGTGAATTAAGCATCTACTGTGGAAGTTTATTTGTGCTTATTGCTGCAAACAGCCTCTGCAGCTATGTACGGTATTGCTGGGAATTTGTTTCCATTGTGGTGGCTTCTTTTGACAATGTGTGAAAATTTAACTGGCTGCAGCTTAAGATTGAAATTGTAAACCATACCATTCGCAAGAGTTGTGTTTTACAATACAGGCCTACTACAGAACACACGCGACCGTAGGAATTGCAGATTAAAACCGATGGGGCGTGTAAACTCTATGTTTGGCTGGGGCAGAAAGAGGTTAAAAGTCTGACCTGCGAGCAAATCTGTTGCTAGCTCTACATCCCAACTGCAGCTTTTAGTATGGGAAAATGTTTAAGGCAATTTCCATTCTCCCTCAAACAAAGGATGCAGTTTAATAAACCACGGACTTTATGACCAAATAGCCTACAGTATTTTTTTAGGTCTTCTTCAAGTAGAGCATGTTATGGAGCATAATTTACTCTGAAAGTACAAATGAAGTCAGAAAGGGGCCTTCAGTAGTACTGTTGCTCTAAGGCCATCTAATGGCCATCTAACAGTCTCAGACAGAATATCCTAACATTACATTGAAGTTGTACATTATCATAAAAATTAGCTCAGGTCTCCAGTTCTGGTTAGGAGGAAGGGAGGAAGATGCTGACAACAGAACAACTGAGAAAACAATTAAAAAAATTTTTTTTTTTTTTGCTAATCATTTACATAGTAATGTTAACTTCAGATTTTGCTTCAGTAACTTCTAAATACTCCTGAAGAATAATTTGTTAATTAATCTGGAAAAAATATTCATATTTGGGGACGTTATATTTTAGAACATTCAGAAAGTAAGTTCAGAGAAGTTCATGTGAGGTCAGCCTCCAAATCTAATTTTGATAGTCACCAATTCAACTAGCATAAATGAATACAACAGTTCAGAAATGATTAGTTAAAGGCTCTACAGCTCCACTGCTGTCATAAATGTAAGTTTCACCATTATGTTATAGCTCATTCATCTTCCAATTTGAATGCCAAGAAGCATATTCTGTGTGTCACTTTGTCATAAATATATGAACGTACTGAATAGAGTTGATGAATGCAGGTACTTGGCAAGCATTCATAACTGTTTCATATCAGTTCTTTCTTAGTGATCCTGAAAGATGAGGGATATTTTTTTTTTCAAATCCAGTATCTTTTGGTACCCACAGTAGTAGCAAAATGCAATAATTTATGACATCTAACAGTAACTTCACAACCACTGAAGTGTTCCTAATTTTATAGTCTGAACTAATTAAGGTTTGGTGGGGATGTTGACTAGGTTCCATATATTAGATAATTGCTTTCTTGTTTGATTACTGATTGAGCTTACAGGTCAAAGGAGACCCTGAGATAAACCTGCTGCTGGTATGCACTGGCCAATGAACTAATCCAGTATCTGTGTGAAAGCAACACTGGTTGCCTTTGCATGCAATTTCTGTCCATTGTCATACCACCGTATAATGCTTCTCCTTGCTACAATTGCAAAGCCAATGGAGTATACTGGTACTAGGCTGAGATCTATGTGTAAGAACTTGGTAACATGTAATAAGTAGTATCTTTAGAAAATATTTTCTAAATATTTAATCATAAATATTTAAAAATATTTAATCATAATAATATTTTGATTCAGTCCCTACATGTAAGATTTTTTTATCTATTGTAAAGATTGAAACTTACGCTCTTCCTGTCATATATGACTTTCTATAAGATCTCATCACATTACTTCAGCTTAAAGAAATGGAGAGCAATAGCTCAATTTTATAAGATGCTTCAGTGAAGTGACTAGTACTGTAAGTGCATTAATACACGTTAGCCCATTTTGTTGCACTCACAGTGAATTAATGTTGAACATAGGACCAAAGTAAGCTCTCTACCTGTGAAAGTTTACTGCCAAGCATTAGCACCTTCCTGTGCCTGATAGCTGAATGATACCCTTCTCCAGACACATTCTTCTAATAGTTTCCATCTATTCAGTGGATTCTACAGAATCCACTGCAACATTTCCAAGCTCGCAAAGATTGTAACTTGAGGTATGCCTTGATTTCTCAATTAATTTAGCTAAAAAAGACTTGATTAGAAAACTGTTCTGTGAGAATATGAAAAAGGCGCCTGCATACGCCAGACAGGATTGTCAAATGGCTTTTATAAAATCAAACTACTGAGCTACAATTCAGCTGGACTGTGTGGTTAATTAGCCCCCTTTTGCTTGTCAGCTTTCCTTCAAATGTGTAGCAAAGAACAAAAGTAAAGTTGCTCATTTCAGCAGCAGTCTGCAGTGTTGCATCCACTAGGAGGAGGTAGAGAACCATTCAATGCAATGCGAGGCATCGATAGACGAACAGACTCTCATGTGGTAATTTGTGTGTGCTGAATGGATTTACTACACAAGAACGGCTGGTAGATGTTATCCACAGCATCACTGCTGGCTGGTTGGATGCCTGTATGTTCTGCCTCTTTTCACTCATCACTGTCCAAAAAAAAATAAAAAAATAAAAAAATAAGAGGATGTAAGCGGCTTAGAAGGGTGATGGATCTTAGCAGCAGCATGGAAGACAGAATTGTAGGAATTTCCCATGAGATTTTACAGGATTTCCGCAGCTCTTAAAAACTGCATATTTTTGAGCACAAGCTACCACAGCACTGTAATATCTGAAACTCTCAGGTCTAAGGCAGTTGTCATAATCTGAAACCATGTCCAGCTACCTGGGATTGCCTGAATACTACGTCCTGCTCCTGATGAAAGTCTGCATAGCTGCTCATACAATGCTCAAGGCCTCCAGGCTTCTTAAAGCAGCCCTGCCAGCATTAGAGCAATCTACACACTGAAAAACTGAAGTGATTTTGTGTCAGTGGGCCCAATGCTTTGAGGGTATGTCAGTGTCCCAGTGTAGAGAGAAAGTAGCCTATTTCACTTTAAATGGTAGTTCATGCTACTTTGCACATCTTAGTTGCAGTAGCATGTTCAGGCCTGGCCAATTTATCCCAGTGTGGCATTAGTGGTAAGACTGCAATGATTTCTTGTTCTGCCAGGTTGCTCTTCTTATCCCAGCAACCTTTTCAACGCAATATTAACCACAGAAAGAGAGAAGGTAGGCCAAAGGTAGATTGTGTATCTCTGGCAATGTGAAAAGCAGACAGTAATAGCCCCTAGCTTATTTTCAGCTTGGATTGTTTTGTGAGGAGTCTGAAACATTTCCCTCACTTTAGAGAGCTAGAAGACATTGCATAAATGTATTTCTCATGCTCAGTACAGAATCACAGAATTACATAATAATTTGAGCTGGAAGGGACCTTTAAAGGTCGTCTAGTTTGATTCTTCTCCAATGAATGGACACCTACAGCGAGATCAAGTTGCTCAGAGCTCCCTCCAGCCTGACCATAAATGACTCCAGTGACGGGGTAGCCACCATCTCTCTGGGCAGCCTGTTCCAGTGCTTCACTGCCTTTATTGTAAAAAAACTTGTTCCTTATATCCAGTCTAAATCTCCCCTTTTTCAATCTGAAACCATTTCCCCTTGTCCTATCACAACAGACACTGCTAAAGTATCTGTCCCTTTCTTTTGCACAGCCTCCCTTTAGATACTGAAAGACTGCTCTCAGGTCTCTTGGAGCCTTCTCTTCTCCAGGTCTGAACAGTCCCAGGTCTCTCAGCCTGTCCCCATAGGAGAGGTGTTCCATTTCATGGATCGTTTTTGTGGTCCTTCTCTGGACACACTCCAACAGGACCGTGTCTCTCCTGTACTGAGGACTCCACAACTGGACAGAGTAGAGGGGCAGGTTCACTTTGCTCAATGTGGTCATGCAGCTCAGGATATGGTTGGCTTTCTAGGCTGCGCTGGCTCATGTCCAGCTTGCCATCTGCTAGTACCCCCAAGTCCTTTTCAGCAGAGTTGTGCTCAATCCTTTTGTGCCCTGGCTTGTACTAATAGTGGAGGTTGCTTTGACTCAAGTGCAAGAGCTTGCACTTCTATTTGTTGAACCTCATGAGGTTTTCTAGGCCCACTGCTCAAGCCTGTCTAGGTCTCTCTGGGCTTCTGTCCCTCTGGTGTCATCAGCAAACTTGCTGAGGATACACTCAATCCCACCGTTGATGTCATTGATGAAGATATTAAAGAGTATTGGTCGCTGGGGGACACCACTTGTCACTGATCTCCATCTGGACATTGAGTCACTGACCATCCCTCTCTGGGTATGATCTTGCAACCAGTACAGATTTGTTTAAATGACTTCAAACTGAACCTCAGTTGTTCTGGTTCCAAAGAGAAGGGCACAGAGTACGGTTTGGTTATACTTTGTTTTTCTTGTCAATTTATTAGCTAGTGGGCAGCCATAAGCTGTAGAACACTGAGGCTGCTTGCATTCACACTCATTGTCCTAGCTGCGAAGAAGGAGACCTGGCTCCCTGCTCCTCGGCTGCACTTCCAAGGCTGCTGCACAACACTACCATCAAGTGGTCTCTGCAGCACAGCACAGTAGCATGCCAAGCCCTGAATCCATTTTGAAATTGAAATAATGTTGCTCAGTTTTGCTTAGATATAAAAATCAAATCTTTTCGACATCGGGTAAGCCTTTGTAATGAGTGTTCATGTTTAACTGCACCCTCTCATATTAAATATTTCACAACTGTTGTTCTTTTTTCAGACCTGCCAGTGAACTTACTTGTCAGAATATTAGGAAAGTAGAAAACTTGTAATTTAACTACCTTCACAGAAAATTTTACACTTATTTTAACTAGAAAGATGTTTTTTAAATTATTTATGTATAAACTTAAGAACACGTAAATAAAGTGCATACAATGCAGACTCAGAGCATGACAGCCTACATTTTCACTACAAACTATTCCAGTTTCCTGCAGAGAATTGTCATTTGAATATTTATGAAAGTTTATTGTGCAGGAGCATATTCACTGGAGGCCTATATAGAATTGTCCTCTTGTTCTTTGAATTTGGAGGAGATTTAGATGCACTGTTGCTGCTCATTAGTGTTGTAATTTTTGGTAGCTCCATTTTCCTTTTTTACTTTGTCTCTTACTCTACTGTTGTTGGGTTTCTTTTTGCCCTTTAAAATGTATAGTACAGAACAAGGTGATTCAGAATATTTCAGATCAGAGTTTTAAATAAATTCCCAATACATATTAATGTGACCACCTTCTCCAAACCTTCCTAGTCTGTCTTTCCACAGGGGTAACATACTGTAAAAGAATTTGTGTAACACTATTTTGTCAGGTCAGCATCAGTAAAGATCTAGGACTTTATGTGGTCCCACATAGCCCAAATGTTTTCTTGTAAGTTAGATCATAATCTTGTTTTTTAACAGCTCTCAGCAGGTGGGAACGTTGCCATCACTCTTACTACAGGTTACTGCCTTCTCTTGATCATTCACTGATTTGACCTTTATGTCCTCGTTTGAATCTGCTGCACATGCTGAAAAACAATATATGATTTAAATATACATCCTTAAGCTTTTTCTTGATTTTCATCTCCCCTCTACTCCCTAAGGAGCCGTAGTTATTTATATATGGACAACATATCCTTTTGTGCAAACTAAAAGTGTTAAATGTAGTAGAAAGAGTGTAATAGTTGCAGATCTAATAGTCTAAAAATTACTGGAAGTTCAGTGTATCCTTCTGGCTGTCACTGAAATACATAGGGATAAGCAGTTAGAGATCATTTTGGTCAGATGCTGACCTGAGGGAGGTGGGATATTTGCCAGATATTTGGGAAGTTTGCATGAGACACTCCAGTGGAGATTTGATAGCACACTGAAGCTCCAGTGTTTTATCATCTTAGTTGGACCATTGTGCCAACTTCTGCAAAAATGAATTCCTTGCTGTCCCTGTCATCTTCTCTACTGTTTTACATCCTGGAAGGTCATTATATACACTCTGTAGGATCTCTTTTTCTTAGATTTAACTATTCCACTTCCTTTCAAGTTCTAAACATCTAAACCTTGTCCCTTTTGGATTCTCTCCAGCATGCCTTCATTTCTGTCAAATTGAGTATCTGTAATGGAATACTATCAGTGTTTGATTTCTGCCCTTTAAAGCACAACTGCTGAAGCTCAACACAGTCTGTGTAAGACTGTGAGAATAGCTCCTGCAAATTATTGATGTAATTATTCCAATATTTCTTTTTCTTTATTTTTGAAGGTAAATGGGTAAACTATTTTTGTTCTTAGTTGGGCAAGAGCAGTGACTTATTCAAGTATATAGCAGAGACAGATAATGGCCTGCTTTGTATTAGATACCGTATGAAGACAGAACATAAAGATGATTCTTACCCCCCAAACTTCTAAATAGGAAAAAGATGGATAGAGACACCAGTTAAGCAATAAGGCAATAATTATCAGTGGCAGCCAGAGACTGCAGTAAACAAAAGATAGAAAGGGAGGGAGTGAGGGATATAATCTCTGCAAACATGGGCTGGTTTTAAAAAGTTCTGACTGTTTGATGATTCATACTACATAAATCTTAACAAGGTTGACCAGATTTTTACAGTTGTTAAGCAGCTGGAACAGTCCAAGTGTAGTGCTTGAAAACACAGCCACTTTATCTAGGCAGCTGAAGTTGAGCTGTCTTTGGTGTAGTTATAAATGCACACACAATTTTCTACAGTTTAATAGTAATATTCATAACTTCATAATATGTTTTCTTTAGGTGTGGTTATCTTTAATTAAAAGAATTTTTGATGACAATCCTGCAGTTGCATAATCCTTAAGATGTTATGGTACTCATTTATATTCAATGATATAATTACTATGACTTTAAAAACTGGACAGGCTACTTCTTTTGCCAATTTACAGGGTAAAAGCAAGTTTAAGTGATACAAAATTATTTATTTACAGAGCACACTTCTCTAGCATAGATTTACCTCCTACCTTTCCACAGGTTACGTGAAGAATAACAGCTTCCTATCAACTGTGCCCATGTCTGTCCAGTTCAAAGCACATCCAGGAATAGATGTTGTACAGCCCACCACTCAAATGTCAGGAAGAATGGAATCTAGATGTAATATGTTCCACAAGCTAACTGTTGAGCAAACATTTGTTTCCCAAAGGCTACTGTCAACTATTGACTAATTCATCACATACTTCAGTTAACATGTGAGGATGTAAAGCAACTTGTTCAAATATGTGCTTTTGAGAAAGTAAGTTTATTTTCAAATAGGCATTTAAAGGGAAGAAAAAGTAAGTTTGAAAAGGTGATTAATGCCAAGAATCATTTCAATGCATACCATAGACTACAAGAAGCAATGAAATATGCCTATATTTGACCCATCCCCAGAAAGCTGACATCAGATATTTTTAGTACAACAGTGGTTAATCTTTTGGGAAGCTTTTGGAATGTTCCTTGCTGTCTATCTGTTAGAAAATCTTTCTTTTTTTTTCTTCTTTTTGAGCTGAGAAGGAACTTCCCAATGCCATAACCCATCTGCCTTTCCTGCCCACTCAGTCAGGGGATTTGTTTGATTATATACTTAATGTTCAGTTAGAATTTTCTGCCTGTCTTAAGCACAATCACAAGTAAAATAAACAAGCAAGAATATAATTTGAGTTCCACATGGTCAATCCATGAATCACGTAAGTGAAGAAGGAAACCTGATTAAAAAAATGAGATCTGCACATATATTATATTATTAGAAAGACAGAATGACCACAAAAATTACAATCATTCTCCAATAGCTGTCATTATATTTGACTGAGATAATTGGGGAACTTACAAGATTTAATCTCTCAATCTTTTTAATTTTAGAATGTGGCTTTTCCTTGCACACAAACTTTTATTGTTCTTAATACAGCTAAATTGCTCTTAATCATAACTAAACAAAGATTCAGTACTATGCTCGTCGTGCAAACATCAAAGATTTAGATTTCTTTTTCTGCTGTTTTTTCTTCTTCTTTTGTTTATTTGCTTCTTTATTTCTTCCAAGGGACTGTCTGTTCATGAATGCTGCTTCTTGATTTGCACTTGTTAACTCAGTGCAGCCCTACAGAAAATAGTCCTTTTTCATATTTTCCAGGTGGTAATCTCTGAATACATTGACTCGTGTATTTCAGGTGATAGATATATCATCAAATACAGCTTTAATAAACAAGAACTGCAAAGCTTTATCCTTTTAGACAGATACTAATGACCTGCCCATTATCATACTATCATAATTGAGTCCTTATTACTACAAGATCAGCTATTTCAACTTGCTGCATGAGCAGTATGGTTCAGCTCATCACCAGTAATTTATTAAATCACAGCACCTCCGCCACCTCAGCCAGCAGTCTGTGAATGCCCTAAAGGTAGCCTGATGGGGGACCAAGTAGCTCAAAACTTTCTGAGAATCAGGTTATGTTAGTTTCTAAATCAATAGTCAACTTTGAAAGTGGAAGCTGGGTAACATGAGGCAGATCCTTACTCCTGGAACACAGTGGCAAAAAAAGAACAGGGCATACTCTACTTATGTAAAAATATAGGGGAATAATTTTTCTGTGTTTACAAACTAGAAACCTCTCATCATAGAAATCAAAGATCTACAAATAAATCTTCATGATGGAGAAGGCAACAAACGAAGAATTCCTGCTTCAAATATTTTCTGGACTTTGATGAAAATGAAAATACTTGTTCTAGACAATATATATGACAAGGCAATGAAACATATTAATGTACAGCTGTTTGTTCAACATGACGCTGCGGCGTACAGAACAGTCAGCACAGATAACCTGCTTCTCCTTCGTGTACGTGCCTCCTTGTTTGTAAAGTGCAACTATTTTAATTTGGCAGTATTTAAAACCCACTTTCGAGTATGTAAAAGAATATTTTATTGGAAGAAAACAAAGTCGTGATGTAAGGATATGCAGTAACTGTAGTTTTAATACTTACACTGAAGATGGCAGTATGAAAGCAGAAAACAAACTCTTCTGAAGGGACTTCCCAGAGCTATTTTGGATCTTCCCTATTACTGATTTTATTACATTCTTAATAAGTACAAGCAGCTTAAACTACATAAAAATTAAAATTCAGAATGGTTAGTAATGAGAAACACTCAGAGAAAAAATATTCAAGACAGGGCAAAAACCATTAAAACATGGAATATTGACACTGTATAGTAGAGTGAAGTGAAGAAAGGAACCTTTAGACAGGAGTTCATTAACATATTAGATTCAAAATACCAAATCATAAAAATATTAGCATTCAACTAAATGATTCAGGCTTCTGTGAATGTAATTGTGTTGGGGTCTTCTCTCATGAAAATGACAGTTTTGATATTTAAAAGAAAATGATTCTCATTCTGAGTGGCAGTACTTTCCTGCATCTGAATCTGTTAGCCACCACAGACATTTCCCTTCTATCCTTTTGCCTCTGTCCTGAATTTCCTTTGTGCATACACACACATACATTCCCCTATCAATGCACATTCATTATCCCATGTGATTGTTTTTCTCCTTAATAGATGTCTGATGTGTTTAACTACAAACCAATATAATGTATCCTTTGTAGAGCTGAAAATTATTTAATTTACTTCTCACAGAACAATACATTTTGATTCCAATAAGCTTCACTCAAATGATTTTGAAATGTTTGTGTCAGGTATCACCATGAAGGTAGTTTGCTGTATTTTATAATGCAGAGGTGATGGTTGATGGATGCATTATAGGTTCTAAACTAAGGTAAAACAAAAACTTCTCAGTAATTTAGTGACCAACATTAGGAAGCACTAGTAGGATGAGAAAATGTAACCCACCTGGAGCCAAACACATTTCTTCAAAGAACTTCCCTAAAGAAATTCCTGTAAGCACACAACATTTCCACAGATCTAGAAACCAGGGTACATTAACTTTTCATGGCACTGTAGCAATATTAGAATAGCAATGTTTAAATCTTCCAGCCCTTATTTAAATCTCTAAATCTTCCCATCAGCATATTTTCTTTGACTGCAAACTAAAACAGCGAGTGAGAGAGGGAGAAAGATGTCTGGTATTACAGGTTATGCTAAATCATCTTTTAGCTCTTCTGCCTAATAAGAAGTTTTTCCTGTTAAGAGAAGAGTGTGGTGACTTACAGAAGTGCATGGGAAGCCAATGGAGTTGAGAAATGAAAAAAAATGGCTCAAATTCTACTATGACTTCCCGATGTGAGACTGGAAGAAGCAGTTTAATCATTACCTTTGCATGTGACTGGAAAATACCGTGATCGTGTGAATCATCACCGTCCCATAACTTCTCTTTCTTATTGTAAACAGATCATGTCTGGAAAAGTACTGTAGAACAAATATTACAACTCTTTTGTAATTCTTGGTTTTGGAAGGGATGTTATTAACAAAGGGCAACTAAGTTATTTCTCTGTTTGCATCGCTGTATCTGGGATAAGCATTTATTCAGAAATTCTCTTGAGACGTAGTCATTGGTGTCAGAGCCAAGACTTCCAAAAGATGGGTTTGCCTGTATGTTATTTGCCTATGTATCTTCTGTTAGTTGGTTAGTGCAAGTGAGCATACCTTTCCCCGAATGGTCAAGGGGAGAGCTCTTAGAAAGAGGGCAACAGTAACAGAATTTGCTATATTCCTAAAGTCTTGGAATATTTCCATATTTCTGGATTTTGGTATCAATTTCAAGTTTATGACTGTCTCTAATTAGACAATGCATAGTATACCAAATAGGCCAACAAGTCAACATAAGAAAATGCTTAGACTCTGGATCAGAGTGATTTTGTTATTCATGAAGTGGTAAAATTATCTGCAAGCCCCTAAATGCCCTATCATTATTTAACAATGGAATACAGTGTGGTAATCTTCACTCTTTATTAATAGAAGTCATGAGAAAGAGAGGGAGTTGTTTGTAGACTTACTTCAGTTTCTTACTCTCAGTCTGCAGCAGCACTTCCAAAGAGTTCCATGGAGCCATCTGGTTGCCATCTGGGTCTTATCAAACAGTATGGGACATTTCCAAGTAGATATACAGCCAAAAATTGAGCATCCACAGCTTGTGTATAAGAGTACCTAAAGAAAATATGCATACTACATATATAATGGAAGCCATACGTAATAAACATATGATCTTCTCTGGTTTTTCATGTAATACTTTCTTTGAATATCTGAGGCCAAATCCATTTAGATGACAGTAGGCATAACTCCTCTGACTTATTTTGGACTGAGCCTGGCCTTTTCTTCCTGAACTATAATCATACTAGCTAAAATTGCACCTTCTGGCATTAGTGAGATAAAAACTACTTCTGTAGGATTCAGTAATTACTGAAGGCTTCCTTGAAAGAAAGAAAGAAACCTCCCTTGAAAGAAGCTGTGGAGAGTGAACATGACTTCATGAATGTGCTGCTGAAGGAGCAGTGCACCTTGCAACTCTGCCACGTTTTTACTCTGCAACAGTGCCTACCCCTTTGTCTTCTTTGGATCTGTAGAACACCCAGAAGATAGCTATTCTTCTAAAATGCATTTCCTACCTGTATGCCCACTTCAACATGTGAATACAGCAGGACTGCCATAAGCTCATCATGATCATTTGAATTTAGAGCCAAAAGTATGATTATACCCCTTTGCAGCTGCCATGCTTGGGCAATGGATCATATCTTCAGATGTAAATGAATGGAGAAATCTGCAGCATCTTTTTGTATCTTGTCTTGATTGCAACAGCTGGTAATTCCGTGTTCCCATTACTCTTATCTCTTGCTGGAAGTACTACTAAAGGGCATATTAAAAAAAAAAAGAAAAAAGTGATTAAATCAAATAAATCAGATTCCTTAGGTTTGATATTTCTTGTCCTCCCTCCACATAATGTTTTGGAAATGCCAGAAATGTACTTCAGTGATATTAAGCTGTTTGAAAGAAAGTATAATGGACTGATTCTTCCAGTTGCATAAACTAGGATAGTTTAATGTAAGTTAATGAACTCTCATGCTGTGCCCAGCTGAGGACTTTGCCCAAGGCCTACTAAGACTCAAAGTAAATTTCCCACAAAACAGTAATGTTACTGTCTCTTCCTAAGACCAAGCAGGAATGGCCCAGTTCACGATTTGACTCTTCATTCAGGGCATTTGTTGCAATCATATCACTCCTCTGAAGGATTCTATAATCCCATAATTCTATTTGTCATCAACTATAGACAGCATAATTCTTGGGAGAAAGGAGGAAGAAATATTTCTGTCCCTACAACCAAAAAAATTGACAAGTTTTTTTGTACTAGGCAAACTGAGAGAGATATACATAAAAAACTAGCAGTTTCATTTTCAGTCATTCAAACCTGATGTTTTGCTGAAGATAAAAATTAAATCTACACCAAAACATTTCAGGAGGGTTTTGAAAGGAACAGTGAAGTTCCCTGTTTTTCAGTTTGAGTTAAAACTAGAATTTCCCCTGTGTTTTAGGAAAGTGTATGCGTCCACATACAATATTTAAGGTTGACACTGAAGTTAATTAATGGCCTTCCATATAACAGGAAGGTTGAAGGCAAGCTGATGGGTCACCTCTGGGAAAAGCAGAGAAGAGTTCTGCTCTGAAAAAAATCAAATCTGAGGTAAGTATATGGAGATTTCTTTCCTTCCCTTTGCCAAAGGAAATGCAGGTTGTCAGGACACTATAAAAGAGGGGATTAGGGAATTAGGGCATAAAAGGAATTAGAATAATGGAACTGATCCAAGTAATTGCTCAGTAGGAGAACACCCAGTGCTCTTTTGGTATCAACCATGGCTGAAAAATGGTAAAGTAATAAGAGATTTGGAATTTGGCAATGGGGCAGGTGACATTGGTATGCAAAGTAATTATGTCTCAACAAAAAAGTAATTGTGTGCTTGTTTACTTAAGACAAGCAGTAATTGTTACAACCTAACCAAAGGTTCCATTTCCAACTAAATAAAATATTGAACCACCATTAAGAAAAGATTGTGGAAACTGGAACTTCAAATTTACTAGCTTAAATGAAAGAAAAAAGATCTTAATACAAACAAACCTTGTGCCAAAAAAAAAAAAAAAAAAATGTAGCCCAGCACAGTCAAATTATCTCACTGATTTGTGAAATATTGTTCAGTTCAAATAAATCTGTCTTATGCTTTTTTAAACATGTATGTTTAATTTAGTAGAGCATTCCAGAATGTTTAGCTTTTTATTCTGTCACTGTTTTCTCTCCCTTTCAGGTAACACTCTCAAAGCTTTTGGTTCTTTTCTTTTTTGGAATATTCCCAGCTTCTCAAATCACTACTTTGTTTTGTAAGACTGAGGTGCTGCAGCTAATGGTGTTAAGAGAGCTTCCTGCTTTTGACTGATCACAGCTGAAAAATAACTAACTGCTAAGTCTCAGCAAGCTGACAGCATTGACCTGGACAAAGCATATAAAGGCATGAAGTCGGGAGCACGGAGGCTTAAACAGAAGAATTATCTTTTTTTCTTTAAAGCTTGGAACGTGTAAGAAAATTGCAGTGGTTGCTGAGCCTTTAGTGAGTAAAGCCTTAAGATTTGCCAAGGCAATCAAGATTACTAGACGTGGAGGTTTCAGTGTTTATATTGTCCTATATTGCCTATATTATCAAAACTTTGCAGTCTGTCAATCTGTGCATTGTCGACTCTAATGCTGGAGAAGACCAGAGTGCTAGAGTGCACGCAGTGATCAACACAGTGTACGTATACGTTTGAGTGTATTAAGGAAGACAGACAGAACCACAAACAACTTCAGGTTTGCAAATTGGGTAAAATCTGAAGAACAGTCAAAAAAGAAGAGGATAACATCACCATGAGGTCAGAGAGAGATAGGGCTGAAGTAAGAGGGTCTGTGACACTGAGTTGCTGCAATATAAAATGAATAAAAAACCAAGATGGCTATGAAGAAAAGAAAAACTTCACTGAGAAAAGTCAGGACTGAGAGGACAAGGGAAAAATAAATGGATTTCAAGATGTTGAGATAGAGATATGACTCTCAGAAAGAAGGAAGAAAATTAATGACAGAAGATTCTTGATAGCCTACTGTAGAGGAAGAATTTTGTTACCCAAGAGTCCTGGGTAAGAAACTGTAGACTTATCACCTAAGTAAACCCAGTAGAAAATGTGTTACTTGTCAGGATGCATTTAATATAAAAATTAGAGGAGACTGTAAGGTTAAAGAGACCTCCAAAAAGTACCAGAAGAATTAACTGATTATCTGGGACAGTCCTTGCTGGGACAGTTGACAGGGCCCTACTCATGAAATGAAGCTGCAATTTGAGAGCTGGGAATGTAGCTACATGTAGTTGAGTCTCCTGGTTGAAGAATATGTTCAGTCACTTAGAAGATAGTCACTGAAGTTTCCAAGTCACTAGGAAATTTTTTAAAAGCATGACAAAATCAGGAAACAAAAGAATATCCTAAGATAGCAGGTGCTATCTTAGGGAAAAATTAGAAGGAAGAATAGAGTCCACAGGGAATGCAGAATTGTACTGGCAGGAAAGGGAATGAGGATAAAATTGCCTTCAGTCACTGGAAACCTAGGGGTAAAGTTAGAACAAGGCCTGGCAGAGGACAAGAAAATAAAAGGAGTAGGATTTTTTTAGCCATCTATGTAAAAAAAGTCGGGGAAAAAAAAGTCACTAAACAATGGCAGTCTCAGTTTCTCTGAAAACTAAATAAGCTATCATTTTCTCAGTTTTCATTAATGACTGTAGTTCAGAATGCCAAGTGAGAGGTAGAATGACTGATAGGAGTTCAAGAACAGAAAAGCATAAGGGCCTTTTTCTAGGAATCTCTTAGTGATGCAAAATTGGAAAGCATTTGCATTATAGAATAATATCATGCTATTACACAGTATCTCATGACCTTCAAGATATCATAACAGCAGTTATACAGAAGTTCATGCTTCCAAATGATACAGTTACAGAACAACACCAAAAAGTGTGGGATGAAATGAAGCTAGATATCTAAGCAGATGAGGTCTCTTAGTTGTTAATATAGAGCAAAGAACCTAAGACATAAAACAGGAAGTATTTCCAGTAAAAAAATAGAAGTCTTAATGTCATAGCAAAAACTTCATCACTTTGAGTACTGTGTACAATACTGATCATCTGTGTTTCAGAACCACAAGCTCAAATAAGAAAAATTCCACAGAGCTTAGAAATAGAGCCTGAGGTTTATGTTGGCGAAATAAATCATATCTGTTTTTACAGAGTATTTGAATTGATTTGAATTGTTATGTAACTATCCAAAAGCACCAGAGTGAAAGTATCCTCTTAAATTCCTTTCCATTTTTAATTTCTCACAGACATGTGAGTTAATGGTCAGTGAATTCCAACAGCATTTACAGAACTGATACTGCAACTTCCCAGTTCTTTGTTAGTGAATTTTCTAAGTGTTGAAGTATTTTGAAGAGGTAGAAGACAAGCCTAAGTTTAAATTAAGTTTACTGTACCACCACAGTAAAATAAGTTCATTCAACCTAAATATTTGCTTGCTCTGTCATTCATCACTGCAATATTGTTTTAGTTCTTTCACACCTTATATTTAAAATCTGTATTTCTTCACATATCCAGTCTAACAGCCTCACCTTCCAGAATCTCTATTGCTCTATGGCTATCTTTAGATATCTTGTTTTTATATACTTTTAGAGAATGAGAGCAAGGATGTTCAAGAAATAACTCCATTTCCAACCACACCAGAACAAAGTGTAAAATTGATTTCTTTTGCTTAGCTTTCTGACTACAATGAAAGGAAAAAATCCATATCAATTTACAAATTAGGGAAGGCAACATTGCAACAAGTGGTATGTTGATATTTCAAAGCATCTGGATACAGCTGTGAAAATTTGAAACAGCTACAGTGCTGAACTACATCATACTGCTGTAAGGATTTCAGCCTACTTGGTGCTATGAATCTTGACCTACTTTTAGTCTCCAAATCTTCATGTCATATTGTTAGTCAAAGCATTTCACTTGCCTAAGATTTTCATTTCAATCACTGACTTATTTTTAACAGTATATTGAATTCTGATAGGCTTCAATAGAGTTTAAAATTTTCAGTTCAGGCAAAGAAAACAAAGTTCAGATTCTCAAGATTCCAATGTATCTTGACTAAGCAGACTTCCTCTTCTTCTGCCATTAGCTAGACTCTTCTTACTGCTCTCTTCTTTATTAAAATAATTGCTTAGATGCTGTTATACTGTTGTTGCTATGCTAACTTTTCCTGTTTGAACTATGAAGGTGACATCTCTCCACGATACAGATCAGAATGATACTTGGGAGAAAAGCTCAGAGCTTCCACCTTGAATTTTTCACAGTATTTGCTGTAGGACTCTTTGCAGTCTGACCTTCATTTTGAACTTGGAGATGTGTAATGATGAACCTCTGCACAGGATGAAAGAAAGGCGGCTTACTGTTGTTACCATTTGCTTGACTGGTAACAGATGTTCATGACAGAAATAACTTTTTTAAAAAATGTTTGCTGTTTTTTTTTTCTCAGATATAACATACAAGGGATGGAGGTTACTAATATTCTGATCAGGTAGTGTACTTCTCATGAATCCATTTTTCTCAGTTCTTGGGTGCTGATCCTCACATATTTTCACATTACCAATTTAAAGTATCTTCCATCCAAATTATTTCAAAGTCAAGAATAAACCAAGGAAGCATGTAAGCGTTATATTCCATTCAGCAACAAGAAAAAGCCATTTGTGATTTTTCGGATTGTCAAGGACACAGCAGTTCCACAGAGAGTGATCTTTTCTCTCTCATCCCTGTAGAAATCCCTGCACCTGTGCTGGAAGTCTGAGATCTCAGCTAATGAAGTAGGAGCTATTTATAACTCTTCAAATCTCCAACAGTTTTTGATGAAAAACAGTCAGTCCTGAAAGCACAAACAGTTTCTCAGACTGGAACTTCAGACCAGCTCACAAAAGACAAGCGGGCCTTTCTTGTCTTCTCCTCTTCATGTCAGATGTCGTCTGCCAAGAGACTCATTTTTTCACTTCAAAAAGGGAGGAATCTGAACCATAACGTCAATTGAAAACTAAGTAATAATTGCATGGAGTTACCCTGATGGGGTTTCTGTGGCCCTGCTGGTGCACAAACTGTTGGCCTCCACTGGGAAGATGTCAGGTGAAGTCGTGCTGCTTCTGCTGCACTCAGTTACTGCAGCTCAGTTCATCACAGTAAGCTCTTTGGAGCACAGTAGTTTGACTAGATCCAGAGTCCTACACTTTTACTTCAGTCAGTTTTCCTCCCATTTGGGGGATTTGTAACAGGTGTCAGGTTTACAGGAGATTTAGGCTCAGTAGTCCTAATGTGCGATGGTGTGGCCCACATTCTCTGTCAAAGAGTAGATTGTCATGGTTGGGAAGTTCCCTGTGTGGGTATGCTCATCTCTTTTACTGCGTCAGCTATCAACAATTTCAGTTACATTAATTGATTAAGTGACTCAACAAACAAAAGTGCAATCTTCCAGCTGTAGACTGAGGGCCTTTGACTGATGCTGGGGAATAAGTCACATTGTTGCTATCAGAATTCCCTAAGGAGTCCAGATCTGGGCAGACTGGGCCTGATCATCTTCCTTGTGGACAAATTTGCTGTGGGGGAAATAGTGGAGAAGGAAGGGGAGCAGTGAGAAGAATTAGCAGCCAGAATGAGCCACTCTCTTAGGTAGTTATCAGAAAGTCAGTAGGAATGTAGTGTGTCTGAAAGGAAGATTCCTGATAACTATATCTTGTTTAAAAAAGTGGAAGATTGGAGCTCTCATTCTCTCTCCAAAATAGGAATAGAATATGAGATAATTTCCTGTGATTCTAGTTGTTACATTTTCCTTGCAATTTTCCTTAAATGAAATTGAAAACAAAAAAGGATCTTTGCAATTTCTCCAGCTCTGTGCACAGCTCTGCAGAAACATGCAGTTGTCTTAGTCTTTCCTCCAAACAAAATCCTCCATGTATCCACTCCAGCAGCTCTGCTCATAGCACACTGTGGCACCAGCCTGTTATAGTGCTGCAGAAGGACTGAAAGGGTCTATTTTAAAGGGCAGAAACTTCAAGACTCAGCCTTGCTTTTACTGAGTCTTTGATTTAAAATGAAGTAGAAAGAACTACTGTATGAGCATGAAAATGGAGAGCCAGAAACAGCCACCTGCTAGAGAAAGAAAGAGAGAATATACTTATCCCACATGATGGTAGCAGCAGCTATACAGCTATGAGTATTCCTCATGGACAGTGCCAATGGGCTGTCTATGACCCCTACAGTACATCTGTCCCATATTCCCTGATTGAAGAGAGGACAGAAGGCTCAGGAGTAAGAAGCTTATTTTAGCTGACTGGTTTACTGGAACACAGACGTAATTGACGGTTTTGCTGATAAAGCTAACTTAAATTTATTATTTGGCTTATGCAACCAGAAAAACAAGAGAAAGCAATGAAAAATGAGAAGTAGCCAAGTAGGCTCTGTCTCATGAAAGCTGAAATGGCTCGTGCTAGTTTATATGGTGGCTCTAGCATTTTGCATTAAATAAGGACTTTGTTCTGTAGCTCAGTTAAGCCTGTAAAATCCTTCTGTACATAGAGTCACAGAAGCAGGGACTGGGCTCATCCCAGATCATGTAACCTGGACATGTGATAAGAAAAGGCGTACTGATGGGGCTCAGGGCCAGACCTGTACAGACTACCTACTTTTGTGCTCCCCTCTCCAGTTCTGCTGAGCTGGGGAAGATTCTTAACTCAGGCACAGCACCACACCAAATTTGCTCTGAATATCATCACTGTACTGAGTTCAAATTGACAGATTCTCTCAGAATCTGAAGCTACATGACTTTGCCAAAACTACCATTGTTCCAGTAGTATCAACTCTAAATGGGAGCTACAAAGCCAAATTTGACCCAAGCCACTCAGATGGGAACTGGCACTGCACAGAAGGTAGTAGGAATAAGAGACACATCCACAGCAAGTCTGCATGCAGCCAGGTCACATTTACAAGCATTATTGGTGTGGGGTCTGTGTTAGATGAAAGCTGATGAAATGCTTCTACTGCACCTGCACTGACACAAGCCAAAACCAACCAGCTGTGCAGAGAGCCAGCTCTATTGTCTCACAGAGTTAATCTGCAACCTGGATAAACAGCCCATGGATAATTGAGAGTGAAACACATGATATATCAGCATTCTCTTGGCAGATTTGAGTACTGACACATCATTTATTTCCCATAGATTATGCATAAAAAGCTGAAAACAGAAATTTCAACGTTCACGGAGAAGTGGGAAAGAATCTCCATTTATTTTTTATAACAATTTTGTACTGTTTTACCTGTATGTACCAAAACATCTGATTAAAGATATCTAGTCTAAGGAGAGTTCCTCTGTGTTTTAGAACCGATTTTGAGTCCTTATAGCTACTAATTTATGTTCCAAATATAATATAAATGAGAGGGCAAATAAATTATGAATAATTGGAATGTTGACTAAAACCTTACAGCATAAGAAGTTTCTGCTACTCACCTCTAATGGCTCCACAGATATACTTCAAGAATTTTCATCATCCCTGTATGATCAGAAACAGTATTAGAATTGCTAGTTTCGATTACTTTCTCAAGTCTGAATTGACTCATCCTGCAGTGAATCACCTGTTTTATTTGAGTTTTAGGGACTTCACAGCTTCCCTCTCCAGAACAGTCTTATAGCACTGACATCTTAAAAGCTGTTTACGGGTTCGTAATGTCTAGAGCTTTCTTACTGGGATTGTTGATTCAGTTCAGTAGTGGCCTAAAACCTATTCGCCCCTCTGGTTCTCCTTCAGCTACTCAAGTTAATGCAATGACCTCTGCTTTATGAGAAAAGAAATAAGTAACCAAGTCCTCTTAAAATTAATGTCCTATTGGTATAATGTGGTAGAAAAGTATTCATGGATCAGGTGTCTAAATTCTATATAAATTCTCATGCCTAATGTTTTATATCGCTTGTCACTTGTCTAGCTCTGGCACCTTACATAGGCGATCTGAAACATTCCTCTACTGACAAGATACTTGGATATAGGTAGAACTTACACTGTATAAATATATCCTTAAGTGCCAGATGCACGAGGATATTTCAGGATCTAACCTCCCACTGATTTCAACAGATCCGGTATTTGCTTCCCATTTAGAAAATTAGTCACCTACATATTAAGCAGAATCGTATTAATGGGAAAACATTAATCATGTTTTCCCTCTGTCTTCGGTAGATTCCCACTCCTGCAAGCACAGTAAGTTAGAAATACAAGCCAGCCATTCCAGTTCAATCTTGTTTTATACTGGTTGATATGGTCTTCTGGATAGAAGGATCAGGCTGGAGAGCTGGGCTGAAGCCAGTGGGATGAGTTTCAACAAGGCCAAATGCCAGGCCCTGCACTTCAGCCACAACAACCCCAGGCAATGCTACAGGCTTGGGGCAGAGTGGCTGGAAGACTGTAGAGGAAATGGACCTGAGGGTATTGATTGATGCTCGGCTGAACATGAGCCAGCAGTGTGCCCAGGTGGCCAAGAAGGCCAATGGCATCCTGGCTTGCATCAGAAGCAGTGTTGCCAGCAGGAACAGGGCAGTGATTGTCCCCCTGTACTCAGCTCTGGTGAGGCTGCACCTCGAGTACTGTGTCCAGTTTTGGGCCCCTCGCTGCAAGAAAGACACTGAGGCCCTGGCACGTGTTCAAAGGAGGGCAACAAAGCTGGTGAGGGGTCTGGAACACAGGGCTTGTGAGGAGAGGCTGGAGGAGCTGGGAATGTTCAGCCTGGAGAAGAGGAGGCTCAGGGGAGACCTCACTGCTCTCTGTAACTACATGAAGGGAGGTTGTAGTGAGCTGGGGGTCGGCCTCTTGTCTCATGTAACTAGTGGTAGAACTAGAGGGAATGGCTTCAAGCTGTGCCAGGGGAGATTCGGGCTGGACATTAGGAAATACTGCTTTTCTGAAAGAGTGGTCAGGCACTGAAATGGGCTGCCCAGAGAGGTGGTGCAGTCACTGACCCTGGAGGTATTAAGAAATGTTTGGATTTTGTGCTGAGCGACATGGTTTAGTGAGTGCTATTGGTGATAGGTGGATGGTTGGACTGAGTGACCTTGAAGGTCTTTTCCAACCTTGGTGATTCTGCGATTCTGTAATTCTCTTTACACTGTCCACCTTTCCTTATATTAAGGAGAACAGATTTGCTTTATCTAGTATAAGATAACAGTTGTAAAAGAAATAATGTAAATTACTGCAAATAAAGACAGTAAGCTGTAAAAAGCAAAATTCCTATTCAGTACGCTAGGGAATCTTTGGTTTATGAAGGTGAGGATTTAAATGGGAAGTAAAGTAGTACTTTACTTATGCCAAAATGTTACTTGTGACTGCTACATTTTAACATGACCTAGAAATAATAATAATAAAAAACAATCTCATTCTTTTCCCGATGATTCAACAGCTCTGTAATATAAAAATGTTTCTTATAATGGAAGTCAGACTTCAAAGATAGGAGAACGAATAAGAAAAGAGTAAACAGTGACACCAAACTGAAATTGCTGAATCCATGCTTTGAGTTAGCACTGAGTAACAATGGGCATAAAAGTTTTTTAAGTCCAGGCAAGAGGCAAAATAAATAAATCCCTTCCGGCAAAGAAGAAGAACTCAGTAAAATTAGTTGATTTTTAGAAGAACAAGAATGCCTAAAGTATCCATTAAGAAACATCCTACAAGTGGAGGCAGGGGAGGATATGCACAAATAGACAGCACCAGATGTCAAATTTTTGGCAACTAGCAGTGTCCCAAAGCTCCCAAAAATCTTTAATGTCTAACTAGGCTATGACCTGGTTTGTTTGATTTGTCACCCATTACATCTTGGGATACAGTCAGTACTTGCTGCAGTTATGGCCTTTTAATAGACTTTCTAGCGCAAACAAGCAATATGAGGCATCTTATTTCCTCTGCTCTGGAACACTGAGAAGGTTCTATCAATTTATTTCTAGTCAAAGCTGCATATGACCACAGAAAAATTGCATAGAAATGTCTGCAACCATTAACTGGTATGAGAGAGATGCGTGCAACATATTCATAATAAGGTAACAGCTGATTTTGCTGAGAGTGTATATTTCTTCAGCTTTACCTGTCCCTTCATTGTTCTGCAAATCCCAATCACTTCTTTTTTTGTCATCAAAAGCTGCAAGAATTCTAAATCTTATTTTCATAATAAAAGTAATACCTGAAGTAGGCAAACAGTGGTTCAGAGATGATGAATCCAATTTTGCATTAGCCTGTCAGACTGAAAATAATAGGGATTAGGGATTACGGGTTGAAATACAAATGTCATGTGTATTTACAGTCTTTAATATGTCCAATCTAGTATGTCTGGGAGAAACAGTATTAGTATGCACAGCTACTTACCCAGTTCTCCTAGTACCCCTATCTGCTAGTGTAAATCTGCGTCTACACGATTAGAATAGTTCTCTAGGATGAGTACACGGTGTATTGAATAAGTAGAGCATTTCCTTGGACAACTCAGGTAAACCTGTTTTTTCTTCAGAAGTCTTTTTTTTTTTTTTTTTTTTTTTTGTGCTATCAACAGATTTCATTTTATTAGCTTAGCTTGTATGCTTGCTATAGATGACAGGCGTCCTTAATCTTCTCAGGACTGCAAATATGTTATTTTTTTATACAGTGTCTCTGCTCTAAAAACAAGATCACACACAGGAACAACTGTTGTTTCTGTACTAGTCGTAAGTTCTGAGAAGATTGTTCTTTTTCTCAGTTATCCTCATCTTAGCACTAACTTTTCTTGAATACTGTTCTAGATTGGACCACGGATTTCTGTTCCAGATCTCTTTTCTTTTGGTAGTTTGGATAATAACCTGTTGTGCCTAAAATGTCCGCATAAATGTCCATTGTCAGCACCCTTCTGTCTTAACATGGCAAGTTCTCATTGGCCCATCAGATGGTTTCAGTGAGTTTCCTCACAGTCTTTTTTATATTATTCATTCCAGATCTCAAGCTCGGTCTTATCTCTAAGCAAGTGTTCCATTCGTTTCTCAGAAACATGCTGAAGTTTTCAGTACTTAAACTCTTCTTCAATTTAATTTCTGTACTATCTACCCGAAAACACTTTTCTTGTAATTCAGATTGATATGGAGGAGAGTACCATATGTATTTCTGATAGGGGTCAGAGCTGACCTCCTTTGCCTGAATTAATCAAGAGCCATTAGGACATACAGTGCATTAAAGGCTGCTATTGCCAGAGGAGAGGCTGCCTTCAAACTGTATTTTCCCCACTGGAATTTATTGTATGCAGATGGAGGTAGAAACTAAGGTAAATCTCTCATTTTTTCCAGGTAGTTTCCACTAATAATAAAAGCAGCTTGTCTAGAGGTTCGTTTGTTTTCAATTTCAGTAGAAATGATTTTATCTCTTTGAAGCATGAGAATGGTAAAGAAAACAAATTCTTTTTCCATTTCAAAAAACTCTATAATTGAACACATTTGCCACTGCAACGACTAAAGACATTTCAATCTGGCTTGTGGCTAGCCCTTGTTGAAAAAGTATCCTTGAACGTTTCTGTAAATACCAGAATTAAATCTGATTAGCTTGCAAGCTTCTGATATTAATATTTTATTAAGTCAAATTATAGTTCAGTGCAGAATTGTTATTATGACATGGAGTGCTTCACAGGCATATATGGTTAACCCAGCTGCCTTGTGACAGATGGAGTGAAAATGTATAGGGAACAGGTCATAAGAGCACAGTCAATAAAATAATACATTTTTCTTTTATTTTTTACTCCCAGCACCGTGTTCTGCAAACACATTATATCCTAACTGCCTGACAGAGGATGGTATCAATCTGTGTGTTAGTGCTTATTGATTAGCTTTGCTAGGATACGTGCTGCCAGCTATAATAATCAGGAACGTTTCAAGTGAAATTGATCACATAGTCCTAAAAGTGAGATCATTTTTTTGTGGGAAGTCCTCATGCAACAACCATCTGATTTAAAACTTTTTAGTTTTGAAATCGATATTCTCAGGCCACAGCCAAAAGAAAATGTTTGTAATGGATTTTTTAAAGTCAGTGGTTACTAAGTACCAACACTGACATGGTACGAGTGAATGTGAGGCCACGCTGCCCGTGCTTATTTTGGTATCTTTATAGAAAGGTAATAAGATTCAATAGCTGTATCTACATAACCAAATAATTTAGCATGATAGAAGCAGGAGTTCAAAACTGTTTTACTGCTGCAAACCAAAATGATAATGTAAATGCAGAAAACTGGTCTTTATTCTCTGCTTCAATTTTTTATATCATTGAGCATAAAAAGAACGAAGAAAGGAATATGGATACGCTGCCCTACTGAGGGAAGAGAAGGACTGTGAATAAGAGTCTTATACAAAGGAGGAGTAAGAAATCCTGATTTTCCCCTCTCAGAATCACAGAAAAAATCTAAAGGTTTGGCCAGAGAGATCATATACCTACAAAACATGCAGCAGCTCCTTCTCAATGCCACATAGTACTGCATCATGAATAGTAACTGTTTGGTGTTGCTGGCTATACTATAAATGCCCGGAAAGGGAAAGAGTATGACAGCCAGCATCCTTTTCACACTTATTCTTCTATCTTTGAAGTTTGATTGCCTCCATAAGGAAAATTACTTCCAGCAAAGTTTTGATGAGACACATGATCAGCAGCAGAAAAATAATGTCTCAGTACTCTATCAGCAAATACAAAGACAAGGCTGCAGCACACAGCAAACCAGGAACTGAGTAATGAATGGACAATGAGGCATCAGTGAATATGCCAGGTTACAATTCTTCCATAGCATTGCAGGAGATTTCAAAAGAAAACAGCAAACAAGCAGAGGCTGATTAAAATTATATGATGGTACCCTCACCATTCCATTTGGAAACTGCAAACTCTGAAGAGAACTATAAATTCAGTTCTTTTCAATTAACTCTGGGAAAACACGGTGAATTTCTTGTATCCTTCTGTGGCGAAGGGCGTACCATTCGGTTAGGAATAAAGGGTTGACAGTCCAAGAGGTTAATCACATAATAAATGAGATGAGACATCATTTATTTAGAGACATACAAACATCTCCCATAAGTTGTGTGAATGTGACTGAGCATCAGCCAGAATAGTCCAGTGAAAGGGAACTGGCACTTCCCTGCTGGGGCCATCAGCGGGGATTGCTTGTTTGGAACACCGCTGGCCATGGCTGCACTGATTGGAGTCCCTTGAAATGGCCTACACCGGGGAGACAAGCAGTTCCAAGGAAGAGGAAGCTTAATGTTATAGGTAGTACAGAAAGTGCTGTGGAAATAGAGGAATTAATGAGCATATTGACACTATATGGAGTATAAACAATTCATGCCATAAAGAAAATGAAAACTATATCCTGGTAATATATTGCAGCATTGTTGTAGCAAGTTGAATGCAAAGGCTGGCATGTCTTCTGGGCATATTTTACCTGAAAATAGATAGAAACAATTCACCAGCCACAGTGCTGTCTCATACTTATGATTCTATTACAAGAAAAAAGATACATGAATAATAAAGTGAGTGGAAAAAGAATGTATTGTTGCTAAAGTTAGCTAAAATGCATTAGCTAAACTGCATATTTACATATACTTAAACATTGTTCTCATGTGCCTTCAGCTAGGAGTGGGAACTTAGGAGTGCGTGACTTAGAAATGATCTTCTTTCTCTGTATACTTTGGTTGCCAGAAACAAGAATTACAGAAAAGAATGAGTACTTTTCCTTAACTTGCGTAGCACTGGGTAGTTCTAGGTGTTTAGGTGCACGATTTGGAATCAATTTACTAAGAAAAACATCAGTTTCACCAGTAATATGGACTGCTACAGTGCAAGGAAATCCAAATGGATGCAAAGCATTCTGCCGTGTTAACACAAAGACAACTTAAAGGGAACTGAAACAGATGCAGTGACACCCAACATTATGCTCAGCAACACCAGGGAAATAAATAGAAGTATCCCCAGCAGAACTGCAAGTGACAGCAGTTCTAGGGACATTTGGGAAGAGTTTCAGCTCATCTGACTTCAGGAGTTTCTAGAATGCATACACTTGACCTGTTTTGGATTTCTATATTAGGATGAGATGACTCACACATTGGAAGTGTGTTTCTCACCAGACTTTAAAAGAGCCGGGGTGAGTGACTCAGTGGATTGGGCTAGGTGAATCCCACTCTGCTGACCTCCTGGCCACTCTGACCTGATGCAAAGAGCAAAAGCAACAAGGTAGGTGCTTGTGCTTAGAAAAACACAGGAAAACCTGGTCTTCCAGCTCTGGTGAAAAGTGTGAGAGGAAACTATACAAGAGAAAATTAGCAAATGTCTTTAGCTGTTATTTAACCAGAGAGGCTGAAGAATTAAATATCGCTGCTCTTCTGGGGATCTGGTCAACAGAGATACCCAACATGTCCTAAATAGCAGTTTGGGGTGATAAATTCTAGTGACATTTGTAAGATGTATTGGGAAGTGGAAATTCTAGTACATTGCCACTGCATTGCAGCCTGTTAACTGGTAAAAGCAAACCGGTGATTAATACTGCTAAGGCTCTATGAAAAAGTACCAGAAAGAAAAGAAAGAATGGGAAGCTGTGCTGTAATCCAGTCAGCACAGCAGAATGATGTCAAGAGATACATTCACCTTAGTGGCTATTGCGTCAGCCAATTTGAATGAATGTTGATTAATACAAACAGCAATGATGAAATGAGGGACACAAGTGCCAGCACCAAATGCAATCTGCAAGCAGACTTCAACTAGCTCAGCCTGTCTTCTGGGAATAGACTGTGGGCTGAGAAGCAAGCTCTATGTTTTGGACAATGGTGAAACTCAGCAAGGTGGTAGGTGAAAATGCATTAAAGCTGCAGACACTTTTGTTGACTGGGAGTAAAGCTACTTTATCTGTGTGAATTTTTATGAAAGATTCATTCCACTGAAATTTGATCAGCAGGATGCAGAAGGAACACTGAATGCTGAGTGGCTGATACTGAATGGAGCCTAGCATCAAACTGCCTTCAAAGTATACACAAGACTTATTGTATAATACAAAGCCTGGATAAACAACTCTCCCCAAACCAGAGGAAAATGCCTCTCAGCTTTGATTCATTTTCCTTGTCACATTCAGCTGCACCAGGCTGGAGTGGTGACCTCCCCCACAGCTGGAGCAATAACTTCTTCAGCTGCCACAGTGTAATCCACCAGGGATCATCAGTAAGATGTTTTCACTGCTACAGTTCTTAGCCAGTGAGGTAATTTAATTGATGTTAGGTTATGTCACTATACCAGACTGAATTATAGTAGCTAATGAGAAGGCTACCTGTGTTCATCAATACCAAACAGTAACCATTCTGCCCATTCCAGCAAACCATCTCCAATAAAGGAATGGGCTGGACATTTTGGTGAACGCTGCATCTAAAATCCAGGCAGAATTGTGAATGGAGTTCCTCAGCTGCCAAATAAGTCAATAAAATAAAGTTACTGTTATGTCTAAGGTGGTATTGTTTTTATGAGGTGTAATGGAATGTTAAGTAAGAAGTTTATGATATTCCTTCTTAATTTTGTTATCTCAAGCAGCACAATGAAAGAGGCAGTACAACTGACAGCTTCTCAAGGCATCATTATGTCATTCCTGTGCAAGACACTGCTAAGCAGCAAAGAAGATTCCCAAGAGTAGAGGCTTTTCTGAATCTTAACTCAGAAATGTCCAAATGGTGAGCAGACCCTACAAAACATTCAGATCCGAGGAGTCTAAATGCCAGATGGCATTACTGATAAGTCTAGAACAAGGCAAGGAGGTCCTTGTTAGTCTGTTTTAGGCTGCTGCTGACTGGCCTCATCTGTTTGCTGCTGCTGTGCAGGTCTGCCTGTTCTTGCCACTCCATTTGCTACCCACTAATCTGTACATTGTAAATCTTTATGGCTTTTAAGCATAAAGAAGATTATAGTATTTCCTAACACAGCAATTTACTTTTCCATGTTATGGACCTGACAAATTACCTTATCCTCTGTGTTTTCCTTCATATCTTAGGTACATGCACATATTTTACATTACCTGGCTTGGAGACCTTTCTGCAACCAGCTGCTTTCGTGGGCTTCCAGTTGCTTTCTACTTCAAGTACGTCAGAGAAAATGCAGACATTTTCTCCTGATATTCCATTACTCATTACAGCCATTTGTATGAAGGGCTTCTTGCCAGTTGGGGGCTCTTGTATAGTATGCTCATTGCATTTCTTTAGCTTACATCTGGCAGAAGATCATCTCCTTGTCTGTTCATCAAGACTTCTCCAGGGTTTTCTGACCATTCCTTTCTCCACCCACCCACAGAAGCTAGCAGCTAACAGTTTATGTACATAAATCAATCCCATGTAAATGAACCCACTGTCTGCAAGAGCACTGTAAATATGGAGAAAATAAACCAAACAGCCTTAGGTGGTTCATTCTTTTCCTCTTACATGCAGGAACGTATACACTGGGCCTTGATGGTTCATCCTGTTTAGCTGCAGTGGCTGACTGTCAGATAAAAAATTCTTAGCTTAGAACTGTGATTGTACTTGTGAAAAGTTACCCTAAAGCTCATCATGTTCACCAGCGACGCCCTTAGCGATCAGCGAGTTACAAGAAATCCTATTATCTGTGTTATAATCTGACATATGCTGTGGTATGAGCTATATTGCCTTGACATACTGAAGTCTTTGCTTTCACTGTATTTGATCGCATTCTTCATAACTAGAGGTGCCTGTTAAATAAAGATTAAAGTGACCCCTTAATGGTGTCACACTCACACTTGCCTCAACCTGAGGATAATAGGTAGAAGGAATTTGTTCACCATTTTAGTCAACTCAGAGGGTAATTCAGATCATAAATGGTCTCCAGAGCCATATAAATATTCATATATTTCTCTACTAAGTAGATAAGGTACAATGCAACCTTATTTCCTTAATGTAACCTGAGTCAGCAAGGGTGAACCCAGGCCAAAATCAGACAAACTCCTCAGTGCTGCTTTGGGCAGAACATGTTTGCCTCAATGAATCTACCATACCTGTGCAAGCTATAACTGCAAACTTTCCAGATCTTGCAAGCTACATGCCAAAAACTTCACCAAAACGGCACACCAATCAAACTTCATCGAGACACATACCACCACAGGTGTCATGTACATAACATGTGGTGTAGTCACAGTCTCCACTTCTTCACTCCAAGGCTTGCCTGGGCTGGACATGCAGCCGAGTCCCAGAACAACCCAGCACCTCACTTTCAGCAGTTCCTTGAACTCCATTCCTCTCAGAGGAAGAGATGTGGATTACACGAGTACAGCCCTTGGTCACAAAATGCATGCTCAGCTTGGAAATCACACTGGAGCTCTTTGTGAGTTGCATGTGGCCCAGGAGGCTGTGTGGCCTTGTGCTATTCTATACATGCAATGGCTGTGATTGACATAGAGAAATAAAGTGAAAACACATTTATTATACTTTCTGTCTTTTTCCATTCCCAAATGAGAAAGAAGCATCGTTGGCTGTAGCTCAACAGCAGTAAAACTGTTCAACTTCCAACCTCACTAAAATGTACTGTCAAAGTGGTATTAAATAAATAGTGAATGCCTGAGCCTGTGAGAGGAAACAAAAAGTAGTTCATAGATACATGAGTGACTTTATTGACAACTCTGGGATATGCAATAGCCAGACTCTCGGGTCTTAGGAGAGATAAATAGGCAGTCAGAACCTACTGCTTGGGCATGAAAGAACAAAGATCACGCCTGGGCTGCGGATGCTTTTTCATCTCAGTGAAACAGGAGTGAGCTGATCTGCAGAATCAGAAAGTGAAATCAAACAGGAGAATCAGAAATGAGTCCGGGCCTGTGAAGAGATCCAATAGCACAAGAAAAAATGAAAGATTTAGCCCTAGAAATTTCTTTAAAGAGAAAATGAATTGTGCCATGCCCAAAGGAACTGTCAAAACTCAATGCTAAAATCAATGTCCTTTATATATACCTTAACACCGATATCAGTTTTAAGCCAGGACCTTCACCCTAGTGCTATGACCTTGATCTCTCATGTTCCTGCATAACTTCACAGAATCCCAGCCCTGTTTTCCCTTCTTTTCTCACCCTTCATCCAGCTACCCTATACTCCCAGCTCTCTTTTGCCCCATACCTTTATCTGGAGGACACAGGAACTATAATATGTAGGCTTTCTACTGCTTTCTGCTGTGCCAGGTGTTGCAGGTCAGCTGATGGATAGGCAGAGAAGAAAGGAACCTTGTGAAGATGCTCATTCCTCATTGGTCAGAGCAAGCCAGCATACCAAATATCTCCCTGGGGCTGTAGAAAGAAGAATGAAAGCACAAGGAAGACTAAGACCAGTAAACAGATGCTCTGATCCTTTCAGAAAAAAACATTTTTAAAGAAGTGCTGAAATTTACAGAGAATGTCTCACAGACATAAAGATGTGAGAAGGTTCATATTGGTCCATATTATAGAACAGACTCCTTAGGGCTAAGAGCATTTTCCAGAATTTTTACATCTCCAGCTAATGCTATTAGAAACCAGTCAATCAGGAGCAAATCTATTTTATTAGCCAGATGTGCGACTTTCATTCTTGGCAGCTGGCAGCTGAGAACTTGTAAATGTGCATTCACCTACTTCATTTTTAAGCAACATCACTGCCAACTAGCAAATTTACCCTGACATTTGGTAATTTCTTTTGTCTGTCTTCCTACTTCTCTACCTCAGCAATAATGGCAATTTGTTAATTGTTTTTGTGTTGTCTTTATTTTCTATTCTTTTAACCATCAGGAAGCTGCTTTCATAAAGCCATCTGCACTTATTCACTGCCAACACTCAATATGATTTTAATAAGCCTTGTGTGGTTTTGACTTTAACACTTGTTTCCCTGTGCACAAGAGCCTATTTCCTTAGCAGTCACATAGTTTGTCACTTCAATAAAGTTTCCCAAATTGCTTTCTAAGCTGGCCAGATTTCAGTCTCACTTTCTTAAGCAACAAGCTAGATCTGAGTAAAACTGCAATACTGATCATTATCCAAACTGGTTGATGTCCATCTCTTTGAACATGAGTTTCCCTCTGTCTAAAATCCTTCAAAAGGGAAGCAGGTACCTAAGGAAGTACTGATATTTCGAAAAATGACAGCCATCATCTTTTAAGGTTCATGGCAGCATGTCTTCAGGATCAAGTAGTCTCTTTTCACAAGATGGTTTAATGAATTTCCATCTCTGAAAAGCTCACCTGGGACTGAAAATCACAGCCTAGTATTTTTCCTGCTCTCATAGCATCACTAGCAATGATAATTCCAGGGCTGGAAATTCCTCTTTAGATACTTAGCCACAAAGGGATTTCTGCAAAGACTGATGATAGATGTTGGGAGGGAGTGCTGGATGGTCTCATGGCTCGCCTGTGGAGAGGCAATCACAATCTTCAATAATGATGCCAACAACAGAAAGGTAAAAAATAAAAATAATAATAATTAAAAAAAAGCTATCATTTGGGTGCTGTTCAACAAGGAAGACTGAGCTGCTGTAACAGTTTCTGGCTGCTGGGCTGATGGCATAATTTAACCCCATCTCTTGCACCAAATTGGGTGTTACTCCAGCCCTGCATGTGGCAGCTCACTCGCCCTCCTGGTGGGAAGGTATCCCACAGAGAGCAGAGCTCTGCCAGCTCGCAGGATGCACTGCCTCACTGATGAGCAAGGAGGGGCTCTGTCAGGAGATGGGAAGGGGATGGAAAATGGAAAAGAATAAGAGTAGGTGGGAACAAGCAGGAAGACCACTTGGAGTAAATTGCTATTCATCCCATTGCAGTCGTACTTCTTCCTCCCAGACACCACATTTTCACTTTCATACTGTTCTTAAATTTTAAGCTGGTTTGGTCAGGGTCTACTTGTCATGAAATTTACTCAGAAAAATAATATTGCTCACTGAATAGGGCCTGGAGTCAGAGGACCTGACTCTTATTCCCACTCTGGCCCTTTTGGCACCACTTGCAAAACATGGGAAACGTCAGTAAATCTTCTTATGCCTCTGAATTCTCCATGTCTTTCTTTTCTATTTAAATCTGAGCTCTCCCAGGTAGAGATTGGAACAATGACAACCTGATCCTTGATTATTAGCACCCAGTCAAGGTACTAATAAATACGCTGTCCTTGCAACTAGTACAAACAAACAGCAACAGCAGAATTTCGGGGGGGGACAACAAACCTCACATTTAAAGCTGAGTTAATAACCGTAAGGATACAGGAATGTAAAGAAAATCCAAATTACTTTTCTGTGCCGGAGAATGCTTTGCAGCAGAAACAAGAACAAGGCTATAGTGAAAATTCTTAATCTCTAAAGCAAACATCAAGCAGGTGCCGTATTTCATATTTTCATACATAGTTTTCAGCCCAGAACCACACTTTAATCAGGAAGATTTTATAGTTCAGAGCTTCCTGCAAATCTCTGCTTAATGTAAATTTTAATACCTTTGGCATATTTTGGCTGCCTGCCTCTTATTCACTTGATGCACCTCAAGCAAGTTTTAAATTATGCTGTTAAAACAAAAAACTATTTCAGATGTGGTAGACAGTAAAGTGATTTTGTAAAACAACATTGTAGGAAACTGCAGTTACTGTCTGTCATTGATTTTTCTGCATACAGCTCTAAGATGTGTTCAGTTTATAGGCAAATTGATGGCTGGGTGGGGAGTTCTGGCTTTGCTAATCATGAATCTGTAGAATCAGGTTGTAGTTACACGTTGTTTTCGGCATCCAAGTGTTGGTTGCTGTGTTGGTAATTTATGATTCTAAACTGAATCTTTCCAGAAGTCCAGATTACAGTGAAGTTGTGTAAAAAGATGAACTGCTCCAGCTGCTGCGACACATACTGCAGGGAAGGGGCGACTCACCTGAGGGAGTTCAGAAAAAAGAATTCTCTCAAAATGATTTGCCACCAACAGAGAGATGATGTACATCCCGAGTCAAAAACTTTCTCTCCTTTAGGCTAAATGTGTGGTCTTTCTCTAATTAAATATCACGGACATTGAATCTGATATGGAAAGGCAGAACAAATATCCAGGGAGAATTTTAATTTGAAAGAATATGAAATGAAGTATTGAATAATGAGGATTTTCTGGTGTTCCTCTCGTTTTTGAATTAGATTGCTACAGCATGTAGCTCATCATATATTTAATTCAGAAACAACATTAGTAAGTCATCTAGTAAGTAGCCAAAGGGAACAAGCTCTTGCACCTGCCCCACAAGGCAGGTTTTCAGTGAAGAACCACCAGGCACACACTGGTGCCTTAGCACTGCTCCAGGCACACAGGTTGGCTGCTGGATGTCAGTCCAGCGAGGTCCCACGGTGGGCGGGCAAACAGTGCGTAACCCTGCATGCCTGCATCAAAAATCTCCCTGGGGGCCAGAAACAAAAACCCACAAGAAAGACCAGCAAGCAGACACTGTAATCCTCCCAGAGCAAAGCATTCTTAAGGAACCACTAAATTTTTCAGGGCTATCTCTCATATTGCATGCATTTGGAAGATTCAGGTTTCTCTGTCTTATAGAACAGAGTACTTTGGGTTAAGATCTTCTTTTCCATTTTTTTGTCAGTTTTAAATCTGTAGCTATCAGCATCAGTAACAAAGTAACCTAGCCCCAGTATATGTTGTTAGCCAGATATATGCCCACTCAATAATGGGTGAACCATTTGACCCTAGGGATCTGCTGGTCAATCCGATCATCGCTGAGGTAATTACAGTATAGATTGTCCATATCTCCTGCATGTTGAGCTAAATAAACCTCTGCCTTATTTGATGGGTTAATCTACCCCATCCTTAGTTTGTAAAGCTACAAGCCATCCCCATGTGGGCTGAGCATCAATGTCAAGGTTTCACGGCACAGAGTGCTCTGTAGCAATGGGATTTGAGATCATCCTGTCCTCATAGTGCACATCACTTGCTCAGAAGCCTATGCTGCAAGGCAGCCCTCACATGGAGGCAGAGAGCTGCTCATGGGACCACACAATGAGAAAGCAGGTAGCTTTAAAAATATCCCTTTGGGGAAAAGAAAAAAAGGAAAAAAAAGAAAAAAAAGAAAAAATTGGTTGAACTTCTTATCTTGATTTAGTCAGCATTCAGATTTATATTTAGGTTAGTCACCGCAAGGTCCTTTCACGACCTATGGAGTAAGAATGGCATTTCTAGGATGCATTTCATTTTACTGTAATGTAGGTGCAATCTAAAGCAGACAGAGCATGCCCTGGAAGTGTCTATTCTTTCCCCTGGCTACAAAAGGAGCACAGGCTGGCTGGTTCAGATGGAGATGCCTACACTCTAGGTGTCTGAAGTTAGGAAAGATCAGTCTTGACATACATCTGTTGCTGTTCCTCATGTACATTTCCCCTCTTTGTTGATCTTATGTATGAGGTTTCAGCATAACACCGAAATGTTTATGAATGTGTAGGCAAGGCATACTTGTGTACATACATTCTCTCTTAACCTTCATCTGCACAAAGCAATGGCTTGGGGCATAGGGCACAGGCATTTTCTCCAGTGACATAGTCAGGTTATGAAGTTTGCATCTATTTTGCTGAATGCTGATATTTGTCAATCACACTGTACATTCATATAATTTTGTAATGCAGAAAATCTCTCTATTGAGCAGACTGGTGTGTGGAATATCTGTGGGATGTCAGACATGGGTCTTGTTCTCCTGGAGCTGTTGCCTGGCATTTCAGGCTGTGCTAGCTGACCAGCTGGGACATAGGTCTATCCCTTCGAATTACAGTTCTCTAGCTGCCCAGACCAGGGCCTGGATAAGGAGTGCCCTGTAGTTCCCTCATCGCACACACAGCCAAAGCAGCAGAGCATGGACAACATCACTGAGGTCCCAACATGGAGCAGGGCCATGGCTCCAGCCTACGTACCTGAAAAAGTTCTCAAATCTGCTCTGGTTCCCTGTACTTCACCAGGTTTGTTTCTTCACACACTGAAAAATACTTTCCACAGCTCTCAGTAAAATGAACACTCATGGCCTCTGCTGTCACCAATGGTGTTGGTGTGGCTTAATACTAGCACAGCTTCCTCTCTTCATCATACTGCTTTGCAAGCATTAGTGTAGTAGACCCACCCTACTTTTCAGGAAATCCAAAATGAGTTCAAAATTAATCAGAAAGCAGAAGAAAGAAATGTGAAACCACAGAGACCAGTAGCTTTTATTAGAATGTGAAATGTGGAAACACATCGGCTGCTCTGAAAATAATGCTGCCTATTTTATTATATTCGCCGACAGTCTCAGAGGTGGATGTTGGTGGTAAGGCAGCAGAGGTTGAACCTTCCCACCAATATTCCATTACGTTTTGTTGTCATGTGACAGATAGCAACAGAGAGGCAGTCTGACAGAATGGAATCTGATGTGGCAGTGCATATGGAGATGTGTCACTGTATTCCTCCATGTGGAAAAATGGCACCCACTGACATTCATTGACATCTGCTGAATGTCTGTGGAGATCAAACAGTGGATGTGAGTACAGTGAGGTGGTGGGTGGTGTGTTTTAGCAACAATGCCATCATAGCAGCTGTGAAACAGTGGGTCACCTCCATTGGTGCAGATTTTTATGAGTGTGGCATGCAGCTCTTGCTCATCGCTGATAAAAATTATGAGCTAATGGTGATGACTATGTTGAAAAACAGTGTTTTGTAGCTGAGAATTTGCTCTGTCTAACAGTGTTCTTGTGCTATTTGTATCTGTTGCAGTTTCCATGGAAATAAATAGGAGGCAGTACTTTTGGAGCAACCTACATTAGAGCACATCTCATCTTTGTACTTAAAAAAACAGCACCAGCACTACCAAGATTTCAGCTTTCTCTTGATTTATGCTATTTATCTCCTAAGATCATCAGACTTCCATAGTCTCCTGCTGTTTGACTCCCCAAGACCCCAACACACTGCCATGAACAGACTCTCTTATCCCTCTCTCCTCAGTTTTGTGTCTTGTCTCTGCACCCAGACTGATCAAGAGCTAAGCCTACAGCTCTCTGTCTCCAAGTTACATGGCAGCATGTGAGCTGCCCTCTGTAGTAAAACAAGGAAGTTCCAAACAGTTTTCATATCTCTTTTTCTTCTGCACAAAGCTGGGATGTTTCTCTGTATTTCTTATTAGGTTCATGCTTATGATCAACATCCCACTTTCTATTAATACAGGTTGGTTCATCCTACAAGGCTTTTGCAGCAGCTCACACACACTGACAAGGAGCATTCGTTCTTTCTAGCATGCCCTGCAGAATGATATCAACTTCTTTTTTTCTGTGACCAATGAATATTTTTGCACAAGTAATGTGGAAGTTTTTCTGCAGTACAGTTTCATTCTTGATTTCTATCAGCTGGCAGCATAGTAGCACTATGCCTTCAGACCAACAGAAATCTTTATACAAAATGCTGGTATTGATCCAATTGTTTCTTCTCATTCGTTTGTTCTTACATTTGCTAACTTCACTCATTGATAAACTGCATGGCCCTCAAAGCTTGATTTCCAAGCCTTTCTTAGGTAAAAATACTTATTCTTTTCCAGGTTTTTCTACTGATTTCTCTTCCTCTGCACTTCTGTTGACTGTAAACAGGACATGAATTTATTACCAGAAATGATAACTTAATAAGGTAATATGACAGACATCATTATGCTGACCATTTGGCTATTCTGGGCTAACAGCTTGAAGTTGTCATTCGCTGTTTACTAAAGCGTTTGTAAAAGCCAAGAAAGCCTGAACAGAACTGTTATTTTCCAGGCTAGCAAAGAGGCGAATAGCTGGGAGTGTCAGCTGTCCTCCTGGCTAGCACATTATTTTGGACAGCTTTCCCATTAAGAGGTGTATTCTGACCCATGACCAGTCTTGCAAGACTCTGAATTCTCTTAGGGTATAGAAGAAATTGAAGAATTTATTTAAAAATAGCACAGTTTGCATGTCTTCTAGGGAATCTTATTTCTCCTTGCAAAAGCTAAATATGTCTCAAAACATAAGGTTCTTCTTCCTAAATGGGTGTTTTTATCCCACATGCTCACCTATGTATATGTTTAAGTCATACGTAGCATGGATTATTTACATGTTGCAACAAGCTCTTTGCCTTCTGGGGCAGTCAAAGAAAAAGTGATGTTCTAGAAGGCATAACAAGACATATCTCTGTAACACCTGACCTCTGCTTCAACCTCACCTCGGTAATCTAGGGCTTCAACAGACACCAGCTTTTACTCATGTCATACCAGTCAGTGCTGCAGTCATGTCCTCGTGGCTGAGAGATTGAGTCTGATTTTGCATGGGTAACCATGAGCAGGAGAGATGATGCTGCAGAATTGTTAATTGCCTAGTTGTCTCATGGAAATTATTTGTTTTAGACTGAGTCTCTGGAGGCTTGGGGAAGGTAGACTGTCTCTTCTAATTTAAAATAACCTTACCAAAAGTTACCCATTTTCAAAGCTTTTATCCTTCGCGTTGTTTTCAGACTGTTGCTACCTTACGCCTTTTCGAGGAAAATATCTTCCCTTAAAGATGCCAGTAAAGCAAAAAAAAAAAAAAAGAAAAAAGACTATATTTCTTGTTTGAATATAATGCATATATATTTATGTGCACGTATATGCACACACACTCAGCTCTGTAAATCTCAGTAGCTAAATTGAGGACATTCCTGTATGTTTATTGATGTGAAAATTAAATGCATTGCAGATCAGATTTTCCAGATGCATTTCTGACATTTTTTGTCTACTTGCAGGGAGAGATAATGTTTAATTGTTAACCTTCAAATGTTTTAAGTTGTACTACATACTGATTTATGGTTCTTACAGTGCAGATAATCATTGTAAGGGAACTACATGGAAAAAAATATTCTGCTTTGGTGCCATAAAGCATTAGAGCTGATTTCCTCTACCAGGTCGTAAACCAGAATGAGTTATGTGACTGTTAATAGCATCCTTCTATTTACAGAAAGAAAAACAGAAAAATATAGCAGGAGAAGCAGCCAAAAAATAGGACTGCTCAGTTTACTCTGAGCTTAGAGGAAACTTCAAACTCTGGATCCGACCTCTCATTGCAACATTTTAACATTCACCTTTTTTTGTATTATCATTTGATGCCGCGCATTTGTGCACAAAAGATATTCTCTTTTTTCTTCTTTCTGCCTGTTGCATTACACATTTGGTAGATTTTTGTCTCGCTTCCTGTCTCAAGTCTCAGTTTGAACATTACCCTCATGCACTGCTCCAGGAGCACATCATTTTCTTCAACTCATACAGCTGTGAGGATGCAGCAAGCAGGAGAACAGCAGGAGAAAACAAGACGTCACATTTAGACCACCAGCCTAGCTGCAAGCACTACGCTAACACAAACATGTGGGCCCTGGAGGAGCTACTTCTCTGTAGTTCACTTTTCCTTCTGTAAAATAAAAATAACAGCAAGTCCCTGCCCCACAGGAGTATTCTGAGGGAAACCATATCACAAATTAAAAGGCTGTTAGATTTGGTTGTCAGAACTACCAACTGTCTTGGGCAGATACAAGACAAAGTGTAGCAGCTTCTGTCACAAGGGAGCCTGCATATGCTTTAAAAGGAGAGGTGTAGGGACAGATACTGCAAACCTTTCATTCAGAATATTGCTGCCTTCCCAATATCTCCACCAATTGACCAAGACTAGATCTTGCATTACTGAAGTTTCGCCAGCCATTTCCATGAGTTAAGTTGGCTTTTATGTGTATACGTCATTATGATATTTAGATGTTTATGTACACAGGAAGAAAAGCAGCATTTCATCTGAAAAAATGCGATTCAACAACTACAGACAGCTTTCTATAGATTCCTGCAAAGTAGGTCAGTAAATCAAATCATCAGAAACATTGCTTTTCTATGGAGTGCTGAAAGCAGGCAAAAATAACCTCACTTAATGTACCTGCATTTTTATTTCCTGCTTATGAATTCAGTTATTGACAATCTAATTTTATTTCTTGCTGAATCCTCTTTATCATCTAGGCCTATAAAAGAAAAGACTGTACTGTGGCAGATGATGCTTTTCTAAGATATAGTAAACCTGCTTCTTGATACCCTTAAAAGCATAGTTCTTAAAAAAAAAAAAAAAAACCTGTAGACATTGTCACAGAGAGGAGAATTTACCTGTGAATATGAAAACTGGAAAACCTTACAAAATCACCAATTTCACAGTTCTTAAATCATTGCCTTCATCTGAGGAGATTCTGCATGAGTGAAAACAAGGCTGAAGCTCACAGCTGAGGTGGGAAGTGGCTGCTCTGTTGGTCAGAGGTTTTAGCAGTAAAATCTGAGTTTGGTAGCAAAGGTTGTGCCATCCAGGTCTTCTCTTCCTTCGCTCACTGCAGGTGCAACTTCAAATACATCTCGGTTGACTTCAGAGAAGCTCTGGTTTGTGTGAAAAGTTTCTAAGGTTGAGTTGAAGTAAGCTCAGCATTTCATAAGCTGAATATTTGTAGGAAATAATCTTCTTTTGCTCAAACCATTCATTCATTAGTTCAAAATAAGTAATTAACCCGAGGCGATAAAACTTCAATCTTTGTTCCTGTAAATACAATTCAGTGGAAAATACCCTGGCATAGTTTGTTCTTCTGTTTTTAATTTTATTGAGAAAGTAACACTACTAAATGTAAGGTTTTACTGTCTTGGGGGCCAGAATCAACCACAGTCTTACCCCTGGAAACTCTTTTTCAAGACTTTTAAAGACATCAATATGAACTTGTTCTAATACAGCATTCAGCTCAAATTGTGCATCTCTTCTTTCTTTGTCTATCTTTCCTTCTTTCCTTGAATTCCTACCTATTCTTACAGCCTCATCCAGCAAAATTTCTTAACTTTTTATTTGCTTTTCATTTTGCCAGAAAGTTTTTCACTTAAGACCTTCATCCACTGGCAATACAGTTTATTTCCTTGGGAAGAAAACAGACATAAGGTAAGATGGAATAGAACGAGAAGTTGTGTTTAAGGTACTCTATGAATATGAGAAAATTAATAGAGCAGCAAATAGCTTTTGTGAGGGATTTAATGCAAAAATATAATATTTTGTCTTCGATGGAGTTCTTGCTTTGTGCTAAATGTAGAAGAGAAAAATAAAGAGTAAAGAAACAAAAACAAAAATAAATAAGGGGAAGCTATAACTGTTTGTTTGTTTGTTTGTTTTGTTTTTTTCTTTTTTAAATTGTGACAAGAGAGGAGATAAAACTAAGTGTGCATAAACTGTCTGAAGCATGATGGCAGGCCAGAGACATCTGAATTAACACACAGTCCAGAGAAGGGCTGCACACTGTGGTCAGTAACAGACAAGTGTGGAAGCCAAAAAATAAGTTGTGAATTTGCATATTACATACACAATAGAAGTCACAGTATAAAAATGGTTGTGGTTCAGCATATGATACTTTCTCTTTTTGATTTTGTGTTTTTTTGTTCTTTTTTTCTGAAGAGAGCACTGTGGTCTTTGAGTACCTGGAAGTTGCTTCCTGTTAGTTTCCCAATCTTTTTTCAAATAGGGTTTTGCAGTACACGCTATGCCATGCTACCTTCTTCTAGGTCATTTGTGTGTTATTTATTGCACAAATTGGAGGAGGTTCTTAGTAGTTTATGGGAAATAAAAGAGCAGTCTCGAGCCATTTACTCCTGACTGGTGTCCACATTAAAAGAAAAACTCCACATACTTGGCAGCTGGAGGTCAAGTTGTAAAAGCTTCATGGGAGAATGAATCTGAACCTCCTTTTAGGCTAGGGTCTGCATACTTCGGTACATTGGAATAGTAGCTGCTATTCTTGCTCAGAGATAACAAAAGACTTCAATTTTAGAACAGTGAGATTTGTATCTTTCATAAGTGCCAATGCCTGGAGATCAGTGTGCAATTACAAGGCTTTTGTTAACTGGGCCATAGAATACATAGTTCCTGATCATTCAGTACCTGAAGGGGCCTACAGAAAAGCTGGGGAGGGACTTTTAATAAGGACATGTAGCAACAGGACAAGGGGAAATGGCTTGCAACTGGAAAAGAGAAGATTTAGACTACAGATTAGGAAGAAATTCTTTACCATGAGGGTGATGAGACACTGGAACAGGTTGCCCAGTGAGGCTGTGGATGCCCCTTCCCTGGAAGCATTCAAGGCCAGGCTTTGAGCAACTTGGTCTAGAGGGAGGTGTCCCTGCCCATAGCAGGGGCATTGGAAGTAGTTGATCTTAAAGGTCCCTGCTAACCCAAGCCACTATACGTTTCTATGACTCTACACTGAATATACAGCCAAGTTGTACCGAGAAAAAGATTTATCCAATATTAACAGGTACATAAAATGATTTAGAAGAATTAGGCTGCAGATGTTCATACAGTGTTGATGCTACCACGTTTCAATATGGCTTTAATATTGTTTTAATATGGTAAAAAAGTTAAAAGTGGTAAGAGGGGTTTGATCAGTGTCAGCTTGTACAATGTTGGACGTAGTTCACCTTGAAATACAGTGGTGGGCTCTATTCAGCACGATTAACACAATGCTCCCTCCTGAGCTGTAGCTAAACAATATCCAAAGAAAATATCAGAATTAGTCTCTGAATTCTCTTTAACTTGAACAAATGATGATTTAAGAATTTTTACTATCCTACATTTGAGAGGAAAATTTGTATGCTAATTCTTTCTTTGACCCTGTTTTTGAGGCAGCACAAGGAACAGAAAGTCATTGTTCTTGCATTCCTTGTCAGACTCAAATGTTACCTGAAAAGCTGTCAAAACAAACTCTTAGCCTAATCCATTTTCCTTCTAAGTCATTGCCTGCACTCTGTTTTTGTGTAGCCCAGACTTTCATTTCTTCCAACTTTGGTTTCAGCCCATCACATGAATAACAAAGGAAAGGTCTAAATCACATGCCCACAGTTTTCAAGCTCTTTTAGCTATGCTGGAGTTTCTCTTCTCTCCAGGAGGAATAGCTTGAAAATTTGAGTACACTATATGTGAGAAAGGGAGGTGTTTTTTCCAAGTTCTGAAAAAATGGGAGTGAAAAAATGCAACTGTACGTTAAAAAGAACAGTTGGTCTCCATCTTCTCTACTCTGATGGAAGAATCCCACAGACCAGGTTTGAGCTGTAAACCATCAGGTAGAGCAAAGTGAAGTAAAAGTATCTTTTCTCTGAGCACTAAAATAGGACTAAATCAATGTTAATAAATTATAATCTCATTACTTTTCCCCATGGTAAAGGAAAAATGGGCTTTTATTTGAAATTTATCACTTCTACAGAAAATCTGTAAGAGAAAAAAATAGCATTTAATGATGGAACAGTATTCAGTGTTCATGTATGTCCTCTCACAATATCTGGAACCTCCAAAACAGAAGTGAGAGTAGGAGAGCTGTGACATTGCACAGCTGGTTGATTGAGCTTTTATGAGCACAGTTAAAAAGAACAGGAATTCTGTACAATGCAGGTGTTGTTTGTTTTTTTTTTTCTGGAAAAAACATATCACAGGCAGAATATGGACAATTTGCCACAAAATACGTGTTAATGGAAAGCATGGAATTGCAGTAGTCACAATTGAATACATCTACTTAAGGACATAATGAAACTGCAAAATGATCTAGATGTGGACAGATTTTAAACCCTGAAATACTGAAAATGCCCTTGCCATCCAACCCCTATAAAAGAGCACTTGGCCTAGTAGGAATAATGTGGTGTTGTGAGCCCTGTGGTCTGTTTCAGCTTTTACCGTGCTTAATATCATTTTGCAATTAGATATGCTATGAAAATAAAAGGCAAGATTGTCAGAAGCATGAAACTTCCTAAAACTTCTCAAAGAGCCTCAAATGTGGGTAACTGAAGTAGCAGAAAACAGTATTTTGCACCTCTCCATGCGTCCATCTGGCCGCAGTGGTTCAGGAAGGCCAATATGAGCCATACTTGTGGTGTAAGAGTGCTTCTGAGTGTTTCTGAGCAGCACGGAGCTGCTTTTAGAAAAGGTACAGAATTGGGATCAGATGTCTACACTGGACCAAAGTCCACGTCACTGATGTGATTCTGTGGTCATTGGTCTTCCTTTAAAACAAATACCCTAGAGGAAAGGACAACAGAATAGGCCTCAGAACAATCTTACCAGGGCTAACCTGGAGAGGATTATTCACGAAACTTACTTTGTCAGGCTCTGGATGAATGAGTTCTGAGAGCACTTTCCACACACAGCAGGCAGAGATGAGCTGCAGATACATCCCTCATGACTTCAGATGATTAACTGAATTATCCTGATCACCTGAGAACTAGGTACCTAATCTCCAAAGCAACATGGATTGCAGGGGACCAACACATTTCTCAGACCTCTTTCTCTCACTCACTCTCCCCCTTCTCCAAACTTTGATTACTTAAGGAAAATAGAACAGCTCTGCTTTCTGATTTACTCAGCTTGGTTAAGTGCCGAAGTCAGATGAGATAAAAGGCCCCTAACCTGGAGATCTGAATGTACAGACCAAAAGTAAACAGTGTAAATACCTGCCACACTAGCACGTGATAAGCATCAGCTCCTTATGTAGTAAGGAAATATCATTCCCTTATTGTCTTTGGCCATCTGCACAAACAAGTCTTCATAAATATTCTCAATTAATGTATTTATCGTCTAGCTAAATTAGCAGCACTTTTTATGATTGGAATATTTCAGCCAGCAGCTGAGCTCATTGTACTGCGTGTTCCTTTGTAACAGACAGTCTATCAATCTTTTACTGCACCAAGCAAATTGGAGAGTAGGTTGTGCTGTAAATATAAACAGAATTAATACCAGGAATGCAGATCTTGAAACACTTTAAATCCAGACGTGGTAGTTAGCCATTGTCAGTCAGCCCAAAAAGACAGTGAGATATGTGGCAATGTGAATCAGTGCTCAGCTACAAGAAGCTCAGTCTTCCCTTAGCAGTGAGCTACTGTATTCACTGCTTAGACAGCAAATGGAAGCAATTTAACTTCTTTAAATAATAGAATGTGATATCTGAATCTGGATGGTCATATTTAAAATTTAGAAGCACAATGCTGCCTAATTATCTGTGAAAGCATGTTGTAGCCAGTGAAATGTCTCCAGAGGTCTACCACAAAAACCAGGACCAGAACCCAACCTTACATAATATCCTATCTAAAGAAAAATGAGGAACTACTCGTTTGGAAGCAAAGCAAAGAAGGAATGTCAGTGTGCTGAGCTGAGTGATAAATTCGTAACATTTTTTTCTAACCAAAAACACAGCTACTTTGTGAAATAGTAGGAAAAAATGAAGCGATGCAAGGGGGAAAGGTTACATGTCTAGTGTTCCATGTGAAAGTATGTGTGGTATGTTTTCAGGGTGACTACAAGAATTCAAGTGCCTTTTTAGCTGCGTGGCTGCTAATAGCACAAATGGCTTGGTTCTGTTTCACAAAAGTTAAATATCTGCCCCATCTAAACAGGAGTGTTTCCGACTCACATAAAGCCCATGGCTGACATTTGTGCTTTTCTCTGGGTCGCTAAAAAAAATCCTGTCACTACAGAGGTGCCAACAGGAAGAGCTTCCGTGCTGCTCCTGGCTGCAGCACAGTGCATGACAGAGAGCTTCTGCCTGTCTCCTGGTCTCTCCTGACATTTCCAGAGAGATTTGTAGTTCAGAATAGCACCAAGGAAGATCCTCTTTGAAGAAAAGGCAACCTTCAAGCTTGGTAAGGCTTGCAATGAATACTAATAGTTTGGTTAAGTGCCTGATTTTTGTCATAAAACCTTAATTATGCCAAGTATAGTTTCAGGTACTTCAGCTTAACTGAGGCCACTTCACTGAGTTTCAGAGCTTTCTCGAAGCATATTAAGAAGCTGAGCCTGAGAGGTTATTGGGTTTGCCTCTACGTGTTCGTAGCTCTCTCACATTTTGCTGTTAGTTACCCACCTCTGCATGTCATGATGGCACTTCACCCATCCAGTACAGCCACTTTCACGTGTCATGAAACTTACGGCAAAGTTAACCCTGGCGTGTCCCTTGCAGCAGACCAGTAATTGAGGTCAACTCTGAGCAAATCAATCTTTTGTCACTTCTGCTCTGCCTTGCTTCAACTATATATGTGCACATTGATTCGTCCTGTGCATTGCTAAGGCTCTGTCCATCTCTTCTATAAGCTGAAATTAATGGACAAACGAATAGACAACAAAACTCTGAAGTTTCAAATATCACATGAAGCACACTGGTGTGAAAATTATGGAGCAAACTTGATATCAATAACTGGCTTTCATGTTCCTATTTCACAGTTGAAATATTGCTTTGGATTGTTTTATTAAGGTAGCTCCCTTAGAGTAGTTCATTCTTCTCACTGGTTTCCACATGAAGATCCAAGTGAACATCCACAAGTCCCAGGCAAGGGTGTTGTCTGCACAGGGCAGCTCACAGCCACCACAGAATAATACCACGGGGAAAAAAAAACTCAGTTAAAACAAAAAAATAATGACAACCCTGGTTTGAAAATGAAATAATTACGAAAATTATAACTCCACAGGGTGGAGCCACTGCAGACAGACTCTCACACAATTGTCCTCGCCAGGGTAATGGAGCCAGCCCTGCATAGGCAAGGCCATTCTGGAGCCACCGGAGAGGAAACAGTGAGCATCAACCATAAGAAACTGAGCCTCTGAGACTTCTACAGCTCCAGCATTGCTCCTAAGGTAATGACGTAATACAGGATAAAGAAAGAGAGCAAGCGGTGGTAAGTACCCACACGATTGTTCTTCTTTGATGAAAAACATAGGGGAAAGGAGACCCTAAGTAATTCACAGTATAAGTCACATAAGTTTATTCTACAGAAACACTGATTTTATGACTCTATTCTTGCATTTTCACCATCCAAACAAGCTTCTTGGTTTAAAAAGTTCAAAAACATGTTACTTCAAGTATGTTTATTGGTAGGCAAGCTTCTATTTCACTCTGGTCAAATTCCAAACTGGATAATTACAGCCTGTCTGCTGAAAACTCCCACCGTAATTTCACTTGGCTGTTCTGCTCAAAACTACAGCGCAGAATAGCTGCACACTAAACAGCTTCCCTGTAGAAATGGGCTGTAAAGGCTCCCCTGATATGTTTTAAAGTTTGGAAAGCTCTACAGTTTTTACCTGGGTGGAAAAGAGAGTCACCAACAAAAGATGTGATGTATACTGAAGCATATGTGTCTTCATACACAAATATGCTGAATTAATTTATCATATAAAATGCATGGTCTCCATGAAAGCAATGTTTTAGAAAAGCAACACAATCTGTTATTTGTATTTGAATAGAGAGGGAAAAAAAAAAACAGGAAAACACATTTTTCATTATTTTCTCATTGTTTTCTCTGCAAAGATTCTCAGACTATTGTCTCCAAAAGGCCATTATTCCACCCATACCCTCCTCATACTGACTGTGAATTTCATACTCATCACACACTTTCCCAAGAAAGTGTCTGCATGAACCTTTGCTGATAGATGTTACAATATTTCACAGTAGAAATCCAAAGAATGCATTGTAAAAAAAAAAAAACAAAGACTTGGTCTTGCTGATATTTTTTTCTTTTTGTACTAGACCTGGGAATTCCACCAAATGAAACACCCTGAAGTTCTCTGCTTCTGTCTGGCTTAGCAAACTGAACAAGTGAACTGGATATAAATATCCCTGTGGCATTTATCAAGAAGTGAAATTGAGCAACAAAGTAAATTTTGGTGATGAGGAGGTACACCATTGATGGCCTTTAGATACAACAACAGCTGCAGTAAAAAGGCTTCTCTGTTCTAGAGCCCGAAGAAGGAATCTTGCAGCACGATCGTACTGCTGGTTACCTGCTCCCCTGACAGCACTCAAGCACTCTGCTCACACAATGCAATCATTCTCTTCAAGCTGATGAACTCTGAGTATATCAGTGATAAACAGCAAAGTATTCTGATTGCACCACAGGTCTTTGAACTAAAAACTCCAGAGGAATGTTGGCACAGGGCTAACAATGCCGAGCAATTAGCATAAGTGCTCTCCCACTGAAATGTAATCCACGAGGAACTCACTCCCGCTGGAGAAAGAGAGGAGAAGGTGATTTTGGCAAGAAGTCACCAGGCAGGCAGTCTACCAACACTGCCCTGAGTGGCACTCAGGTGCCATGTTTGCCTCTGGAGGCTGCACGTGAGTGAGGCCCCAGGCCCCCAGCACTGTCTGGCTGCATCCGAGGAGCCTCTCACATGTTTTTCCCTCTAAGGAAAAGCAGGAGGCCTGGAAATCTACACAACTTCTTTGCCTGTGTGTTTTGCAAGTCTTCTGAGCCTGTGTGCCAGTAGGTGTCTGACAGGGCAGCCAGGGCCCAGAAGCACTGCAGCTCTCAGAAAGCTCCTGAATGGAGCCCCAGTCTGGAAACCAGATCTGGGCACTGACAGAAGGGAGAGGCTCAGAGCACTCTGATCTTCTCTGTCTGCACAGCAGTCATCTGGGAAATTTCAGCCAGAGGATCCTTCACTATTGCTCTACTTGCCTTCTCACAGCAGCTGAAGCTGCACGGGACACCAGCAAGGAGAGAATACCGTGATTACAACCTGATACATGCCAGAAATGTGCTGACACCTTCCTGTGCAGTCAAAAGAGGTCTCTGGTGAGGAGAAGCTGCTGTGTTTTAGTGACATAAGCTGGTGGGTAAAAAGTAGGATTTCATGTTCCGCATACAAGGATCTTTCTCTATGCTGCTCCAGAGATGAGGGCTGAGCAACGCAAAAGACAAATATCAAAAAGTGCCATATAACATCTGCAATAGAAACCTCTTACTTTTGACCTTATGTAGTTTCCCTGGTGATACATCTGAAAGCATACCATTAGATGCAGGGAAGGGCGGGGAGAAAGGATGAATGACAGTACTCCTGCAACCGCCTTTGCTGTAGGGAAAATGGCACTCAGCATCGTGCCCTTAGCAGATCCACAGCAAGCTAGAAGGAGCAGGAGTCAACTGTCCTTAAAAATGAGAAATGGGGAATGATAAAGTGGACCTAAGGGAGCTACGCAAAGATCTTGACACTAGATAAGACCCAAATGCCTGAAAATCTTCCTTGTTAACTTTGGAGATACAGCATGGGAGCCTACACATGGCATAGCACTGCCCCTCTGGTCTCTGTGAAGGCCCATGATGAGGTGATTCAGACACTGTGGGGCCAGCATACACCCCAGGCATGCCCACCTCTTGTCCGTTCCCTCACACAGAAACAGGATTAACAGTAATCTGAACATTTGTGACAGAAGCCTTGTTTCCTTAACAACAACAATACTACAACCTCCCCATACTGTTCCACTGCTCCTAACAAATAAGACAGCAGATAGAAAGAACAGTCCTTACTAAACAACTTTCTGGAATACATGAAATGGATTAGTTTTTTGCCCTGTCCTCAGCAAAACATCTGATAGGTATTGTTACCTGCTGTAGGGAACCTGCTTTGGCAGGGGGTTTGGACTCGATGATCTCTGGAGGTCCCTTCCAACCCCTACAATTCTGTGATTCTGTGATTCTGTATTTTGGTTTTGAGGATAATCTGTCAATATCAGTGTATCACCAGACTCTTCTGAGCCTCACAATCTATTTCTTTCAGTACCAGAAACCAGTTCTTTCAGAATTGCAGCCTAGATCATATTTTCTAAACTTCTTACCATTTCTGCAGTTCTTCTCTGAATACAGTTACTCTCATTTAAAATGTGAATCCAAGCTGTACATGCTCTCTTACATGATGCCTCCTGATATCTGCAAATAAAATGCAACAGCAGTAACAACTGCTGGTATTACCTTCGTGTTGATTTTGCTGCCTCTTTCTGTCATGCTTGTCAGCTAACTTTTGCTCCTAAGCATAGCTCTTTGTCCTTCACTGAATTTCCTTTTACCCATTTTGAACCATTTCTCCCACTTATCAAATTCATCATGAATTCTGATCTTGTCTTCCACCAATTATATAATGCTTCTCATCATATTTCCATCTGTAGAGATTTCCTCTCCATCTCAGCATTCACTGCTGGTGGAAGAAGCATAGTACTAAAACCATTCTTTACAATTTGGGAAGGAGCCATTGATAACTTCTCTGAATGCTTAAAAGTTCTATGCAAATTCATCTTAATCCCATTTCCATGGACTGACTTTCACACTATTCTACGTCAACTTATCCTAAAATCAAGATATAATGTACTATTTCTACTGTTTCCCCTTATCCTCTCAGCTGGTTTGCCTGTCAAGAAAGGAAGCCTGATTGATCTGACATTATATGGGTGTTGGTAAATGCATGTTGGCTCTTTCCTACAAATCTAGGGGCCCCAAATTATTGTTCAGTAATGTGCTTCAATATCTTTATTTTAACTTTTAACTTTATAAATATTGTTTTAAATCCGTTCTTTCCCTATTCACTGTCCCTAGCATTTCTCTTTTCTTAGTCAATAATTTGTGGTTATGGCTAGGGTTGTTGGTTTTTTTTCAACAGTGGAGACAAAGAAAAGCACTGCTTGTTTCAGTCTTCCTCCTATTTTGTCCATTAGTTGCTTCCCCATAAATAATGGAACTCCACCTTCTTTAATCATTCTCTTACCTCTAACATAAGGCTATTGATTAATAAAGCTGCGGCTGCATAACAACCTTTTCATGACAATGAATGTTCTGCATTTCTCGGCATTCTATAAAACTTTAAATTGCTCTAAGCAGGATTTTTCAACCATTGTGTATTCACCTTGTAGTTCAGATGAAATTACCATATTTCTCAAGTTTGCTTATGAGAATGTCATGTGAAGCTGCATGAAAAGCTATAAAAAAAATCAAGAGAATGTACAGCTTCAACTGCTCCCTCTTTAAAGGATTTTCCATCTTCATCTGCAATGAAGAACTAAAGAACTCAGTGATCTGAGTGATCTTTTGCAGATGCACCCTTAAAACTGTGTGTCCCAAAAGGAGGCAGTGCTTTTAAAGTGATCCTAGCCAGGCCTCTGAGCAGCCCTGAATAACCCATGTTATTCCCATGGTTTCCACCTCTTACCCGAAGCACAGTAGAAGTGCTCAGAGCCTTTCCGTTCCTCAAGATTTATACAAATATAATTCTATTTTTTTTTAAGTTGGGTGTCATCACTGGTAAGCAACTCGCAATGCATTAAAGAAAGGCTGTTCAGGAGAGACACGGCGAGGCGGGGCTGGCACTACATCCACACTTGTGCCTCTGCCAACAAACCTCCTCACTGACTGACTGCAGTACCTGGATGGCAGAATTGGACTCAGCCCATCTGGCTCTCGTGGCAGCCTCTGCTTATTTGGGTCTTGGGTATCCACCCATACCCACTCACACAGTTATTTGGCCCCTGCACTATGTTTTCACAATGATACTGGGTTAAGGGAGCAGCTGGACAACAGAGACGCAAGGAGAAAGTGCAGCATGTCCACAGCCACACCGGCTGGGAGGGCACTGCAAGCCTGCCCTGTAATGCAGCCAGCCAGAGCACCAGCATTCCCCCACATGGTGCCATCTCCATACTTGTTCCCTGCTATTTTTCATGTCCAGCGTGGGCTTGAAATGCTACTGATGTTGAGACCAGCTCCTTAACTCTGTTAAACTGTTATTTACATCTTTCTTCCATAGACAGAATTTCTATTGTATGAAATGGTCCTTAGAGCCAAATACATTAGAAATTGCCTATATCTGACTTCATTTTCCATTCCTTCTCATTTCTCTGCCCTTACTCATTTTGCTTTATTATTTTGCTTCACTATTTTCCCAGTCTATTTGAGTCCCTGAAATTGAATAATTATCCTGTCTTCATCGTCCAGGTTTTCTTCTTTAAAATCCCTCTAAATCTTACGTCTTAAAACAACTGCTTCTCTTCTCCTCTCTCTCTGCTGTTGTCCTCTGCTTTACCTTGTGCTTATCTGCTTCAGCTTATTTTTGTTTTTACATTTAAAGTTCCTCAAGCAAGGACAACACCGGTGTGTTTAAAATGCATCATAATTCTGTTATGCCGTATATAAAGAGGAATATAAAAGGAAGGTTGTTTTTACAATCAAATAAGCACACGTTAACTATGCTGCTATAAAATAGTAACAAACAAATAGACATGATGGCAATACCCTGCACCAGCACCAAACTAGTTTCCTTCCCCCACTTAAGCAGGCAGTGAACAGCCTCAGGAACGGCCTTTTAGAGAGGCAAAGTGAAGGCAATGCCCTTGGGAGGCAGAGATCTACAGTTGCTGACATATGACTTGGCTGAAAACCAAGCTGAGAAATGTGCTGGTTTGGATTATGTTGTTTTATTTTGTTTTATTGTTATCAGTGCTCATTGTGGAGGAGCAGGGGAAGAGTTGCTGACTGCTCCCTTTTCCTTGCCCCCACTCCGCGGAGCTCCTGGCACCCCCTCTTCCAGGCAGAGAACATGCAGTATGTCTGCTTCCAACTTTTTACTGTGAAAAGCGACTTGTAATACAGAGAGTGTATTAGCAGTGAGTACATGGTAGGGGTGGGCACACTGATTTTGAAGCTGGTTATCTTTTGAGAATTAAATTGGATCCATTGGACATATTTTCCAATCTGTTGTTTAAAGCATCCAAGGCAGACATGGCTGTCTTCTTATCAGTAACATCACACCATTAGAATGAAGAAGACTTGCATTTCTGAGAATTGAAAACTTTCTGGCTGACTGGCCACTTGCATATTTTAAATGTTAGTATCTCAAATTCCCACATAAGCATATCAAATCTATTTTCCCTGTAGATTATCTCAAAATCTTGCATAAACAAATCCCAATTATTTTGTCTATGGATTATTATTTTTTTCTCTGACAGTTCTTCAGCACTTTTTACTTCAATCTAGATGGTCTTTAATGCTTTCGTGAGATAGCCCTTGAAATAGTGGTTGTCTGAAGTAGTAGAATTATCACATACTTTAAATGTCATCTCTGCTGAATTAGTGCAATTAGATTGCGACTGATGTGGCTTTCGAAAAACCAAGCCTAAAAAACTAAGGCTAAAAGAGTCTTTGTCCAAGAAATACAACTCACTCCTTCCATGTTAATGAAGAACTCTATGCCAGGACAAATCATTTACTGTGTAATGCACAGATCCGTGAACATTACAGAACTAACTTTAAAGGAACACACAAAATGCAGTTTGAGCTGCAGAAAGTTCTTTGTTCAGAATTACACTGTATGGGCTGATCCTTTGTTAAGCAAACAAAAATGTCTCCAGGCAGAGAATTCAAGTTCAAGTCCTTGATATTTCTTAACAACAGAGAGATGAAGCAAACATTCAGGGCAGATCTGCAAATCTTCCTGTGAAATCCACAGGAATTACAAAGTCTGTTTGCCTGGAGGAATAGTAAGTGAGAAAGCAATTGTAAGTCACACTACAAATCAAATGGAACCTTGATCATGTGCTGTTTAACTGCCTGTTTGGGACCCTTGTTCCCTCACAAACCCAGTTTCAGAAATCCTAAGTGCTAGGTCAAAAACACTGAAGCCACAGAATGCAAATGTCTGGATCAGAGTAAAGTCATTCAGCAGGCTTAAATCAACTTGGAAAAAACAGTGCCTTTGTACCCACAGATATTGTAAGTCAGATATTATCTGTGCCTGCTGCAGTCTTTGGCTTTCCCATTGCTGCCTATAGGCATTTTCTTCAGTTTTCTTGCCCCTTCTGTCTTTCTTCAGCAAAAGGTCATTTCCCTATCTGATCCTTGTTTCCTTTAAATGTAAGACCTGTCTTACATTTTCCTTTAAATTGTTTCCTTTAAATTCAAGACCTGTCTCCTCTGTCCCTTTGGATATTTGCCTGAACTGGAACATTTATCTTAAACATCACGCATCATATCACACCGTTGGTTTTCCTGTTAAGTCTACCACTACATAAAAGAACTTCAGCACTCTTAGCCATGACCATTGGTTTTGCTCAGCTACCAGCCCTGAGCTTGCTCTTTGCATACTGGTTTTTCTCATCAAAGTGCAGTTTGGAGTCCTGTGGAGCTGTTGGCACTTGCAGATTTCTAGAGAAGAAGCCTCTATAGCAATGCACAATGGTGGAAGCCCACCAGCCTGTGTGGGTAAGCATGCATGTAGAACAGAGCAAGGCAATGACTCAAGCAAACCAACTGTTTGTTTCATCATTCCTCGCTGTGACATCTTGGACTGAATCCTAGTGGGACAAAGACTAATTATAATTTCCATAATTTTCCATAGTCCCAAAGGTGTTACTTGCAGATCATCTTGGCTTCCCCTCCGCTCCAGGATGTTTTGCCTCCACTAGGAGTGAAGGAGTGTCCAGGAGTGATTGCCGTTGCACTACGGGAGAACAGACACCCACAGAGAAGTGGCATTTCAGTTCAAAACATTTCCACTTCAGAGGCACATCCAGGATGATTCCACAAGCAAGAAACAAAGCAGTCTGGCAACAATCCTGCTAAGAAGTTCACACTGTGTCCTTCACACCTTTTTCTGTGTTGGCTCCTAAGCGCTTTGCCTAAAACGAGCTGCCTCTTCTTAACAACCACTCTCCTCCTGGCCCTTGGCCTGGCAGCATGCAATGCCATTTCTTTCCTCCCTCAGTGGTTATGAGGTGGCTGCAGTGTATCTTCTATTCCCCAAATCCACCAAAGCTTCAACTGGATGACACTGTGCAAGAATATATAAAGGGGAAAGTATATATATAAGCATATATGCATATATATAAGCATATATATACACATATGTATATATATATATAACTCTTCTGGGTTGCCAAAATTTTCACTTGTGTCTGAACTATGAAGTAAGGCTGAATGGTGATAGTTCAAGGTTTTGCCTGTTTAGGCACAGCAGTTGTGCACTTAATCCCTATATGGGCCATGGCACGTTTTAAGAACAGAAATGCCATGGTCCCGTTGTCATGCGATTTAAAATCAATAGCTTTAAATCCAACTGTCTGATTATTTTCTCCTGACCTGCTAAGGAAAAAAATTCTGGGCATGTGACAGTTTGTGGAATACAATTCATTTCTAAACCAACAGTGGATGTTTTTGTGAAATCACAGCTATAAAAGAAACAAACAATATTTTCAGTTAAAGAGGCATTTTGACCTATGCATGTTTGTAATTTGTAAAGTACCATGTGGATGTTAGCAACATGATACGTTAGGCATAATTAGCTCCAGCTGGAAGGAAATGTAAAACATTGCAGTTACCACAGTCACGTTAACTCAGCTGCCCTGTGGGATGTCTTGCACACCTACATGTGCAGCTCCCATTTGCCACTCATGTGTGTAATCAAGAGACCTCATTTCATTGTGAGTTATTTCCACCAGCCTGTGTGCCAAGCTTGGCCCATTTTAGCCAGGAGTTGAAACATCAAGGGCTCCGTGGCAGTCCTGGACTAGCTGTTGCTTTCTGATTAGGGCATATGAAGACCAGATCATTGCACATGAGCCACTGGTTAGAGAAGGCATTTTCTAGTGGTGAGCCAAGGCAGCACAGGAATCTGTGACACAGTTTGCACCTGCACTTTAGCCTGTTGAGAGCTTTCTCTACTGCCAGATTCCTATCTGGTAGAAACTTCATTAAAGTGACTAAAGCCTAGAGCCTTATTTATTTATTTATCTATTTATTTATTTATTGCATTTCCTCAGCTCTTAGCATTTTGATTCACAGTATTTATACTGCAAGTCTTTGATAGTTGAATAAAAACATAAATTAATCACTGCCTTTTTCTGCTTATCAAGCTATTATTATAAATAAAATCCTAGCTGAACAAACAATCTAACTATCACACATAAAACTAAACATAACAAAAACAGGAGGAAGTACATTTATATTTGTGCTCAAGTTCCATTTTTATTGGAGCCACTGATGTTTATAATGAGTAGATTTTCTTTAGAAAGCACTACAAAATATCCATCCAAAGGACTGCTCAAATGGGCTAAAATTACAAAGACTCTGCAGAAGCAAGCAGCACCAGAAGGACACTCTTCAAAAAAGAATCTAAAGGTTCCCAACAAATCTAATAGAAATGAGACCTTCTTGTTGACCTGCAGTTTCACAGATTTTTCCTCTTGCTGCCATTGTGCAGTGCTTTCTTTGGGGAAAAAAAAAAGATTGATGGCAGGAGGGAGAGAGAGGAGAAAAAAAGCCTTAATGAAAAGAATGCCAGTTCTATTTCCTAGAACTGGTACTTGTGCATCCACATTGAAGTGACTTTGTCCTGTGAATGACAAGATGACTTTGAAAACATCTGTTATTCTATAAACGACAATACTCAGATGACCAATGGCACTGCTAGCTTATTTTACGTTAGAAGAGCTCTCTGCGATCCTCTTTCTAGGATTGATTTTGTCTTCTAATCAATGCATTATTGTGTGAGAGCATGCAGGAATACCTAACTTTATCTATCATTTCTGTAGCTAATCAGAAATTAACTGGAACCCAGCTGCCTCAGAGGACTGGCTATAGATTTCTGTCACTGCTGCCCATGGCTTAAATTTACCCAGGGAGTTAGGGACTGATCCAAATGCCATTGAATACCCACCCTCCCCTAACCTGGAGCTGGTGTCATGTTTTAGATTACAATCAAGTACAGCTGGCATCCAGCTTCCCCTTTTTCCAGAGGCCAGGTGTGCACTCTGTTGAGGATGGCCACATAAAATATTTGTTTTGGACCATTTCTGATAGTGATTGGAAGCAGTGACGATCATCCAAGAGTAATTAGGTCTGTCTATGAAGTGAGCTGATTTCTTTCAGGCTCCTAATGGGAGATCAAAACGTGATATAAGAGGACACTGAAATATCCTCTCTGCCCTGAGGGTAATCCTCACCTGATGAATCAGGCTAAAAGGACACGGTGGGATGAAGGAGTTTAAAACGCCGTTGCAACAGCTCAAACGTTAGGTTAAAAATCTTCCTTCCCAAGCCTTCAAGTGCATCTCCTTGTCACTTGAAATCTGTGTTGTGAGAGAGTGACTGGGTGATAATGAATGCTATCCATTTACTGCTTTTGCCGAATGCGTTGGTTAATTGTGCCCAACACTTTGAAGAGAAAGCACCATGTTGTTAATAAACACAGTCTAACGATTCTCTCATGTTTGTTTTTTTTTTTCTTTTAGCACTTCTCTTACTCTGCCCAAGGTGTAAATACCTCACTGGAGCTGAGCTGGCCCAGCTGGCAGCTGCGCAGCCCCATGTAGCTTCCGGACAAGGGCTTTCACATCGATTGTTCCATGGCTGCTCCCCTCTGTTGCCAACACATCACACTGTCTCCTGCTGCTGTTTCCTTGCTTGCTTGTTCAGGGCCACGATAAGGGGATTTCAATATTTCTGGCTAAAAGGGCCCTTCCTTTACAGCAGGCTGTCATTTTCCTCTGCCTAATACACAAAGAAGCCAGCCAACGGGAGCACAACTGCTTTCATTGGCTGCTAACAGGCTTTGAGTGCAACAAAATGACAAAAAGAGGAGAAACACTAATTTCCTCTTCACTCTCCTCACCATGCCTGAGAGTAACATTAGGGGGGCAATTTTCTTGGAGGAAAGAAAGAGCCATCCTTTTCCTGGCCTCAGGAATGAGACAGAAGAGGCTGCTGAAATCCACTGCTAGCACAGATTGATGTGTTTTTCACACCTAAAGAAATCTCTCCTTTGCTTTCCTGGTTTGGGCTGCTGCAGTGCACATTTTAGAAAGATAATGAATATTGCTTTTGCATGTAATTGTCAACGTTCCCCATTATAAAGGTACTCATAACCCAGCAAAGCACAATGTGAAACCGAAAAAACAATGTGAAAACTTAGCTGTTAACGTGAGCTGTTGGTGTGAATTAAGCCTTCTGCAGCACACTCAGGTCAGCCTCACCTGTGTTAAGAGAGCTGCTCCATTAGCTGGTAGAAACACCGAGCTCTTGGGAATGGACTCTGCCAACAGTGACACGTGTGCTTTGTCTTAAAGCTATGAAAATACTCCTGTTTGGGCTATCAATATGCATGGAGTTAAAACACACAGAAAACACTACTGAGATCAAGACCTGAAACCACTCTATAACAGCCAACAGAGAAGACAAAGCATGCAGAAGTTCTCAGTAGGTTACATATCACAGACATGTCAGAGAAAATCAAGACTTTGGTTTTAAGCTGGTACTGTTGTGAATAATTGCCAAAGCAGCTAAAAAATTAAGGGATCTCTCTCTTTTATCCTGTGGAATTCACAGAACAGTCCCTTTCCTTCTTATAGGGGAATTTCACACAGAAAGAAGGATCATGTAATTAACAAAATCAGTCAGAAGCATTGGAACCTTTTCCTACACCTGAAGCCTACCTAAATCTCCTGGCTCAGACATTTGTTGCTCAACAGCCCCTCTGAGATCTCATTTTCCTTTATGAGGACACCAACTTGGGTTTCTTCTACCTGGATTTACAAAATTTCTTTAGTATCAATGAAACCTGATTTTGGGTCATGGTTCCAAATATGTCTTGGGGGAACAGATAAAAATCCCTCATTGCAAAAGCCTTATCTCCCTGGGAAATTAGGAAATAAATACATTTCCCTAGCAAAACAGTAAAAATAAGAAGGCATATTTGTTTGAAAAGAAAAGCTACTAAAGGATTTTGGAATAGATGTAGTACATGAAGTTACTTTTCCTTCTGTCCTTCCTTATCAAACCAGACTTGCTCTACAGCAGCACTTTACGTATGCCTGAAATACAGTGCTATGATTCACAGTAGTAACACAGTAATTTTGAACACAGTGCTATTAACAGTCTTATCTACTGAAGTACCACCTCACTACTCCACTGGAAGGTCAAAAATGCTCTTCCCCTCTCCATATGCTCCAGTTTGGGAGATTTATTGGATTAAAAAAAAAGACAAAAGTTCTAAACATTTAGCAAATCTATTTTAAGAAGTATATATAATGCAAATCTAATGCATTGGGTGACTAATAGCCTACATGTGTGCACTGTTCTTGCCAGAAAATATCAACATTTCCAAATAGTTACCACATTTACAATTAAAATAATGTATTTGCCAAATGTCTGGTTGTTTTTCTTTATTTTACTCAAACAATGATTGTTCTGGTAGAAGCACAGAACAAGATTTCATGAATATCAGAAGCAAAACAGTAGGGAGAGATTCTAATGCCAGACAGAGCCTCATTCAGCCCTCAGTCATACAATATTGCTTAGATAATATCAGGTTTGCCATTGTTGTAGGAAGCCAAATGCATCCTAACAAGGAAAACTGAAATAAAGCTTTACATTTTGACTCTTACAAGTCCTCTGCTTGTCAGCTGTAATTCTCTAGCCATCTCTTATGCCCTGTGGTTTCCAGCCTCTGTCGACCTCCTTCCACAGCCTCCATCCTTCAGTGATTGGCAGAGGCAGGAGAGCAGCAGAAGTCTGCACACACAGCACTGCCTTGCTCTGCAATAACTGGAAAGGAGAAGGCTTGATACATGAATATTCCTGCTGCATCATTGACTTCTCTTCTGGAACTGCCTGTTCTTACAGAAAATAGATTATCAAAGAAGGAAAAAGTCTTCCCAGTATTTTCTTTAAAGAAAGTTATAATTAAAATTGAATTGTCTTTTTTGTTGTATTCTCATTCTTAAGCTTCCCACCTGCTTCAAGTGCAGACAGCTGCAGATTGGGAGGAAGGTAGGAGCTGAATCTCAGGTACTGCTAATGGAACAAAGATTCCAGGAGAATGAAACACCTGGAGAGCTGGCAAGGATATTAAGTCTGAACCCATGGTTGATCTACTAATCCACTGCCTCCTCCACTGCCTATTGTCTAGCTCCCTCACTCCATTCTAACCCTTGTGCTGCTGCTAGCACCATCCTGAGGTCATGGTGAACCAGCTCTAGGAGCGATATAGTTATGGATTTGGGAAGCGGAAACAATACATCACCTTTTCTTGTCATTTTCTCATGGCTGGTTCCCCAGGCAGGCTCACTAGAGCATATGATACGTGCCAGAGCTGGACCAAGAGATGCTGGAGGCTTACATGGCCAGCAACAGAGAAGGGGATTGGAGAGGACCATTGGCCATGGAAAGAGAAGTGTAGATAGCTCAGTTATAATATGAAACCCCACCTGGAGATATTAATTATCAAGGACATCTTGTGAGGGAAAGCAGAGTGTAACAGAGAAGCAAGCTGTTCATTAATCATCATTTGCTACTCTGGTGCATTCATGTGATTACTGCCATGTAGCACCATGCTGAGAGTACTGCTTGAGAGAGCCACTGAAGGTAATGCAGTGTAGTTACAGAGTGAAGATTTTGGAGATGGGAGCAGCTGGCTATGAGCCCCAGTTGCTGCTTTAGCTCAGGTCTGGATGATCATGGCTTCCTAACAAGCCCCTCTGTGCAGGCTGCAGGCTGCTGGTATGAGATGGCTGCTCCAGGAATCACACCACTGGGATATAGTTGCACTCGTAGGGTACTTGTCTTTGGCACTGAGCAGCTAAGCAGGACTTGGCTTAATTCCACCAGGTAAAAGCAGTCTAGTTTTGTCTGGATCAAACTCCACGTGTATGTTTGGTTATTTTCTCTAATCATAGTGGAGTTTATCATCTCAGACACTTACTGTACTAGTTAATTTACATTATTTTTACTACTTAATTTTATAGGCTTGTTCTCCTCAGACAGGAAAACAACAACAACAAAACCAACAAAAAGGACTAAATGTAACACAAAAAAATTCCAGCAAGACTAAACATCTTCAGGGTGCTATAACCTTGACATTGGTCATTTAATCATACCAAGCTTTACTTTTGCTGGAAGCACTGCAATACTTAAAAAAGCAAAAACATCAACTGCAAAGTTTTGCCTTTCTCTTACCAGCATGGCTCACTTCTCCTCCATCTCAGTGCACAATTTCCCCATAGTCCTCTTAGTTCAGACTTCCAAATTTCATAAAACAGCAGTACAGCTTTCAAAGCACCTGAGGTGATCTTTCCTCACTATTCACTGCTGGTAAGGGCTCAGCCAAAGGATCATGGCTGGTGTTTAGAAACACATTTTAGAGGATGAAGCAGGTCCAGAGACCCAGCAAGCACAGCCTACATGAGATGTTTAATGGGGGAGGAGAAGTGTAAAGAAACAAAGACTGGAAGAAGATATGATCAGTCTTCAAAACTATAGTCTTTTTGTGAGGAGGCAGAAAGAACCTACCCATTTTCAGCTCCCTGGTTAGAAAACATAAGGAATAAGGAAGATTCAAATAGGCTATTAGGATTAAGGTAAGAGTTAATCAGTAGATAGTTGGTCTGTACAATGCCAGACCTCTGCCACTGGAGATTTTCAGAAGGCAGACAAACAGGTCACAATTTGCCTGGAGGTGTAGATGATAATGCTATGATGCTCTGATAGCTCAGAAGTCCCCTCCAGCCCTCAGCCTGTGAACTGCCATGCACATCACACTGTAGATACGGCCCCAGCAGAAAGACTATGCAGCAAAAAGCAGCTGGTACAGCCAGAAGGACTTGTGTGTGCAAGGAGCTGGGCAAGTGGGCACAGCCTGGCAGCAGCTGGGCCCTGCAGTCTTTCCTCCTGCTCCACAGCTCCTCAGGAGCCCAGCAGCAGGACAAGGCCAGCAACATGGACAAAGCCAGCAACAAGGCCAGCAGCTCAGCAAAGCCAGCAGCAGGAAAGGCCAGCAGTGCGATAAGGCCAGCAGTGATAAGGCCAGCAGTGTGACAAGGCCAGCAGTGACAAGGCCAGCAGTGTGACAAGGCCAGCAGTGACAAGGCCAGCAGTGTGACAAGGCCAGTTGAGCATCTCACATCAAGCATGTGTGAACTGTGGGCTCTGCCATTTTAGTCCTCACTTCAGCATCAGACCATCTTTTACATAAAATTAATATCAGAGCAAACTTTGGGATGTCTCTGGTACTTTCAAGACTCAAGTTCTGCCTAAAGGAGGGTTTATGTTGGGGATTTTTAAGAAAAGTCTGAACAGAAATGTATCTATGCAATAACGGTTCTCTGGAATGGAAAGAAACCTCAGCACTACCTAAAAAGTGGTCACATTCCCAATTTACTGGAGCCACTGTGCAAAACAGTTCAACAGCTGGTTTGGTTCAGCTGAATTTTGTTCAGCTCTCACAAATTTTATGCCAGACTTTGTTTTGTTCCTTGTTCCAGAGAGGCACAGTTTCTACAAGAATTATTAAGAGTGAAATACAGCCTCGGCTTGAATATTAATCTCTTCAGGAGTGAAGATCAAGGTTTGCTTATGCTGCAGCCAGGGAAGGAATATGAGCACAGACTCACTGCCTGTACATACATAAACCAGAGCCACTGGGAAGAGCATCTGTTTTGTACTCGCCGAAACCTACGCAAAGCCCCACAGTTCACTTCAGATAGCATGAGTTCCAGTTATCTGACATGGCTGTGATAAACATGTGGGTTATTATGTCCTGAGTCATTGTCCAGAAGAAAATAACTTAATCTTCTAATAAACTAAAACATGAAAGAAGGCATTTCAGAGACCGATGCAAAGAAGACATTGAGATTTTGCAATATCCTGATGAGCAAGGGCTGTTTACTCCAGACAAGAGACAGTGAGTGCGTTTTGGCCAATTCTTTGTAATATTTCCCTCTGAGGACAAACACTGCTTTCTTCTGAACTGGGCCCAAGCTGAACCAAGTGCTTTCATTGAGAACACTTCTGTAGGTATTTGGGCACACTGGCAACGGCGCTCAAAATGCGGTTCATGTCAATGGAAGACCGTGACAGTAATTAATGCTTTTTCTGCTGTTTGCCACTGTCCGTAAACCACAGGTCTGGATGTGTGCTGATCAGCAGGCTCACCTGTTCATGAGTCAATATTCATTCATGGCAGAGTGACATGGTTCTGGAATTCTGGAAAGCAAAAGTAATGGAGATGGGCAGGGCAATCACAACACTATTAGTTCATCTTCACGCTGATATCTAACCAAAATCATTTGAGTTGGATGTCCCAGGCCTCAGTACAAACCTCATGATTTATGCATACCAAAAGCTGCTTCTGAAAGCACTCATCCTTTTACCATCTCCCAAGAGCATCAAAACGTCCAATGTGTCTCACAGAATGCAGCGTATTTATTTTTCACATTGCCTGTGAGGAAAAACTGCTTTAGTAAACCCACATGGGGTAGCAAGCAATGGTAAGTAACTGAAGTTTTTCGTTGATTACCCCATTCCATCTCCTCCATTTGGCAGAAACAGATAAGATGTGATTTTTCTACCGATTTCATTGATGTGAAAATAACCACTTTTAAAATCAGGCTTAATGAGCTAGAAATGTACAACAACACACACACACACAGAGAAAAGCTCAAAACCTGTAAATATGGACACTGAAATGCAGCCGTTTGACATGCTGAGCCACAACAATGACACATGATTTATTGATTAGTTGCCATCACATGATGGAAGCACAGCTAGTCATTTAAAATACCTACATTATCTTGGAAATCTTCCTACGAAAAAAAAGGTAAAATACAGCCTCTGTGTTAGTAGTCAATGCTTTATTTTTCTATCATCTTAACTGAGGTGGCATTGATGAATTCTGATTGATCTAAACCTTTTAAAGCGATAAATGCTTCTATAATTTTGTTGTACCACATTAAATTCCTACTGTTTCAGCTGTATGCTTAGCTACCACAGACCAGATACACTCGAATATTATGAACACAAAAAATCTGCAATGTATGTTCTGAAAATATTAATTATCTGCTATCTGAGGATACTGGTGTAAAAAACTGCATTATTTCCAGCATAAAATATTTTGATTTTCCACTTCTGAACAGAGCGCTGTAATCATGAATGCTTAGTAGTAATTGTCTTCCCACAGCCTATCCCTCTATAATAAAACTAGTTTAGATATCAGTAGATGAATTTCTATATTTTTTTCTACAGTATAGAGATATTTATAGCAGCACACATGACAGGTAGCTAATTCCAATGGTCAGTCCCCCAAACAGTTGCAGAAATAGCAGTAGCATCACATGTGGACTGTGGTTATAAAGCATGGTAACTGTGACAGCAGAGCAGTGTCCTTGGAAGGTAGCTGGGCAGCTGCCCTCACTGAAGTTGGAAATGTTGGCCTGTCTGGTTCATGTATACATACACATGTGTGACTGGGCACATGCATGGGGAGCACTTACTCTAAAAAAAGGAGGAGAAAAAAAGGCAGGGCTAAATATCATTCATCAACATTTCACACTCATTTTCATTTTAGTAGCATTTGGCTGCAAGACTAAATTATCTGCCGAAATTTCTTACCGTCTTTTGCTTTTTTTTAGATAAATTCCTCAGAAAATTCAAGGTTGCATTAAAAAAAATAAAAACACTGCCCATATGAACGTCTTCATTACCCAAGGATCTCCTAACTGGGCTCACACACAATCTGGTATAACCAGGGATATGTCAGGATGTCAAGTTCTCACTGCAAAAGCCGATACATTTAATAGTTTTGCGCATGCATCCACACATTGCACACATCCATATAAGGCCTTCTACAGATTCCACATGGAAATCCTATCCCGGGTCTGCTGTTTTTCTATCTCATACCTTTCTGCAGTAATTTATATCTGTAGCAAAGTATATGCAAAATGTCCGCTAAATTAAACAAAAGCAAAATTCTGGCTGGGTAATATTTTGCACAGAGGTAAACAAATCTTCTGAGTCAGGGCTGGTTAGAAAATAACAAAAAAAAAAAAAAACACAAAAAAAAACAAAACAAAACAAAAAAAAAAAACCCAAAGAGTCCAAAAAAAAAAAACCCCATTCCATGTGGTTCATATATTGTCCATCACCGAAGTTAAACATGAAAGAAATCCTACAACTAACTCTGGGTTATTTCACCATTAAGGATCTTTTTCTAGATTGCTGAAGTATGGGAGTTAAAAAAAACTCATCAGCCACAAGCAATAGGCAAATATATACAAATTAATCTGCTACAGCACTTCGGTGCAAAGGGCATGGAACTCAGGATGTTTGCAGTGACATTTTACAAATCTAATAGTAACACCTTAGATGTATCTGGCACTTCTCAGCCCCAAAAAAGTAGATCCCAGGATGATTTATGGACTGTGAACATATAAATATGTGTATTTGGGTCATTTCAGTCAATGGTGGAAGACAAAGCAGTGCCCTGTCAGGACTGAAGACGTCCAATTGTTCTGCACTCAGACAGAGGGTGAAAAAAATCTGGTAGAGCCCCGGCTTACACCTTAATCAAAAGATTTAAACCATTTAGGTAGGGTCCTACTTCTCAAGTTCTTCACATTCCATCATCAGTGCAAAAGAATTATGAAGGATAGCAATATCAAAGGTGCAAAGCCAGCCTGAATCTCAGCTTCTGCATTGCTTCCATCAGGAGGAACACTCTCCCCTTTACTTCCATTTCCCTCTCTCCATGAGAGAGCTGAGATGAGCAAGATCCTGAGGCCAGCTGTAATGATATCACTCTGACATGCGGGAACAGAGACGACAAAAATTTTCTGCACAAAGTGCAATTTTAATCACTTTAAGGGATCTGAGGTTCTCTTTTAGCTGTTTGCTTTGCTCTTAGGTTATCTCCATGGCCACAAGACAACAACCTTCCTTTCTAAAAGCCAATAATCAATCATCCGGCTGTTTATCTGCCCATCAGACCCTTATAAAAATGTCAGAACACATTGGCTACTTGCAAACAAATGCATAAAAGACGTACAAGTCTCACACACAATTAAGTTTCATAGAGTCAGAGTACCAGTGATTCAAATTCAATTTCCAGCAGAGAAACAGGGAAGGAATGCAGCTGTTGACAGCTGTGCCGGGCAGCGTGCTCACTGCCTGGTCCCTCCTGCCACCCAGCAGAGATGTCACACAGGACATGAAGGAGACACGGTAGACAAGGTTATGGAACAAGCAAGTCAGATGCAAAGCCACAGGGAACCAGGCTTCATCAGTCCTGCTGCTTGCGAGCGAGGTGTTTTTAATAATGACGGGTGGAAATTCTGTTTTTTATGGGCCTTGAAGGTTTTGGCACTACAAACGGTACCATGTATGGCCGTGCCTCAGATAATATTAAGAACTGACACTTCTGGGAAAGGAAGCAGGAAAAAGGCACGCACAGTGCATCCGGCATAAAGGACAACAGGCAGAGGAGAAACAGAAGGATGTGCATAACAGTGAATGAGTGATAACAAGGTGGGGAGAGAAAGAGGGAGTGAAATAATTAGGAAGGGAGGAAGGAAATAATTAGGAAACTGGAATCTGGACCGGCATCCTATTTGCATGCAGCCCAGTTAACTTTGTCCTTAAAAAGGAATGACCAAGCAGGGCTTTCCTCCTCAGTCTGCACGCTGTGTTTGTGTAAGTGCTACTGATAGTTAAGATTGCCAAGATGCTTGGAAGCTGTTTATCAATCACTTGTTGCTCCTTTCTAAGCATTTACGTGTTTAGGATTTGATTTTTTTTTTTAGTGAGGGTGGAACAGTTCTTCAGCAGCGAACAGCAGTTTTTCTTGTGCAGCAGTTTCTCTGAGCTGACTGGGGAGTTACTCCCTGTACCACACACTTGGGCAACTGAGCAAGCTATGTCCCTGGCTGTGGGGCTGAGGATGGCGTGCTGCCTCCAGGAGAAAGAAGAGGCAGAAAACCGTTTTGTAAACATGCTGCTCCTCCATAAGCAGGCCCAGCTCTGAGCGATGCCACACTGCTTCATTTCAGGATAACAGAAGTCCTGCTGCACACATCTGTGCAGAAGTGTGGGTACCATTGCAGCTGTAGTACTGCTGCACGTGCCCTGCAGAAAAACAAGGTACAGAGGCTGAGCAAATGAGACAGCGCCCTGGGATGGGATGCTGTGTGTCCACCTCAAGCTTGAGATCAGCTTTATCCCTGTCACACCAAGCAAGGTCGAATGCATAGCACGTAATCACTATGGACGGGCCAAGGATTTAGCACGGCTTCACTTCACCGGCTCCTCTCCCAAATTAAATAAACTGTCACCACTGCTCTGTCCATGTGTGTCCACAGGCTTGTTTCTGAGAAACACAGCCAACAGTAGCCACAGGGAAGCATTCCAGCCAGAGGGAGCCATGCGGAGCGCCAGGAGGTGGCTGAGGCTTAGGCTGGGCCTGGGGACCCCTATTGCAAGGCAGAGCAGCACGGCAAGCACTGCGGCATGGGCGGCAGCCAGCAGGGGTAGCAGGTGTGGGCCTGCCCTGAGCAGGGTGCAGAGTGCTGGGTCTGGAGTGGGCAGGGTGGGGGCAGGCAGCAGGGACCCCAGCCAAGGCCCAGAGGCAGAAAGTGCTGGGAAGCAGGGAGCCACAGTCAGGGTGCACAGAGAGCTGCCCAGCCGGTAATGCCAGGGCATGCTGCCAAAAGTTTGGGCACAGCCTGGCCATAAGCCCAGACATTGAAAGAGCAGCCTGAAAAGTGAGGTCTTACCAAGCCCATTAGCAGCCTGCAAGTTCCTCTGTCCTGTATCCCTCCCTTGGGCAGTCGCTTGTGGGATGAAACTAACCCAGTTTTCTTCAGGAGGTCCCATTTCTCTCCTCAGACTCCACTGTTTTCTTCCAGAAAGCAAAGAAGTACAAAGTGGGGGGATCCAGGCCTTCAGAAACGTTCCACCAGGATGCCAGAGCTTTACAGTGGCTCAGTCCACCGGATAAGGAGCGGGAAGGCCAACAGGCAGGGCTCAGAGCCTTCCAGAGCCTGGCAAAAAGCTGGGCTGGGCTGGCAGGACCCAGCCTCCAAGCAGAACACCACAGCAGCAGGATGGTCTCATCCTGCTGTAACAGCACACCACCCATGTTAGCATCTCTTCCAGCAGTCAACTGCTTTTTACTCTTGGAGCTGGGTTTTGTTTTGTGTTGCTGTTCCGAGATGCGATGACAACTCCTCAGCAACTTCCCACGTGCCATTTGAGAAGCACAGCCCTGACCAGCTCACTCCTGTTATTTCAACAGGAAGCCCAATGCACACAGCATTTGATGAGGCTGGGCTCCAAGTGCCAATGGCAGCTCATTAATTACTCCCTGCACTTCCTTACTCTACGTCTGACTGATGGAAAGCCACTGGCCAAGTCCAAACAGTTACCTGAAGCTCATGTGAGCCGTCCTCCTAAAACATCCCTCTTTTACAATAGACCATCCTTACATTACTTAGAGTCCAAACAAACTTGCAAGCTGAGCGCAGAGCAGATCCTGATGTGGGAACAACAAAGCAATGAACTTAAACACAGGCTCTCGTTTGTGCGTTTCTGGGGGAGGAAAGGACTAGTGCCTAAGAGGGAGAAAAGTCCTTCAGATACTGTGGTCGCACAGAGTTTGCCTGAGCGGGATAAACCCGCGGTACTTTCAGTTCACTACAGGAATTGCCTGTGATATACGCCGGACTCCCCACGACGGGACAGGGAGAGCAGAGAACTCCGGAGCCCCACAGCAGCTCTCCCTGCTCTGGGGACGAGAGGCGGCAATTACTGCTCCTACACATTCAGGAGCTTCTCCAACACAGCGCTTGAACGCGCCGGTTACCCCAAGGCCAAGGAAAAGCAAGGAGACTCCCCGCAGCCCCGCCGGCAGGCACGGCCCCAGCGGAACCGCCGCCCCGCTCCCGGCCCCGCGGCAGCCCGGCGCTCGGCTCCCGGCGATGGAGCGGCGACCCCGGCACGGCACGGCCCGGTCCGGTCCCGGCTCCCTGCGGCGCTGCGCTCGGCCGCGGCTCGAGACTCCCGGCGGCTCCCGGCCCCGCAGGGAAGCCCCCTGGCCGCGCCTGGCCGGCGGGCAGAACAATGAGAAGAGGGGAAGGGAAAGAGAGAAAGTGCGGCTGCTTCCTCCCGCCGGCCCTCTGCCTGGCTCTGCCTGCAGGAGACAGCGGAGCCTGACCAGGGGCAGGGGGTGGAGAGAGCAGGAGGAGGAGGAGGAGGAGGAGGAGGAGGACGGAGGGAGGGAGGGAGCGAGGGAAGGAGGGACGAACGGGAGCCTCTCTCCTTCCCTGGGCTGTTTTTTCAGTTTCCTGTCTCGCATTGTGCTCACAGCGGATATGTGCTGCGCCTACAGGTGTGTCCCCTCCTCGCAGCTTTTCTCCGGCTCCCCGCTGTAGGCTTTGGCTGTCGGGGGGCGGCGGTGAATCGCGACCGCCATGTGACGATCGATCGATCCCTCTCGGGGCGCTCCTCTCTGCTCTCTCGCTGCCTCCCCTCTCTCTCTCCCTCTCTTTTCCCTCCCTCCTTCCTCTCTCCCTCCTTCCTCTCTCCGAGGTGGCCGCAGCCGCTGCCGCCTCCGCGCTGACTCTGGCGAGGCGGCGGCGGGGCCCGCCGGGTGCAGGGGTGGCCGCCGGGGGGCCGCCGGAGCGCCTCCGCCCAGCGCCACCGCCCGCCCCGGGCTGCCGGGAGCCGCCTCCGCGCCGAGCGTCCGCGCCGCGGGCTGCCTCCGCCGGCGCTTGCACCTGTTGAAGGTAACGCAGCCCTTTCCCTGCTTCTGCGCGCCGGGCCGGGGGCGAGCTGCCCGTTCTGCTCCCGCCTGCAACCGCCGATCGCGGGCGCCGCAACTTCACCCTTCCCCGCCGCGGGCAGGGCGGAGGGACGGGCAGGGACGGGGCCGGGGTTGGTTACGGGGCTCCCGAACCGCGGCTCCGCGCTCCCGGCGCTGTTCCTCCGCCGCCTTGCAGGCGTTGCGGCCCCCCGCTGCCGCTCCCCGCTGCCGGCTGTCCCGGTGCCCGTCGAGCTCCCGCTCCCCGCCCGGGTTTCGCAACGCCCGGTGCCGGGCAGCCTCGGGTTCGCCGCCCGCTCGGTGCGGCGCGGCCCCGGCCCCGCGTTCCGCCCCTCGCACCGCCGGCTCCAGCTCGGGTGCTCAGCCGCGTTTTGTTTGTGTCTGTTTGCGGAGGCAGCTTTAAACTTTCTTTCCAAACTGTTAATTAGATATACTGCGTTTCGCTTCTGATTCGTGCCGGTGAACGAAAGTGCCGGCCCGAAACAGTCGTGACTCAAAGCATAGTTATTGGGGCAGCGCAGAACACCTCTGCCGTTCCCTGTTGCGATGGGCCGTACCTGCGCGTGTGACTTTGTCTTCTGGGAGGCTGCAGTGGCGGTGCCACCCGGAGACAGAAGGCGTCGGGAATAAATAACCGGGGTTCTTCCTGCCTTAGTCAGACCCGGGGTGAATGTACAGAGAGTGAACTGCAAGTTTTTGGTGCCCAATTGGGAATATCGTTGCCTTTGTTATTGGTGTGTTGCAAGGCTGCGGTCCCATCCCTATTGCTGCGCTCGCCACGGAATGAAAACTTGTTTGTGGAGGAACTTGGTGCTTTTGTAGCTAACGTTGTTGTTACCTTGAATGTGATGATTAACTTATTGAACACCAGAGGGAACTCTCAATAGGTAATTCATTCAAGAGCGATATATGCTTGTTCTGCTATTTATGTTCTCATTACAATGGAATCTAGAAGGAAGCTGGGGTCGGTAAGTAATGGGCTGCTGGCATGTACCTGGCATTACCTCGAGCTTTCCTTTTCTAGGGGTGTCTGCCCCAAAGCCGGGCTGGAAATTCTTTCTCCTGCCTTTCTTAACCGGCTTTGGTGGAGCAGGGTTGTGTACTGGCTGTGGGCAGAGCAGCAGGATGACCTGTTCCCTGTGCTCCAAGGAGTAAGCTTGGCACTCCGTACCCATCCTCCTGAGTCCTGCACACATTCCTCTGGTGCAGGGGCTGCTGCCTGCCATGGAAGGGCCAGAACAGAGCATGCTTCCAGCCAAAACAAAAGGGAGGAAGTCTGCTTCTGAGCCTGGTGTGGCTTGTCCCCGCTGCCTTGAATACTTGTGGTTTCCAAGTGTGGTGGGAACCGAGTCTGACTGAAGACAGAGTAGGAACTTCTCTTTTTAAAATGCTTTTACAATGATCTGATGTAACTGAGCAAAGCTGGTGTTGATCCAGCTAAACTCGATGCTGCTTTTAGTAGTGAAGTGAAGTCCAAATGCGCACCTGAAGCTTCAGATGCTCTTGATAAGCAGCTATAACAGTTCTGTTAACCAGATTTCTCTGATACTCCCAGATTGCTGACAACATGGGAAGGATGGCATAATAACCACACTTGTGACTCTGACTTGTGCTCCAGGAGCTGAAGCATCCAGCTGTTCATCCTGTCCTTTTGCCAGAGGTTACTTTGCCATCCAGCCTTGTTTCCTATTGGAGCTCGAGTGTGCCAGTGTTTACAGCCTGGCACATGAATGTGAGCTGTACTGTATGGCTGTTCGTGCTAGAGCATAATGTGGGGAAGTCCGGTAGCATGAAGCCTCCTGCTCATCTCCGTGCTGGAAGAGGGACAAGGCAGACAGCTGGGGTCAGCTAAATCAGGTGTGATCGAGAACTGGAGCCTGACAGCACTCACGTTCTTTGGAAATGGTGTTTTCCCTAGAAAATGTGACTCAGCTGAGCTACTTTCCTATCGATTCCCGTGGGGATCAGCAGCAGGAGGCAGCTCTGTGCAGGGGGAGGCTGTGTGATGGTCTCGCTCATGGCACTCACTTTGCTGGGTTTCAGAAGGTAGCAGTGAGCAGCTTTCTTCTTCCCATCCTTCGTCCCACATGGATTCTGGGAACTAGAAGGAGAAAGGTGTGTTTTCCCTTCTCGCCAAATCTTGCTTTGTACACCTAACTGAAGAATCTGCAGATATCAGTATATAAAATATATCCTCACTAAGGGCACAGCCATTTGCTGCCTGAGTCTTCCTGCAGATATTATTGGAAGTGGCGTACAGGCTTTAAATAGCTTTCCAAAACTGGGGGCTTTTTGCTATGGGTGCATAAGCTCCCCAAATACAAACGTACATTTGAAGGGAGATTTCTTGGGATTTGGGAGGTCCCTTCCAACACAAGCCATTCTGTGATTCTCTTCATGAATGCCTGTGAATAACAAAAATACCAGTGGCCTGTTGTTAGCATGTTTGAATTCTGGCTTGTTTTTAAGAAAACTGTTTGTACACATGTACTTTTCTTTAATGATGACACGATATTAATCGTTTATATTTCTGTAACACCTGGATTCTGAAATTTTGCATTCACTTTTAAAATGTTTATTGTATGAAGCACTGAATGAAGATATTTATTACACCAGTGCCACATTCTGACTATTGAATTACAACTGTAAAATTAAGGTAACAAGCTTAAATTAGAGTTTGCAACTTTAAACTCTTGCCAGCAAGCAGTTAATGGCAACGTTAACTGCTAGTAAAGTAATTGCTGCCATTTTTTTACTGTCATTTTGTTCTCACTTTCCTCCAGTCAGACTGTTCTATAGACATATAATGAATATTCCCCAAAATAGCTTGGCATTGTCGCTGATGCAGTTCCTCATCAGAACCAATGTGATGATGAGCTAATGTGCACTTCATTAAACACACTTGATTTATGCAAATAAAAGCTGTGGGGCCTTCCTTAAGTAAAGTTAGCACATCTTAGTGAGATGAGAGTCTAAACAATTAAAAATGGAATTAAGTAAACAAACAACTCTAATGAAGCATTCCTGCCACTTTTTTACCTTTGTCTTTTGGACTCAGTAGTGGATATCTATTATGCCTTTTCTTGCAGGCTTTCTCAACCAGTATGGAATCCTCAGTTTATAGTGAGAGGATCCAATTCTGTTTAGATGGTTTCCACTAGCATTAAAAATAATAATAATAATAATAATAAAAAAAGATAAAGTAATCACAAGATGTAATATAGCCAGGTGCAACTAGAATTAGTCAAGTATTACTTGACTAGTTTTGTTTCAATATGGGCCCAACTTGGAATTGATATTCATCTCTTAATTCTCATTTAAAAACCAACCAACAAACAAAAGCACTGCACACGTAACCTGATAAGGCATTTAGATGGTGTCTCTTTTAGAAGTGCAATATTTAGACAGCAAGTACTTTCACTGCTTGGTCAAAACTTGCATAGACAAAGTAGAAATAAGGAAAGGAAGAAATAAGTTTTATGTACCCATCAGTGGCTTAGTGTTACAGAGAAGCTCCGTTAGTGACCAGAAAATTGCTCAGGCTTGGCTTTAGAAGGAGGCTGTGGAGTCTGTGCCGGGAAGGCTCTAAAGAAGCGGATGGATGGAGGAGGCTGAGGACACGTGCTTGCCCAAGCACTGGAGGGTTGGGACTTGTCCTTAGGGAGATAGTTCATGGGTATCTGGTAAAGCTGAATGTTTCTTGGTCTCTTTAGGAATAGATAGCTTTTGGATCTCTCTAAGCTTCTTTCTGTCTTGGATGTTGGAGGGAAGCCTCATAACTCCCTGAAGTGTCCATACCTAACAAAGATCAGCAACAACAGTTAGACACACCGAAGCCAAGCACCCTCTGCTCAGTCACCCAGCTGCAGGCTGCTGCAGTGCAAGGCAGAGTTCAACCCCAGGAGTGTGTCAGCACAGCTGTGATCACCACCACGTGCTCCTTGGGTTGTTTGGTTTCTCTTTGAAATCTAGCTTCCATGAGCCAGTGCTGGCGCCGGGGCAGCTTGATGATTAGCTCCATGCTGAGTTCCCTGACAGTTGCCAGAGGACAGAGTTCACCCAGCACCTTACAAGGTGCTTCTGCCTGTCCTCCACCTCTATGGGTAGCTGCTGAGCTTTCGTTTTCCTGGGCTGGTGCTAGATATGGACTATTCCACTTCCTGCCCATGGGCAAACAGCTTGGTTGTGTGCTGGAAAGAACTGCAAACAGGAATTTTGCTTTATTCAGACAGAGTGTGTTTTTAGAAAGTTGGTTATCTAATTATAGCCTTATTTCTACTGTTTAGCTGGTTTTTCTCAGTAACTGATATTGCTAATTTAGGGCCATAAGTAAAGAGTAGAGGCTTTTTGGTCATTTGCAGTGAATGGATTTTGTGTTACTTGGCAGCAGTCACTTTCTTTATGCTGGAGATGTGTCATCTCTTTCTTTCTGTTAGAAGTGTATAAATCCTTCTCAATCCTACAGCAAACCAGAAAGAAGTGGAGAAATTTTGCCACTCAGACTATCCTTCCTGTCTTTTGGTAGATCATCAAGAGTGTTCCACGAAGTACATAGGAACTGTCAACAATCAACTTGACTTTAACTTTTTAAAAATAAAATCCATGTAATTTTTAGCAGCTAAGCTTAATTGTTACAGAACTTGCATTTTTTTAAGAAAAAAATAAGTTGATGCTTATTGCTGAATGGATGTAGCTAGCATCTTTCTAGATAAGCTGGATTGGTTCTGCGTGTCAGCTCAGTTTGAAGGGAATTCTCATAAACCCAACAGTAATCTTCCCATGTCTAGAGATCATTAGGGTGATAGCTGAGTCTCCCAGGACTCCTGGAGAAGTGACGTAGAAATAAAGTCTCACATTTCAGGCTTAACCTTCTGGCTATACTAACTGGCTGTGTTTTAAATATGTATGTTGAGAGTATGAGAGTATGCTTCTCACATCCTTTTTCCTGCAGCTTCTTTATAGCTTAAGAAGAGACAGTAGTTCTTCCTGGCAGATGGATGTACCTATAATACTCTTGTATATAAAGATATAGCACTTGCATGCCTAGTTGTGTCGCTATTTAGAATTGAGGAGGGACCAATTATTTAATCCATGTGGGAAAATAATTATCATTCAAGTGTCTTCAGCCACAGGAAGAAAGTTAAGGATAGAAAAAATGAAATACATCAGTTTGGTAAAACAAGTGCCACTGAAATACAGTGAGATCTCCCAGAGCTCTCTCTATTTTCCCTGAGTCAAAGGGGGCAGTTCAGTCAACTTTTTCTTGGACATCAGTAGGCATACATGGCAAATAAAAGTTACTTTCCTTAAGATATGATACTTGGCTTACATTAGTAGGCTACAGTTTCCTTCAGCTTGTCATAGTTATTTAGTCAGTCCTTTCTCTTTAATGATTCTGGTTGTGTTCATTGTAACTGGAAGTCCAAGATACACTGTATCTCTCTTAAATGCATGAGAAGATTGTTAATTTGTCATTCATTAATACGTTGGTGTGACGTGTTGAACTTGTGTGTTTTCTTCATTAAATCAGTATGAGACAAATTGGTTGAGACTTAGCAGTGGGCCTGTTGAATTTTATGGCCAAAAAAAAAAAAAAAAAAAAGGCAATAATTTAACCTCTTTAGGAAAGACATAGAGCTGCTGGAATGGGTCCAGAGGAGGGCCGCAAAGATGGTCAGAGGGCTGGAGAACCTCTCCTAGGAGGAAAGGCTGAGGGAGCTGGGCTTGTTCAGCCTGGAGAAGAGAAGGCTCTGGTGAGTCCTTCTCACCAGGAAGTGGTTGAGGCCTTCCTGTACTTGAAGGGAGCTTATAAGCAGGAGGGAGACCATCCTTCTATGTGGTCTGAAAGGAGAGGGGGGAATGGCTTTAAGTTGAAAGAGGGAGATTTAGGACAGATGTTAGGGAGAAATTTTTTAGGTCAGAGAGTGGTGAGGCACTGGAAACAAATTGTCTGGAGAAGCTGTGGGTGCCCCATCCCTGGAGACACTCAAGGCCAGGTTGTATGGGGACCTGGGCAGCCTGAACTGCTGAGTGGCAGCCTGTCCATGGCAGGGGATTGGAACTAGATGGTCTCTAAGGTCCCTTTCAACCCAAGCTATTCTATGATTTGATTTCCAGCCTGGTAGGAGTGACAAGTATCTTAAAAGGAAAAAAAGAAAAAAAAAAAAAAAGATTTTGTGTGCAATTTTGATTCAGATCATCAGCAATTGAAACTTTTTCCCTTCTGAATTAACTGGCAGCCTATGTAAGTGCTAGATGTGATTACAAAGCCTGGTTGCTTCTTGGTTATTTTTTTTTTCCGCCCAGAAGTGCTACATGAAGATATAGCTTGTATTTCAATGGCTTTTACTCAGACACAAAGTGTCCTTGTGATACTCATAAGAAGTTTTTCAGGAGTCCGTAACTCTAAGGCTGCAGAGCGGATATTGTGGGTGAGGAGCATACATGTGCTGTGTGCTCCAGGTTGCCTCGTCCTGCCCACCCAAACTGTTGAGTTGAAAACCTAAAAGATTTTCTTTATATTGGCAACCCCACAATCCTGGTATGCATTTACTTACTGCAGGGAGATGCCTTTAATGTTCATTAACAGATGGTCTCTTCTTTTGACATTTAGCAGTGGCAAGGTCTGCAAGCATTTCATAGTCCATTGTGCATTTGATGCAGTGTTCAGCAGCACTAGTGAAAATGCACAGCAATATTGTTCTGGGTTTGTTGTTCAACATTTTGTTTTGTTTTGGTTTTTTTTTGAGCATCAGCCATGGGACTGGGTGTAGTGTTGCCATGTTGCTCATTATTGCTGCATGCTGTCCTACCCCATTCAGTGTTTCTATTTATTTTTGTATCTTTGCATCCATCAACCACATTAGCCTCTTTAATAACAACATGAACTCCTAGCGTGATGCTTGGTTATGCGTCTAAGAGGACCTCTCTATCCTTTCTGGTTTCCTTACTTCTTAACTTCACAGTCCTCTGATTTGCAAACCTACTCACATTCCTTATTACTAGATAGATACATCTGCATTCAGATGTCTTAAGAGTGTTTTGGCTGGAATGAGCTCAGCTTGACAAATTATTGAGATAACTCTGTGTGATATCCTTTCTATTGTTATTTACCATGCTACTAAACCATGTAATCCATTAATTTTATTGCAGAGGATGTGCTTATTTCCAGCCAGGCAATAAAACTAATAAGAGATATAGAGCATAATTCCAGTCTCTGTGAACTGCACAAGGAGTATTACACTTCCATTGTGATGTTATTCAGCAATGATAACTTTGAGATCTTTGATTTAACTGCTTTTTAATCTATTTGGCATGTATTTTTTATATTCTGTTCTTAAAATCTGGTTGATTTGATATTCGTTGACACATTGTTAAGTCTTCACTTGCTGAATTCAGTGTGAAATCAATAGATTTCACCTGCCTTACTCTTCCCCCTTTTGTGTTTATACAAATGACATGTTGGAAAATTCCTCATTTTCTTGAACTGCCAGTTACAAATGCTTTTTTGCTTAAGATACTAAGAAACCCACAGAGCACGTGATTTCTTTTCAGCTGTGCACGTTGTCCAGCCCCTTGTCTTATATTTTAACTAAAGCATCTTTTCTTCATCTCTCCCAGCAGGAACAAGTACACGTCAAAAGGCGCTTTGTCCTGGCAGCTATTTGCACAGAAGCCTGAGGCACTAGAGCTCCCTCTTGCTAGTGGTGGTCGTGCTGCTCAGGTGGGCTAAGGATTTACTTGGATTGACATTTTTTGATTTTATTTTTTTTTTAACCTCTCTTTCTCCTTTCCAAGAGGTGTGTTGCTCACTTGAGGAAGAGGGGGTCCTCTTGTAGAGCTCTGCAGTGTGGTTGCTTGGGTATGTTAAGAGAAGAGATGGCCGTGGGGGGGGTTTATTTGCTTTGGCTTTAGGTTGAAATGTGACCTCAAATTAAGTTTAATAATCTGCCAGGAGAATGTATTTACTTTACATTTGTGATCGATACTCTCTGATTTCATAGTGATTTTTATGCATACTTTTATACCTCCTGGACCTATAGTGTAAAATGACATTAAGCAACTTGTGTGTGCGAGTCATCTCCAAGGTAACTTAGTTATCAAAACACAGTATCTCAGTTGCTCAGAGTAACACCACTTGTCTAATTGCACTTTAACAGTCTGCATTGCTTGTACTGCTGCTTTTCAAATTGTCGTGTACAGGTGTGCTTGGTGAGAACTTCCCAATTTACTTTTCCCAGTTGTAGCAATTAGTTCTTATCTGTTCATTTTGATCCTCGGGCCTGTGAAATAAATAAGTACATCTTAGAAATGTAAACAGTATCCTTCAAACTAAACTCTTCATGCTATTTTCTCCTACTGATAATCTGAAGAGGCAGCCTGTGTTTTCTGTTGTTTGTGGCATAATTAGTCTACTTCAATTATACTTGAATGAGAGCTCTGATATCAGAAGGGAATTTAGCAGCATCAGAAGTTTGGAGCTTTTTCATGAAGGAGCAGTGAGGACTTTTCTGTACATTATTACCAAGCTTGTTGGGAGAAGAAGAGGCTGTAAATTCATGGTTACATACCTGTATTCCTTCCTTCCCTCTCAGAGTCTTTTCTATTTTACCCACATCTTTCATGTACAGTAATATGACAAGGTCATGTTGTTTGCTGCTGTGTCTCCTTCCAAAACTCTTCACTGTGCTAATAGCATTTGCCAGACCAAACAGGCCTGTTTGCTAGCATACACAAAGTCTGGGCTGCTTTGTGTACAGCTGCTTTTGGTGCTAGAGTGCCATGTATATGATCTGCTGTATGCAGTGGAGTCTTGTAGGTTTCTTGACCGGTGACTCTATGGCTTCTGGTTTTGTTTTGCATTTAGCAGATAATTTCAGTTATCTGATTTTTTTTTTTCATTGCTGCTTTTTGAGGAATTTTGCAGAATCCCAAGGTGAAAAATCCAATGAGTGTTTTGTCTTAGTATGTAAGTACAACAAATGGATGCCACAGCGTTCTTTCTCAACCAGGAAGGATAAAGACCTGCTAGCTCTGTTATCTGTCTTGCTCCTCTCCCCAGAAGCCCCTATGTGAGAGGAGACCTGCATTCCCAGATTTCCTGGCTTGAGCAGAGACTTCTGCAAAGCACTTCTACTTCAAGCTCTCTGTACCCATGAGGTGGTTTGGCACAGGGGGAGCTGTGGCAAATGGGTTAGCAGCACGCATAGACCATGCACGCTAACATGGAGGCATTGGTGGCTGCTCTTCTGTAAGTTGTTCCCTCCGTCAGTGGCTGGTAACTGCTTGGTTCTGCTACCACAACTGTTTTGTGAACTGGACAGAAGAGCTGATCTGGCATTAAACTCTATTACATGTAATTATTTTGTGGCTTTGAAAGAAGTTATTTTAAAAGCCTGATTGCAACTCAGCTGTGTTTTACAGCACGGCCACACCAAAATGTGCATCTTTGCAGTGTTGGATTGAGAAGCTGAAAGGGTTAAAAAAAAAAAAAAAAAAAGGCTATTAAAGACTCACTTTAACTGATATTTTTGCCAAATTCTTTGTGTTATCAAGCCATGGCTGTGTCTGCTGCTGTCATCCTTTCCTGCTCATCCCCTTCTGGGTGGCCCTATTAGTCAGGAAAAAGGAGGCTTTTACGAACAAAGTTTGGGTGTTGAGTTTGTGTATTCAGTAACAGCAGTGCCCTTGTGTGGTTCACTTCCATTGGGAATAATAGGAGGTGGCCTTAAATTGAATACAGCCATTTTGCATGGACCTTGCTAGGGCTTTTATTCTCAGTGGATGCTCTAAGCATGGTGTCTATATGCACTTATGGAGAGAGAATAGAGTGAGAATAGAGTGAGAATAGGCCAGCTTTCTGGATGCCCAATGGTTTTCTTTTTTAGCTAATGACCTCCTGTGCATTACCAGCACATGGACTGTGCTAGTAGTGTAGTGCTAACCATGCATGTAGTCATTTCCTTTTCCCTCTTACCTCCTTTTAGAAGACTTTGCTCTTGAATCTTGTAAATGGGGTGATAATTTCAAAGCAAACAACTTTCAGTTGTTTCTTGCCAACTTTTGCCCACAAGGTATGCAAAGTAAACAGAGCAGTTGGAAAATTAGTTTCCTACCTCCCCTCCTGCTACAAAGCATCCCAGGATGTCTCTTGGCTCTTTTTAAAGTATGAGTGAAATGAGAACATTTTTACATTTGTTACATTTCTACATTTTCACAATTGTTACACCAAATTGCCTTTTAATGAATGAAGCCATTGCACAGGTCATTCATATTCTTCTTTAGGAAAACCTTCTAAAACGTGAGGCTTTTGAAAAATCTCCCCAGTTCATGTATTGAACGTAGAGCTGTTCCACTGCTTTCTGCAGTGAAAGGAAGTTGAAATATCAAGGATGAAGTGAAAAGAAAAAAATATAAAAAAAAAATAAAACATGATTTTGAAGTACATTCTGGTGAAATATGAGAATTCCTAGTCTTCTTAGGCTCTTGGAGGTAACTGAAAAGAATTTCCAGGTTGCCTCTGTGTTTTTGTTTGATTTGAAAACTGTATCTCTCATTGCTGGAGTGGCAGGTACACAGCACTCACAGGGAGTGATACCTGTCATAGGATATGAATATACACGGCCAAGCTCTGCCCTCCAGCTGTTTTAATGCAAGGAGGAGGTATTAAAAATTAATTTAAGAATATTTTTAAAGGGAGAAGATATTTAAAAAAAAAAAAATTGACTTTAAAAAGAATGTGTCTTTAAAATTTGGCAAAGAAATGGTTAACACTTAATCTTCTCAGCTCCAGCCTAGGTATTGAACAGCCTCTGCCAATTGAGCAATAGGAAAATTTGTTAAGTGTGAAAACTAGACCTGAGGTTATTGACCCTGAGGCTTGGCTACGAGGAGATGGCATATCTCTATAGATAAATATCCATTATGTGATAGCCTCCAAATGAGGGAGGGCAAGTCCCATGTGTATAAGGCTTACAAGAATTCAAGTCAACAATCGAGTTATAATCTAATGAGGCCACAAGCACAAACATGACTTCAATTTAAGCTTACCCATGGAAAGCTGGAGGCACCTGTCCCAAAAGAAGGCTCTTCATTAGTGCCTTTACTCCCTTGGCGTGCTTCAAATGGCTCTATTGCAATAACCCCTACAATTTCTCCTTCACGGGTTTCTGATCCCTTCAGGAAAGTAGTTACACATATGGAGTGCACTCTATTCCTTTTCAGAAATAGGTTCTGTATTATATACAGGGATAAATAATATGTAATTATATATAACATATAACATAATTACAATTAATGTGTTTTTAAAGGGAAGTATGCTTTGGCGTGTGAAAACTTTTCCATCATGAGTAAAGATTTTGAAACTCACTGAAGGTTGGCTTGCTGTTTTTTTTGTTAAATAGAAATTCCTTGAGTGCCATAAACATTAACTCAAAACATCTGAAAGAATGTAACAGTTCTGTCTTCTTCTGGAATATTTCAGTTGTGCTCGTGCCAAATATTGAGCAGTGAGCTCAGCTGCAAGGGCCTCATCTGGCTGTACTTGTAGTCCCTACAATGTATGAGCTGATTTATTAATTTTTTAGTACAGATTTAATGTTAAGCTTTCATGTTTACTTGAAGGGAGAGGAAATATTACAATTAGAGCACATTTTTTAGTCATGTGTATATCTATGAGCCACAAGGCAAGGATGATGTGTTCTTGCAATAATTTATTTTTAAGTAGCTATGCTTCAATAAAGCACGAGATCAGGCATTCCACACCACACAGTAACATTTCTTGCTCTTTAGCTCAAATAAACTTCAGCTCAACTGGCATATATATTTTTTTTTCTAAGTGAAATTATGACTATCTACTTTACAAACCTAAGAGAAATTAGGACATGATGTAGCCTTCTGCTTAGTCTATCCTCCAAGATGCTGCTTTGTGAAATTTGATTCAGCGTCTGTTTTTTTACCTGTGAATCCTTAGTGAGGTTAAAACTATCCAGATAAATTCAATGCAAATATCATGCAGATGTTACCAAACCCAGGAGATGGCTGAATGGCTGTTGTGAAAGGCTTTGTGATCAGACAGGAAATCAGAGTCTCATCTGCTTCTCTGTTGCAATTACAACAGCTGCTTTTCTATATAGTCTGAAGACAAATCTTTTATAGGTGACATCTAGGTTGGTGGTGGTTGTTTGTTTGTTTTTCCAGGTTGGTGTGATAAGATTGTACATGCAAAAGTCTTGAGAATGCTTATGGTTTCTAATCTTCATTATAAATATCTGTGATCTTCAGTAAGGTGGACCAACGTACCTCAAACTGTATTGCTACTTACAGAGAAATAAGATCGCTTTCCTCAAGGGAACACCTGTGCAATGTTCAGATAAAGTGCTTTATCTAGAGTGTAGAGATGGAGACACCAAACCTTCTGTGTGCATGCTCAACCAGGCTGGGGGTACTCAAGGGAGAAACTCACTTTCTCCTTCAGGTTTTGATTCTCTGTGATAATAAAAGAAGCACCATTCTACCTTCTTCTTCACTTGGGCTGGGTGCTGTCCTGCAGCAGGTGGCCTGTTGGCTCTTGTTCAGAGGGGGAAGCTGCTCTCCTTTAACAGGAGAGTGAAGTGAATGGCAGGGCTATTCTTACTTGCCCAGGGTCAAAAGTGTAGATTTAGTGCTCAGTGCTGGCAGACCCAGCAGTAGGAATCACTGGTCCTCAGGCCTTTGTGTTCAGAGATTCTGAAGAATCTCCTCTTGGCTGAAGAATGACCCTCAGGTGGTGGTTTGGACCTATTGTATAACTCCAGCCCATGAGAATGTGCTGAGATTACACTGAGTGTGTGCTTGTGCAATAAAAATAAATTGTGAATCTGCAGAAGCAGGTCCGTTTAAAATAAAGTATCACAACATCAATTATGAGCAGAGGATGTGAAGTAAATCCTTCACCAGTGTTCTCTGGTAGCTCTGCAAACATCTCACTGTTCCTAGAATGCAAAATCATTCCTCCCTCCTAAAGAGTACCAAATGCTTTTAATATTGACTGAGAGATTAAAAAAGACAACAACAGTGAAGTTTATAGTTCAGATCCTATTATTGCATTGAATAGCCATTAATATTGCTGCTGGGGGAAAGGCGGTAGGAAAGGAAGCTGAGCTTCTTATAACTGCAAACTTCAGAGCTTCTAAACTTTTAAAACACTCCTGCTGCTTCCTCCCATGTCAATACCAACTGCCATGCTCTGTTTGTATTTTGGATGTCAACTTGGGAAAAGATTTGATTTGGTGCTGCAGCACAGCTTGAGGAACCTGCTGTACAGAATATTAATATCTCATCTTGTTTCATTAATATCAATTTCAGGCATGCATTCCAAAGAGGGTTAGTATTAAGCTGGTTTTAATCGCTGCAATATTCTGCAGATTTCTAGACAGAACACACCAGCTGGTTTGCACTAAATTTTACGGTACAGGAGATGAGAAACAGGCTTCCTCAGGGAAAGGGGGGGCTGGCAGTGCAAGTCCTTATTGCACTGGGGAGTTCTCTGCACTGGCAATTGTCTTGCTTTCAAAGAGAGAACTGGTTTCAAATGCAAGGTTGGAAACCAGAGGAGTGTCTTTCTTTGGCTCTGCTCTCTCCTTGGTTTCTGACAACCCTGCCCAGATACATTTTTGTCCTGGTCCCATCTCCTGTCTCTGGTCTCAACTCCTGTGCTTCCTTGCACTTGCCTGTCTCTGGTTTCATTCTGCAGTGGAAATGTGAGCTGGATATGTGGGATGTCTCAGGGCCACCACCCCCTCCCTGCACACCTAGTGCAGGAGGGGCTGTGCAGATGTTTGCTGAGTGTTGAGCAGATGCTGCCAGGTCTCATCGCCTGGGAGGCCCTGCAGATCTTTGTATCTGAAGCACAACACCAAATGAGATTATGAGACATTAGGGTGTTGGTGTTTGTTTTGTGGGTTTCTTTTTTTTTTTTTTTGGGGGGGGGGGGGAGGGGGAGGGGGGGGTTATTTTGTTTTGTTTTTTTTTTTTGCAATTCA
>NW_024962265.1:19276896-19424590 GCF_019238085.1 Lagopus leucura | reverse complement strand
GGAGGTTATTTTGTTTTGTTTTTTTTTTTTGCAATTCAAATAATACATCCTTTGAAGGAGTGAAAGAACCGTATCCTTCTCTTTTTCTCCCCTCTTTCCACCACATAACAGGGCATAATTATACAGCAGCTATATTGTTTTACAAATGCTTCTGTGCGTGAAATTAGTGTGCTTCCAAAAAAAAGCCCTAAAACCGAAAGACCCTGCAGTGTTTGTTACAGCAAGTTAGGCCTGTGACACACTATCCTCTGAGAAATACTCCTGCATAGGATTTAGTTATCCAGTTCATCAACACGCATAATTTCTGCCACTATTTCCGGCTCTGAATCAAGATCCCATTTTGTAAAGATGTCTCCAGAAGAGTTCTATGTATTGAGCTGTACAAGAAGAAAAGGTTAAAATTTGTTCTTACAGCACTAGTGGAAATGTATAGCATAAATGTGCGCTGCTTTAAAATATGAAAAATGGTGTCTTTTAAATATCAAAGGGATTAGTATTAATCCAGCACTTGTGATTTTCTTAAGTCACATTATTTGCATAATAATGCTCACCACCTGCTATATCTTCAAAGCGCTTTTCAGACATTAACTAATTGATCTTTGTAACACCCCTGTGATGGAAAGACCTGCTATTATCTCCACTCTGCTGATGTGTAAACCTGGACCCCGGGCGTTTCAAGTCACTTGGTCGGCACAAGGTTGAGATGGGGGCATGGCGGGCGCTGGGTGCCTGATGTCCCTTCCTCTGGCAGTGCCCGCTCCCAGCACTTCCAAGGCTGTCTGCTTTCTTCTTGCTTGCCTTTGTTTGGAAACACAAAAATGAATAGAGTTATTTCTTTGTGTCTTAGTGGAGATAGTGGTGTGGGGAATGTTGATTTGTTTTTATTTTCAGTTTGTTTGCTAAATAATTTTGCTCTGGATTTTAGCCATCCTATAGGAAAAGAAACAGAACATAGAAAAGCCTCTTAAATCTGCTTATTGTCTGCATGCACCCCAGTGATACTAGTCGAGAGCTTTTAAGCATGTTTTTCTTTGTTCAGGACTCAGTGTGGTCTTGCTGTTATAAGCCTTTTGGTCAAGTTTTCCCCTAGTTGTCAGAATAAGAAATTCTTACAATGGGAAGTGACAGGCTGAGCTGTGTGCTGTTTCAAAATAGAAATTCTCACCCCGCACTCACAACCTCCAGAAGATGAGATGGGTTCCAGAACTGAGGGCTGGGCTGTGCTGCCCATTGGGACAGCAGGTTTTGCTCTCTGGGAGATCCAGCTCAAGCTTCTCCTTCCTCATGTCTGAGGGATCTGGGGGTGTGTGTTGGCCTCATGTGGGTAACGTGTGGGTGACTTGCAGTGCCCTGAGGGTCCTCACAACTTCTGCAGAGCCTAATAAAATGCCAAGTGGATTTGGTAAATATTACCTACTTTGAACTAAAATGGAGCAAAGATGAAGAGTAGGCAGATATCATGTGTGTATGTCAAAGAATAGGTATTTAAAGTCCTGTTATGAGTAACATTCTGAGGGGGTGTTTGAACTGAGGCATTTAAAAATATATTATAGTCTCCTTAATTTGGCAGAGTCACCTTGATATTTAGTGCAAGAGTTTACTGTCAGAGTGCACGGATGTGTTTTTCCCATGTTCTTGCAGCACTATCTCCACACAGGAAATAAATAAATCTTAATGCTGGAGTGCTCGGTGCCATCAGCACAAACTAAAACTTGGGAAAAGCACATGTCATGTCAGATTTCAGGGAATTATTTTACATAATGTATTATTTTCCAAGCATAATGCCCGGGTTTCTGCAAGGACAGAAGCAATGGTGAAGTGGCAGATCACACAAAGAAGTTAGGTACATAATTGTGTATATTGGCTTTACGTATTGTCTAGGCAGGAGGCTGGGAGAGGTGGGGAAGGGAAGCACGAGTAACTGTGAATTCCTTTGTGCTGTAGCTGGGACAGATGGGCTGTAATCTCTCTTCATGGCACAAATTACAGGGTGTAAAGACCTTTGGCCGCTGATGGTTTCATGGCTTCTTTTCATTCCCTTAAACACCATTTCTATGTAGCCTGTGTTTGCTCTGTTCGGAAATGGATCTGGCTTCAGGTCAGAGCATTGCTTGTCCTGTAAGAGCCTCTCTCTGTCTGGTTTGTCATCTTCAGGTGACATGAGCACCAAGAAGTGTTTCTTTACTGTGCTGGTGACAGAGCACTGACACAGGCTGCCCAGGGCGGTTGTGGAGTCTCCCTCTGAAAATACCCAAAAGCCACTTGGACATGTTCCTAGGCTTATGCTCTGCGTGTCCTGTAGGTATTTTTCCACCTTATCCCCTCTGTGATTCTGTATACACATGAAAGGCATAAAACAAACGAGTCCCTGTGCAAAATACTATTGAGAGAGGAAAGGAAAACAGAGAGAAGGTGCAAAGAGCAACTCGGGAGAGGAAGGAGGTCATGCTCCAACAGATGATTGACGCCAGGGATGCATTCCAGTCCTGATTAATCCACTAATGACCTGTTTGAAGACCGAAAAGTGGGACAAAAGGTAGATCACTGAGCAAGAGGCAACATGTTCAGGCAGGGGTGGAAGTGCAGAGCAGGATGCAGTGCTCAGTGCTAGATGGAAAGGTTTGGTGACCCTCTGCCCAGTGAGGATGTGAGGGACTTTCCTGGGGCAGCCCCTGCTGTCAGGAGTGCATAAAGGCCCATTGGTGCTGGTGGTGGAGCAGAGGCTGGGCAAGCAGGCATTGGAACCCGCCTCCCAGTTCTGCCTTTGCCTGTTGGGCGTGTGTGCTGTTGGATCATGACAAGAATTGCACTTTGGGCAGTGATACCGTGACTTCCAGAATGTGGAACAAGGAGCATGCATTTTGTCTGGTCTTCTTTCAATCTGAAATTACTGAAGTATGGAGTTTCTCTGTAGCACAGGTGGTAGATATACAGAAACGAGTCTGTAGCAAACTTTATTTTAACATGCTTACTGTATATCAGGGCAAATAATTTTTAAATCAAAATCCATAACATTTCTGTCCCCTCTTCCTTTACATTAGTGAAAAAGATAAAAATATTTTTTCCAGTCATACTCACATTTGAGATTAATTTTTTGGGCGTGATGTTTAAGCAGGATGCAGGGCTGTCTGCAGTGGTGCATGACCTCCTGCATGTATCCAGTTGCTTCTCCATAGCATCCCATCTGAGGGCCTCAGTTCTGGACTGCAGACAACATCAGATGCAACTTACTCCTGGCAAATTCTATTTTATTTTTTGTTATGTGTGCTCAGTTAAGGGGTTATAGAAGCAGCTTTCCAGAAAATCTGGGCAGCTATCAAGCAGTGATCATTTTTGATCTCTTTTCTGCTGGACCTTTCTGAACTCATGTGAAATGCTTGGCAAACAACTTTTATTTAAAATAATAGCAAGCAGGTTTGGAGAGGATCTTAAAGAGGCTGTATACAAAGTCCATTCTCTGCTTTAAGGCTAGGTCAGCAGCATTGAAGCCATTTCTTACAGATATTGTTGGACTGTACTCCAGACCTCTGATGGGAAGGGCTGTACAGATGTGTATTCCTGTGCTCAACTATTATTACTGTGATTTTTTTTTCCTGTTGTTTATCCTGTATCATCTGGATGCTATTTAGGTCTCTTGTCTTTAATAGACAAGGTAAATAGTTAATTGCCTTCCTCTGTGAATAATTTCTCCCTGTGTACTCAATAAAAGCTAAATCACTTGCCAATAGTTCTTGGGCTCTTGAAAGACAGAAAAAGCAAGCTTTTAAACTGGTTAAAGGATTCTTCAGAAATAGTACTGCTTTGGCAGTTTATATGGCCTTGAACTTGGTGTAGGCTGACTCCATAGGCTGTAACCAGCCAGGTTTGTTTAGTAAACTTTTTAAAACCTCTCACCTTTTAAAAACCAATTGTTTCCAGACTCTTGTTTATAAGAGGAGTTCTGTGCCTCTTACTGGTTTAATTCCAGTCTGAACAAAAAAGCTAGTGTCTTGTTCAAGGGCCTGCCTCACTTTATACGGGCTGATTTACAATACAATGTGTAAATGTAGTAGCAGCTCAGAACAAAGGCGAGCTTGTTTATCCAAACAAATTTGAGGGTGAGGGCAAGGAGGTAAATTGCAGCCTGCTCATTGCAGCTGGAGAACAGAAGGAAACAGCCATGTGGGAAAGCATGAAGGATGAGGCGATCGGCGGCTCCTCTGCACAGCCTTCCCGACCCGAGGAGCCGGGCCTGGCGGTGGCTGCTCCCCAACTTTTTGGAGAAGCCTTGGTGACTGAGCTTTGCTGGTAATTACAGGGTTTTGTGGCCAGTTGTGTGCCCGGCTTGAAGTGGTTGTTCTTCAGTAGGCGACAGCGAGGAGTCAGGCGAAGCGCCTGGCAGGCCTCAACCGAGTCGCCGTTCTGCAGCCAACTGCTTCTGCTAGTCCTGAACTACAGCCAGCAAATGCATTTCTCAGATTTAAGCATCCTGGGTATTTTAACCTTATTGTTAAGCTTGTGCATTTCAGCTATAAAGGCTAAATCTTTTAGCAAAGAGATTAAATTGTGTAGAAGTTATATTGCCTTGTCCAGACATGAAAAATAAATTGTTTGAAGTGGGCTTCCATCCAAAGTGTGATCGCTCCTGGAAAATAGATTGGAATAAAGCACTTACTGCAGTGCTTAGCCAAAAGGTCTTGCACACTCACTTTTCATGCTTTGTATAAATGAGTTAGCTGCCTAATTATGAAAAATGCTAAGGAGAATCACCTATTCAAATTCCTGTTGATAGTGCTTCTCTATGTTGGCTACAGTAAGGGTACGGTTGCTGCAAATGCTCATTCTTACTGCCTCTGGTATCATGTAGCAGCTTGAAATGAAAACCTGTAAACAGCTTGAAGAGAAAAAGGAGGCTGTTTGGAACTGGGAAGGGAGGAAGGTGAATGCTCCTAATGCAGCTCATCAGCCTCCTCCTCTAGTTACCTGCTGCATGCTGCGTGCAGCCCTCATTGCATCATCACTTTTCATCTGTTCTCCGTTTTCCTGCCCATTATGTCCAAAATTCATTTCAGTTTTACAGAGTTTTCTTCTAAACTTTTCGGTGTTATAAATTATGGGTTCTCTGAAATCTTCAGCATTGCCTGTGGGAAGAAAACTTTAATTTGGTTTAACAGTAGATGAGTAATCTAGCTACACAGTGATTTTTCAGTTCAGCTGCAGTCAGCTTCTTATTCCAACTGTTCCACTAAACGTTTCAAAGGCGGCAATCAATTCCCAGCCATCCTTGTTTGTCCTTCTTTTGATTTTTCTTATTCTTTTCCTGGTTGATGGCATTGAAAAGAGAGCACAACCTTATAATGCATGTGTGCTGTTTTCTGCATTAATGGTTTTCAACATAATTTTGTTAAGTCAGAGCACTAACCTGTTTTTTGGCTAGAATTTTATCACAGGGACTCAAATATTTTATGCTTGCCATTTCAAAACAGATGAAGAGCATCACATAAGGAATACATTTTAAGTTCTTCTGCCTGTTTTGCTCCTTTCCAGTGTGAAACTGGGTCAATGTTGGTTAAACAAGTTTATCTCGTTCTCCGCTTGCTTGAATACCAAGTTGAGTTGACAGTTCTGGCTTGGTGTGTGGGGTGACTCCACAGCCATTTTGCAGGCACCCAAGCTTTAAATTCATCCTTAAATGTGAGCTTCTGTTCTGTGGAGGGATGGGTGCAACGTCCGACTTGTGTTTACAAGGACAGGAGGTTGCTGTGCTGAGGTCAACAGCGAAGCTCCTGCTTTAGGGCACCAGATGCTCTGTGGGACAAGTGGGCATGGTAGGAGATAATTTGATGAGGTTAGAGCTGCCACCCCACAGGCTCCTTGTGGGACATTGGATGGGATGTGCTGCTCTTGGGAAGCTTGTTTTCATTCCTGTAATTAGTAGGTAAGCTTGCTCAACAGAGCAGTTTACTCCCAAGACTGCATGAGAGGAAGGTTTGGTCCCTGGGGACTACTGCCTGCTGAAGTAGGGGGGTGTTGTCTTGTTTTCAGTAGTGGCACAGACCATTTCCTGATGACAGGACAAACATCTTCATAGCTCTTGCTCTAAAAAGCTTTGAGAAGGCTGTGGGTGATGGGTCAGCCCATAAATGTTATTAATTTCATGTGGAGTGGCTAAACTTCCTGCTGACTTAGGTAATGTACCCACTGAGCTTGGATAAAAGGTTAGAGATGGCAATTACGGAAAAATCCTTTTCTGTTAAGCTTTCCTAAGCTTAACCAAGCCACTGTCAGTAATTACTCTCTTTTTTTTTTTTTTTTTTTTTTTCTTGCTATTGTGGACTGAGTTTAATCCAGACTTGGTTTATTTAATTTTTTATTGCTTGAATGTGCACACTCAAGCTACATGAAGAGTATCAAGCTACATTGGATACACACTGAGCAAAAGCATTTGCTGGATGTACCTGGTGTGTTAAGCAGTGAATAGATTTACAGTATGTTTTTAAGTGGTCATAACTGGGTTGTAAAAATGCTTTTATTTCTCCTGTTGTCTTTTAACTTTAACAAGGCTTCTTGCAGGGTGGCATCAGGGCTGGAGGAGGGGTTCAACCAGAAGGGCTAGAAATAGCAGCTGTTTGTTTATGTCAGAATTTTTATTCTCTCTTCTTCCTACTCCCTTTCTTAGGGGTAGTCTTATGTATTCCACCCACTCTCGTTCCCTTCTGGTGAATGTGTGTGGATATGCTCCAGGACCATATGTGCTTGCAGATACATACTTCAAAGGAAACTCCAGACCGCCTAGAGAAGCTGCTTGAGTTTAGATGAGCTGACTGCTACAGCATTTCTTTTGAAGAACCACATGGCAGTGCTGCCATTTCTCTCCTACAGCACTTCTGTCCACCAGTGCAAACCCTCAGCCTCCAAAACACTGAGCCCCTGATACACATACTTTGTGCAAACCTAAGTAAGCGGAATTTCACCTCAGGGCACCAACTCAGCTGGGCTTTTAGGTGGCTAGCTGACATGTCTTGGATCACATGATCTATTTTCCCAGCAGTAAGGATAAATTGAGATCTGTTTCTCTTTTCCCCTCCTTGCATAATGGTTTCTTCAAAGAATGCTTTCCCAGGTTTTCTTGGAACAACAAACAATTGCCACAGCTGATTCAGAGACATGTTCTTGCTAAGTCATTATTTCTAAGAACTGAGGATTCTGGCTGCAGACCAGAAAGACTTCAGTTTTGTCTATTCTTTTGGGGCTATTCTTGATTAGAAGCCCGCTTTCTGTTTGATAACCTCTGCATATCTCAGTGGCTTCTGTGGTTTGCAAGGTTATAAGCTGGATATGCCAAACACACTCTTGGTTGGGAAACACAGAGTATCTGGTGCAGGTTTCAACATCTTCATGTATCCACAAAACAAAATTGCATGATAGCTGCTTTACTCTAGCAGCAGCAGCTGTTGACCCTGCACTGTATTCATGTTAAACGTTTGCCAGGATTTGTCCATTAAGTTTTCCAATATGAAACACTGATCTTTCACATGAAAACATTTTAAAAAAACAAAGGTCTCTGTATCTATTTTATGGATATTTAGTCCATTACTCCTGAAAAATGAGTGATTATAGCTGGCAGATGCTTCAGTGGACTTTTATATAGCATCTTTCACTCTTTAGTGTTCTAATCCATGGTGCTGATCTTTATTCATGTGTTTCTCTAGAAGCCAGTTTCATATCCCAGACAGGCTGATCCTGTTTGTCTGTAGCTAGCTGGAAGTAGAGGAAGGAAAATAGTTAGATTTCTCACAGGTGTTGCCATGCAATCATGCATCCCCTTCTCCAGCCCTCACAAATTTGGTCATGAAATGGAGGACACAGGACTGTGTACAGAAATTGTCAGATTAAAAGCAAGCAAACAAACAACAAACAACTCTCTGAAGGTAGGGAATTGGTAGTATTAGGGATCAGCAGTCTTGCTTGCTCGCCTCCTTAGACAGCAGCATGAAATTGCCTTTAAAGACTTGACAACAGCAGAAGAAAATGAATTCTCCCCCTCTCTCTTCCCTTGGAAGAGCATCTTCTTGTTAGCCCATCTGCTCATAAAGGTGTGACTCTCTCCATTTGTTATCCCTAAGATGATCTGAATGTGTTCTGGGGGGTTTCTCTCCTCCCCCACGTAGTCGTTTTCCTGTTATCTGAGGCTGGTGGAGTGTTTGTGCTTGCAGGATTATTTGTGTACAAATGATATCATTTCTCCTGAGAATACATCTTCTGATGATGATCAATGGCTCAGTTACTTTTAATAAAGCTGAGACAGTCAGACATAGGAATTCTTTTGAAGCTGTGGAGGCCTCGTCTGAGTCATATAATACCTTAAATGAAAACAGAGCAAATAGGAAATGTGGAAGTGGATGACAGGTGTTGGCAGGAGGGATGTTTAGAAAGTTTATAGTTTTCATGGTTTTCTTCTCTGCTCAAAGCAAATGATTACTCTGCCTTTAGGCACAGATGAGCTGCAAATCAGAAAACGGTGGAGAAAAATGGCTCAGCAGTGGTGGGGAAGTGAGTGATGGGTCCAAGCAACCTGACACCATTTCCTCTTCAGGACAAGGAAAGCTGCTCATGCTCATGGATCAGCCCCATCGGCTGGAGCTGGCTGTGGGAGGGTGGTCCTGGAATGGGCTGGCCAGAGGCCAGGGCTCTGCAGCTCAGCTTCCCACCAGGAAGCAGCTCATGGGACCTCTGGCGATGATTAGCTCCAAAATGCTCTGGCAGGCATGAGGTGGTTCAGGGACACGTTTGGAAGCCATAGATATTCATAAATATTTAGAAGCAATAGATATTCTGTCTCCTCCAACTTTCCTGTTTTCAAGTGTCCAGATGACGATTACACTCTTTTGCTTGTTCAGGCTGTACATAGTCTTTTTTTCAAGCCAGTGAAGCAATGGTGCTGTTTTCCAGAGCTGGTAAAAGGGATTCTTTAGAGATTACTGACAAGAATGAAGTGCACTGCATACTGCTTGCTTTGCACCTTGAAGATGAGGTCTTACCATGCTTGGGAAACCTAGTCTAGGCACTGGCTCATATTCACCACCATTGATTAAAATGTTAGGGGACAGATTGATGTGGGTTTTATTTCCTGAGGTGAGATTACTAGTGACGGAGTATGAGCAGCAGAGAGATGGGATTAAAAGGCATCTTGCCTGGCTGCTGCTCGGTATCTGAGAGGAGCATGGGGACATGCTGTGTAGCAGTGTTTGTGAGAGAAGCTGGTTGACAGTTGTTTGGGGAAGCTTTGGGGAGGGAGAGATTTCTCGAAGGTTGTTGCTGGTCTGTATGTTATCTTTCAGTAGTTTATCCCTAGCTTAAATTGCCAGTTTCTGGAGTCAAGCAATTGGAGAGAGCCGCAGCATTTCTTCAGAAAACTAACAATTTCTCTATTCCTGAGATTAGCTTGAGAAGGTGCAGCAAGTTAAATCTGTGCTTAAAAATCAAAACTGTGCCCTATTTATCTCTTCTAAATAGCTGATGTTTGTAGTATGGTTAGAACTTTGATTGCTTTGTAACCAGGCCTGTGTGTGAGAAAGCACACAGAGGATGACAAAGGCTTACTGCTGGCAAGACCTGCACGTCATGTTTAAGTATGCACTAAGCAGGTGAGGTTAGCTCCTGGGGACTTCTGATATAGTTGGCATTCTTTGTCCGTTAGGGAGCCCTTTCTTTTTGGGATGGGGTACAGTAAAGTGTTTCTACCCTGCCCCCACTCTCTGCTGCTCTCTCTATCATTCTGCAGCTGTTTCTGCACTCAGCTAGTCCAGCTTCTCAATTGGCTGCACTTTAAGCCAGGCACTCAATGAAAGGTTTTAATCTGGGATGCCTTTTTTTTTTTTTTTAATGTTTTTTTTTGGAGGTTTGATTTTAACCTTCATGCACAAACATGCTCCCAGCTTGCCTGCAGTTGGGCGAGTGGATGGATGACTGTGCGGAGTGTGGTGGCCCACCCAGTGGTACCCAGCCCATCCTCATCCCTAGTGATGCCATTTTTACTCCACTGGACCTAAGTTTACTGTAATCCAAGAAAAGACTTTGGCATTAACTGCATTACCATTGCTTTGCTAACGAGCTTATATTTAGGTCTTAATTTTTCCACCCACCTCAATGATGAATCCTTTCTAACAGCCAGAGAGAGCCCTAGCCCTTGTATTAAGGGGGGTGGGGGGGAGAAGAGAAAACATCCTCTCTGAGCATCTGTTAGCTGTGTCCCAATTGGCTCAAAAGATCTGTGTACTCTGTGCTTGTGAGCAAATGCTATGTGAACCTGCCAAAATTATGCCCTTGGCTGCAAAGCGAAGAGGCACATGGAGTCCAATTACTGGCTGTAAGCAGTATAAAATAATGTTGAATAACTCCCGATTCTTAGATTTAATTAAAATGAAAGGCTGAATTGGCACATCTAATTCTGAATTCTCAGCGAGGGGTAGAATTTTGCAGCAGAGAGCAAGGTCTAGAGGAGAAACTTTGAAATATTTCTGGTAGTGCTAGAAGACAGAGATCCAAAAATATTTGGCCTTGTTCGCAGCACTGAACATGCTCTCGTTCATGCTTTTTGTTGCTTGTTCCCAAGTGACAATGACACATTCATTTAAGCAATCAGGGGAAAAAAATATATATTTCAAAGCATCTGATTATGAATCATACAAAAAAAAAAAAAAAACAACCACCGTGTTGAGGACATAAGAAAAATGTCACTCAGCACTTACAGTCATGAAAATAAAATAAGTTTAGGGAAGTAGAGGACCCAAAGTAGCCTGCAAGTCACTGTGTATCAATACAACTTGGCAAGAGTGATTTCTGTCAGCATGTCAAACTACGTGTTTTGCAGTAATCATCCTCTGTTTGTACCAAGATTGCCTGGTCAGTTTTGTCTCCTATGTCTTTGTTAATCTCAAGAAGAAAATTTCACATAGGCTCTCTTTATGGGGAAGGAGACTTTTCTTCTCATTCCCATGGGTAAGAAGTTGTTGGAAGAACCGTGTGTAAGGGAGAAAAGAAAAAAACAACTCACTTCTGCTCTTTCTGGGATATTGTTATAACTTCTTGCTAATGAAGCTAGTATAGCATGGCGGTGGATCAATCCCATGTGGGTACTTCACAAAAATGAATTTGCAGAATTCCCACGGCTTCTTTAAAATCTACTTACTTGTGTTATGTGCTACCAATTTAGCTTCTTAAACCTGTTTTTTCATCAGTATGGAAGAATCAGCAATCCTCTGAGCATAATAACAATTTTCCTAGCTTTTTGGGTGTTATTCCAAATATGTGGTTATAATTGCAGTACTAAATTTTTTTTTATGTTGGCAGTGTTTAAATTATTGCAGTGGATTGCAGAGTTATATTCTGCTTGGACCTTTTGCTAAAACCAATTAATTTTCAGTACTTGGGCTTTCCTGAATTGTATATTTTCTGATAGAGATGTAAAAGTGATTCAGCCTTGGAAATCCTGGCCTCTTTGAATTGACATGATGTTGAGCAATGCTTGTACAAGTGCATTTTTGAAAGACTTAGTTGTAAGCTGAAAGCCTCGTTCATCTCGATCCAAATACCAAACCTCCAGCATTGCCACACTTAGTGTGGTCTGAAGTCTGATATCTATCATAAATCTTGCAATATTTCACTTACTTTTAAACGCAGTACCTCAGAGTCGTATTAGAAATAATTCTAGCTTTCAATTAAATTCCTGCATTTCAACAGCTGTAGCAAAAGACAAATAAAAACAGTAAAAGCACATAGCTGCTCAAATATCACAACATGATAATGGAGATACTTCTTGTACTTTTGGCGCTGTGTTTTTGTGTTTGTTTTTTTTTTTTAATGCGAAGACATTCATCTGAATCATAGCTCTTGAAGCATTTGGGGTTTGCACAACTGCTGCAAACCATGATACTGTTCACCAGTGTAAATAGTGGTGATCCCATCAAAACCCAGTCTGACCACTTCCTTCCTCATTTTCTGATGGGCGTAAGCTATATCTGTCACCATCCTAAATGCAGGACTAACTAACTTGTGTACTGAAGTTTATGGAAGTATTTGTTTTTATCTCCACCTTGTCAAGTGGTGCAGAAACCCAGTGTGATTGCATCTTCCAGGCTGGATGGGTGCTGGGTGCAAAAGCGTCCTATTTGCCTTCAGCTTCAATTCAGTACCTGTAGCTGAACTGCTATTAAAGCACTGGATCATTGAAAGATTTAGCTTGAAAAGGGCCTTGAAGATCACCTAGTTCCAGCCTCCTGCCATGAGCCTCCTACTAGATCAGGCTGCCCAGGGCCCATCCAGTCTGGCCTTGAGCACCTCCAGGAATGGGGCATCCACAGCTTCTCTGGGCAGCTGTGCCAGTGCCTCACCAGGTCTGAGTAAAGAATTTCTTCCTTGTATCTAATCCAAATCTCCTCCTTTTAGTTTAAAACCATTATTCCTTGTTCTGTCCCCGTGCTCCCTGACAAGAGTCCTCTGTCTTTCCTGCATTTGTCAGCAGTGCTGCAGGTAAATGCAGGTGACTGCTGAAACACCAGGTGTGCTTTTTCCCTTCCAGAGGCCTGAGGAGAAGGGCAGAAGCAGAGACTGAGGGTGGCAACTTCATGAAATAGATTTACAGCAGAGCTCCTGGCTACACCCATATCCTCTAATGTGAGTGGGCTGAGGCCATGCATGTTATTAGATGCCACAATGAGGAAAACTTAGATGTCAGTTATTTTAAATTGTATGACTCATCTCTTATCCTTTCTACTTTGTACTCCCTCCTTTCTCATGCCTGTGCTCCTTAGACTACAGATCATTAACTTTGCTAAAACCACTGTTGGTATCTTCAAGGCAGCTGAATTGCAGCGACTTGCCTTCACTGGACCAGACATGCCTGTCTGATAGTCGCCTGACTGTGTTTGAAATGTCAGTTCTAAAAGGCTTTACACACCAAAAAAAAAAAAAAAAAAGGAAAAAGATATTATGGTAACAGGGCACTGGAGCTTGATGCTGTTTGTGCAAGAGCTTTAAAAGAATTAGAACAAAAATTTGCTTATAGTACTCTGTCTTACTTGAGCGTACTCTGTCGCTCAAATAAAACAATAATATACCCATCTAGCAAGGGCTTTTGGGGTCATGCAGGGAGATTATCAGTTAATCTGACTTCTATATTAGGCAGTTTGATAGAAATACGATAGGAATAGAATTAAATGAATAGATAACAAAGAAATATGATGCACCATAGAGGAGACAGCGTAAAGGGAATTTGTTTCTCACAAATCTACTGAAGTTTCTGCAGGAAGCTATAACATGGATACAGCAGGTCTAGATGACACCTTGTCAAAAACTCTTTGAAAATTAAAGTACAGGCTGTATTTTACAGAAATCTGTTAGAATCACAATTATCAGGGAATAAAAGGAAAAGTCTTCTCACAGATTGATAAGTGGTTAAAAATAGGAAACAAAGAACTGGAATACCTGATTAATTTCCTGGTTCAATAGAAGCTATTGCTGGGACGAAGTCTTTCAGACATCTGTGATGTTGTCTGAGCTGTTTGACGTATTCATCAATGATTTTATTATAAGTAGATGACAGAGGATAACAAAATTATTTATAATAATCTGACTGGAAGCTGCCTGAAGTGACTTACAGACAGCCTTTTGAGCCTGGGGTGGCAAATGAAATTCCAGCGTCAACAGATGCAAAATAATGCATGCTTGGGAAAGGAAATATGTTTTTGCTAAGTGGGTGAAATCCCCACCCTCTTGAAATTGTTGTGAATAATTCTTTATATCAACTCAGTGTGCAGTGGTGATTATTAAGCAGATAGAACAATCAGAAACACTAGGACAGGAGCAGAAACCAAAATCATCCCTATGATGCTTTAGATACATAAATATTAGCCTCTTACATGCTGTGGAGAGTTCTGTCTATCCCCCATAAACAAAAATGGAAAAAGGAAAAAGTAACCTTAGGGCGAAAAAGATTGGGGCAACTTTTCTTTGAAGAAAGGACTAAATATGCTGTATATTTTCAGTTGGGGGGAGGAGGAAAGGAGAAAAGAGAAGATATGATGAAAGTGAAAGCAAGAATGAAATTTATAAGTATTTAGTAGGAATGGTGCTATTATCAGACAGCAGGCTTAAATGAAAAATATGACCAGTTACCTCTTCTACCCTTCTTCTGTTCAAGGCAAAGCTAAATCATGAAACTGCTGCAGAAAGCTTTCAGATACCAATGATGCATTGCAGAGATGAGGTGTATGTAATTTGGAAAATAAATCCTCCTAGTAATTTCTAATGATGCAACTTCCAAATCAGAAAATTTAGAGATCGACTTTTTCTGGAATATGGAAAAATTGGGATGTTTGAGAAGAAAATGAGTGATCCTCAGTGGGTGCTGTTGGCCACTGTTAAATTTAGTTTGTCTTTCCTGATCGTCTTCAAGAAGGTCTAGTTCTGTGCAGTTATTTAAGGCTACCTGTATAGTTAGTGGGTGGGGAGGGAGGGAGCGGCTGAGGTGATTCATGCGAGTCTGAGATAAGCACCTAAAATAGGGGAGTTGAATTGCCCCAGGAAGGCTTCCTCTCCTTAAAAACAGAAATAAACTCATGACTAGTTCATGTTGACTGCTCGCAGAAAGTGAGATGGAGTCTATTCTCAAGGAAGCATCTTGGGCTAGTGGATGTTTCGTCTGTCTAAAGATTGCTCTCAGGTTTATAAACAACAAAAAATAGCATCAAGTAGGTGTGTGTCACAGACCTTAATTCAGAATGGTTTAGCACCATGTCAGTGGGTACGTTGGACAGGCTTTCAAGTGGGTTTTGAGCTTGGTCAGCAGCATACGTATGTGAAGAGGGGCTCCAAAATGAATGCCTGGATTTAGTGCCACCTTCTTCTCTTGCTTCAAGTTTCCTAGCAGAAGTAGCAGTGCCTGATGGGGGGCTCAAGGGCTTGAAAGAACAGAAGCAAATCCTGCGGGAATAATGGGCAAACACTGTTACAAATTAACATTTAAATATCATTAATTAATGTAATGACATTTTCTGTTTCACTGGTGCTCAAGAGAATCAAATGTGATTAATTTCTTAAAAAGTTGCTATCTGTAGACCACATGTAGTAATAACTAGCTCAACAGGTCTGTGCTGGCGCATCCCGAGCTGAGCCTTGATATGCTTGGCGGTACAGCTGAGCTGCCCAGGCCAACCATGGGCCTCTGAAGTCGGTGTGTAAAGGAACTGGAAAGTCTAACAGGAAGTTGCCTTGTGCTTGGGGCATGGCAACTGTGTGTACGTCATCTGCAAGAGCAGTTCATCTGGCATGTGATAACTTAATCATATGACTGATGGTGGAGATTACTTGCAGTGGTAACAAGTAAGGTGACTGGCTTTATTAAGGCCCTATATCGACACAGCATCTCCGTACAAGAGACCAGTCCCAAAGTAATGAAACTCATCTATCTGCTGGTACAAACATCTTTTCTGCATTGCTAGATTGAACAGTGGGATAATTCATCTGCTTTTGGTGTCAGGACGAGGTAGTAAACAGGTAAACTCCACAGCTCTAATTTAAAAAGGCTGATTTTTTTTTATATTATTATTATTATTTTTTTTACCTTTGACAGCAATCAGTGCTATTCTGTACGGCAGTACATGCCTGCATCATCCCCAGGTGTTGATTTCTAGCTTAGCACCAGATGCTTTAGGAATGATGTAACCGCTCAGTGAACGTGATGTGGGGCATGGGGTGCGAGGGCCTGAGTCACGGGAGGCGTGCCTGTGGCAAGAGATCCCTGCGGCCTGACAGCTGGCCCAGCACACCCAGCCTGCCTCGCTTCTCGCCTCTGTCGAGGGCTTCCTGCAAACTGTGGGGGAAGGATTTCTCACTCAGCCTCATTCTGCCTGTTTGTGCATCGTGCAGTTAATTAAGGAAGAAATGAGGAGTGCGCTATCACCCAAAATTTTAATTGAATTGTTCAAATAGCAGCGATGTGGGGGAGGATATGATGTGCTAAAAGTGAAGTTTTTTGCACTTATCAGCTCTCTGTCGTTTCTATAGCAAGGCCCACGTAACTCCATTATACAGCTATTTCAAGAGTGATTGAAAAAGAGCCACTGAAGCACCCAGGAGAGAATGGAGTTGGGAGATTCGGTACTTTTGAATTGCTGTCACAAACAATTTAATGTTGAAACACTCTGTAGTACAAATGTGATATATATATCCCCAGTCAGCTGTGTTGTCATTAGAACTTGAGACATTGAAAACTTCTCTTGATTCAATTTGCGGTGCGGTGAGTAACCTGAAGAATAAGCCAGATGGGAAGAGAGGCCTTGTATCACAGGTATTTTCTAAGAAGTTACCAAAACTCAGCGCTACAAGAATATTTTAAACAGTTTTACCAGGGTTACTTATTGCTTTCAAACACATACTCTCCTATTGTCATTAAAGAAAATGAAAAAATATGGCAAGCCCCAGTAATATAAAAACCCTTATGCTGTTGTTGAAAGTAGGCATTTATTGCTGCTGCTGCTACTGATAAAATGACTGACACTCAGAAATGGGGACCGTGGGAGGTTTAGATGGAAGCAAGCCTGAAATGTTTCTTTCTCCAAGACCAGACAACCTAACCTTTTTAATAGACAGACATTTGACACATCGTGAAGAAGCCAGAAATTGTACGAGGGGAATTACTTCTGGACACTGAAAATCAATCAGCTTAGCAGCATTAAGACACAGCCTCCTCAGAGGCCCCTTTTGGACATTTAAAAAATGCATTTTAGATGTTCATAACTTCCATCTGCAATTAGCTGGAGGATTGGCTGCTTGTAATTTTTGAATCATTCGAGAAAGTAACACCTGCACGGCTTCTAAAATTGTACTTTCATTATAGCACCACCTAGTAATTATTATTCTGAGTCATCAGCTAATGCTCATTATCACTTCATAGTAGCAATATAATTAAAAATTCTGTGCCATATTCCGGTAGTGATAGAGCTTTCAAACCAACAACGTGACTTTAGAGAAGTTGGTTTCAGTATATTACTTGGTCTCTGCTATGTCTGTCTAATGATTTCTGAATGGTCCTCAGTTATTCCTGAGCTAAAGTAACGTTTTCGGTTTCCCTGGCATGTCTTAGATGCGACGTTTTCCAGGCGCGTCTTAGAGAGGAGTAAATGTTGCAAGAGAAAGAAGGTCAATACAGCAAAGGCTACTTGAGAGAGGAAGTTGTTGGGCTGGCTTTGAAATAAGCCTGGGTCAGGTCTTGATGGAAGTGAGCTCCTGTACTCATTGCTTTGAAGGTCAGGGAGAGACTAATGAAAAGTGAGAGGCTGGTCAAAAAAGAACCAAAACCTGTGCTCCACCAAACAAGAAGACGAAAGAAAGCTCACAGCCTGTTGTTAATTCTGAGTTGAACTAAGCATTATGGGATTCCTTCCTCAATTCACACACAGGTGAGCCCAAGAAATTAATTTGTCTTTTTTTTCTTTTCATGAAGAAAATTGACTAGAGTAGGCATTGGTCATTCCTCGTGGCTTTCATCAGTTAATTGCAGGGATGCCTGCACTCACAGAGTGTTTTCAGCGTAATCTGAGTGGCTCATACTAGCTTACACAATCGGTCTATCCTTTCTCTTTCCTATTTTTCCTTGGCTCTGTTTGTGAAGTGAAGCAGCTCTGACAGTTAGGAGAGAGCAAAGAATTGGAAGATGGTTTAATTTGTTGTTTGGGACATGAAAGACTGAGCTTGGAAACTGTATTCCAGCTTAGAAGAGAAGATAATTTAAATGAAGAACCCTGGGTTTAATTGCTGTCAGAATCGCATCAGGGAGCCGAGAGTCTTTGTATCAGTCCTATCAAATCTACCAAGTTCCTGAGAGCAGCTTTGATCCAGCAGATTGGCATTCTCTGATCAAATCAGCTCTAGGAGAAAGAGTTATCACCTATAAGCTGACACAGACAACGATCATCACTTCTGTACCTTCTCTTGGATAAGTTAGAAGGATTGGCTACAGTATCTGTCTATAAGTCTAGTTGGTAAATAGAGCCTGTTGCTTTCCTCTGAGCTCTTACTGATTTAATGACATTAGATGTAGGCAGTTGATGTCAGGAGCAGATTCATTCTAGGAGAAGCAATGCAAAATGGTGCGATTACTTCTCACTATTTAAACGTGGTACTTTGATGCTTTGTGCATTGGAGTATCACTTTTTTTTTCTCCACTCCACTGAGTGATTGTGAAAGTGGGCAAACCACTGTGACCTTAATGGTCTTTTAAATCACTGTTTTCTAAATTGCATTCTGACAGTGTGACCTAAATTTTGGGTCCACTTTTTGTATAATCTTGTTTAGTTACAGTAATAATGCCACTGTTCAATTGGGTTGACTGTGCTATGAGATTCACATCACACTTTTGAACTCAGCTTGTCCTTTCTTGCAGGTCATGTGAAAATGATGGATTTATGCCATCACTGGCTTTCTTAAATAGAAGTTTTCTTTAGGTCTTGGCTCCCATAAATACCAGGGGAGCTGATATATCCAGAACGATGAACTGTTTAATATGCCTTGCTGAGTTGGATAGCATTGTTTTTTAAATAGAAATGTTTAGCTATAATAAGCTAACGCATGCTTGGTTTGCTGAAAGAAACAATGCACCTTTATTAACCAAACTTATCACATTTGGTTTGCTGAAAGAAACAATTCACCTTTATTAACTAAACTTGTCAGGCTGGAGACACTTTCTAGATAGGATTATAGGTTTGATTTTCCTGACTTTACATTGCACATTTTTAGTCGGGGTTCTGTATAATCTTCATTTTCTGTTAACATATATGCTCTGTTGCTTGGGGGTCAGCGTTGAGTTAAACAGTCTGCAGTTGCCACAGTGACTTCACTCACAGTTCCTAAATATTACCAAAATACTAATGCCCTTCATTTCTTGTCCTTTTAATTTTTCTTAGAATATGATATTTAATCAGCCATCAACCCCAATGGCTCCTTGGCTTCTTGTAGGAGCAAATGATTCAGTCTAACAAATCTTAAACATTTTAACTTTAAACAAATGCTGTTAAACTTCTCCTGTAACTTGGTCAGAAAACGGTGACCTGACAAAGCTCAGGTAAAATACTGTGGCTGTAGGGTGAGGAGGTGACAGAGCCTATGTCTCAGTGTTTGAAAGCCTCCAGTTTCCCAGCAAAAAAGACTAGTGGTGGGAAGCCAATGCCAAACCAGAGGCACCTGAGCCAGGTGTACCCGGCAGCCCAGGCTATGGTAATGGGAGCTTTGCTCCTGAGAGGTGATAGATGAACACATAACTACAGTCTTGTCGTAGTCAGGGTAGGGTATTTTTCTGTTTTTGGTGCCTGCAATTCAGCCATTGTCTAATGTCGCAGATGTGGTTTGATTTAACTTAATTTGAGAGTAATATCTTACAGTATTGAGAAATATTTATGAAGCAAGTTCTTTGAAGTTCTTCCCTCCTGCTCTTAGCATCACTTAGTCTTGCGGGATGCCTTTTATCTTGGTACAGATTGCAGCCAGCCATTAAGAAAGCTAAACAGTGGTGCTATTTCAGTTGGCTTCGTGTTATTTTGCTCTTGCATATTAACTTTGCAATTCTGCTTCCTATTCTGGTTGAGTCGTAATATTCTTGCACTGTCAGTGGCTGTTCATTTCATTTAAGGTTGTGTTGCTGGAGAAAAGGAGAGAAACAAAGTAGGAAGTTAACTGAAAAAAAAAGGGTATCCATGTACATAAATACATATATAAACATGTAGTGATTTTCCAACAATATCAGAAAGGTGGTTCTGGCATGAAATGCTTGTTAGCACAATGCAGGATCTTCCCGTGCCCCATTTCCTGCTGTAGATGTGTTCTGCTTTTCCTGGTTTGTTTACATGCAGGGGCGAAGGAATGAAGGAGGAAGAAGAGCACTTGCCAGAGCAGCAGGGATGGGAGCTTACAGACTGGGAAGTCTGTGGGCTTGGAGGGGAGGGAGCTGAGAGGTGGCCGTGCTCTGCCCAGCACAGAGATGTGGGAGCTGCTGCGGTTGCTGCCTCCACTCTTTTCTGTTCTAGGCCAGCAAAACTGGCTGCGTTTCCTGGTATGCTCCATCTGGGCTTTGTTGCAGCTCTTTACTTCGTGTTCAGTCTCTCCAGCTTCTTAGCAGAGCTGATATTGGAGTTTTGCCTTTTGCTCCCGTTCTGACTCCCAAATCTTCCTACATTTCTGATAGAAACCGCTCAGTTGCAGCAAGAAATCTGTGATGAGCAATTAATAAATGCGAGCTGTCTCAATTTGCAGAGCACTTTGTTAGTGAGAGAGCTGGAAGAGAGTAGCTACTTCTCTCCTCTAATGCAAGGCAATCAGTTTCTCTTGCACTTTTCTGCATGAACAGGAACTTCTCAAGTGAGGAGGGTGCTCCTTTGAAGTAAACAGTGGTTTGCAAGGAGAAATCCTTACCAATTTTGAGAGACCGATAAATTGTGCTGTAGGAGAGGAAGATATATGAGAAATACTATCTCAGGAGCCTTAGCTTTGAGAGCTCTTGGATGTTATTGCCATTTTCTTTTCTCCTCAGAGAACCTTTCTGCAATGAGTTGCCCTGTTTTTTGGACAGTGCTCATGTGACTAATGGTTATATTCTATTCTTAACTTTGGCTGACATAGTTACCAGCAATACTTTCATTCTGAATCACTGCAAGATATTCATTAAATGGCCTCTCTGCTACATACATATCATTGATACAGGAAAATAGATGGAACTGGAATGCAGGTGTATCAAGTTCCAGTTGCATTCCAAGCTTCGTGTATTTTTGCAGTCTGGAGGTATAGCGTATTATAATAATTTTTCCCTGAAGCGTTTCTCTCTGGCTCATCCTAAGGACAGTGCCTCCTGTTTCTGTTGCTCCGAATGCTTGCTTGGCCACTCACACACACAAAACGATGCTGTAATGAATTATTTTATTGCTTTTCTTTAAAATATCAAAAACTTCTAACTTTTTAAAATCCACTTTGCCTCGCATGCCAGGTAACAACATGGGGCATAAGGACTGGCACAGCTGAGACAGAAGCATATGGCAGTGTAGGTAATTAGAGGTGGGAATTTCTTAAGCTAGGCTGGCTGCCTAGAAAGATCTAATATATGACTTCAGCAACATCACTTGATATCATTTAGAGCCTTTAGAAAGACTGTTACTTTTTTTGCTACCTGCCTCATAAGGCTATTTTTCTAATACAATTATTTTCTGAGGGGTAGAGGTGAGCTCTGCAGAGAGGGACCTGGGTGTCCTGGTGGACAACAGGTTGGCCATGAGCCAGCAGTGTGCCCTTGTGGCCAAAAAGGCCAATGGCATCCTGGGGTGCATTAAAAAGAGCGTGGCCAGCAGGTCGAGGGAGGTGATCCTCCCCCTCTACTCTGCTCTGGTAAGGCCTCATCTGGAGTACTGCGTCCAGTTCTGGGCTCCCCAGTACAAAAAAGACAGGGATCTCTTGGAAAGAGTCCAGCGGAGGGCCACAAAGATGGTGAAGGGCCTGGAGCATCTCTCCTATGAGGAAAGCCTGAGTGAACTGGGTCTGTTCAGCCTTGAGAAAAGACGACTGAGAGGGGATCTAATCCAGGTCTATAAATATCTGAGGTGTGGGGGCCATAGTGGTGAGGCCAGTCTCTTTTCAGTGGTACGTGGAGACAGGACAAGGGGAAACGGACATAAGCTGCAGCATAGGAAGTTCCGCACGAATGTGCGCAAGAACTTCTTTACAGTGAGGTGACGGAGCACTGGAACAGGCTGCCCAGGGAGGTGGTGGAGTCTCCTTCTCTGGAGATGTTCAAGACCTGCCTGGATGCCTACCTGTGCGACCTGGTGTAGGGAACCTGCTTTGGCAGGGGGGTTGGACTCGATGATCTCTAGAGGTCCATTCCAACCCCTACAATTCTGTGATTCTGTGAACTGCAGATTAAGTAAATGCCAGCCACAGAAGCATAGAGTGGTTTGGATTGGAAGGGACCTTTAATATCATCTAGTTCCAACCCCCCTTCTATAGCTAGAGAAATCCCCCTCTAGAATAGGGGGGGGGAATAAAGGGAATAGCTTTACCTGGGCTCTAAAACAGAAGCCCAGCCTGCTACCTCTCTGTTGCTGAGAAGGAATAGTCCAGTGAGCATCAGTCCTACTAATTTGGAGATACAACTTGCACAGAAACAAGCAGCACAACTGTTATTTTTTCACTGTTTCCTTGTAAGAAAGAGAGACTTGGATTTTTAGGCCAAGTTATATCTATTTCTTTGTCTCATTTACCTCCTACTAGAAAGAAATTTGTTTCTCCCTTTCTTCCATGTTCTTCAGATCGTTTGAAAGTTCAGCAGTTCACAGCTTGGTTCTGGCTGGTTCTGAAGCAAAATCTCACCTGTTCTAGATGGTCTAATCCTTTTCAGAGTACACTTCAAGCACTCACAACAGAGGTCCCACAACAAGTGTCTCTGAAGCAGGGAAGTTGTTCAGCTGGTTCTTTGTGCTGGTGCCATGTTGAATTGGTTAGTGGAGGATCCTGCTTTTTGGAAAAAGTACAGAAAGGATTATAGAAATGGAATTTTGCTGCTGGAGTGGGGGAAATGTAGATCAAAGCTGAGGGGTTGTAACAGAGGATGAAGAAAAATTTGTATTCGCCCTGGTTACAGACAGGTGTTTTGAGCATGTTCTCTATGAGATACCTCAAAGGGACTTGATCATCAGAACCGGATGAGTATGCAGCCTCTGAAGCTGCTGTCCTCTGTTCTCTAGATCAGAAGATTATTTAATCTTTCTGAAAAATGTCCAGTGCCCATTTTACATTTCAGCTGGTGCATGTACAGGCAAGAAAGGAGCAGACACTACCAGTAGTTAGAAACTGGCCCCTGGCACACAGAAACACATACTTGCCTGCTTCCAGGCAATGCGATGGTTTCTCCCCAAGCTGCTCTGTGGTGCTCCTTCTGAAATCTCCACGGCAAAAGGCTGAGCAGTGCTGTTTGCTTCAGTGTGTTCTTGGTAGTTAAAGCAGTTCAGCAGTGTTGTGATACATTGCTTGGAAATTATTTCTCCGGATGTTATATGAGTGCTATATATGAGTCAGAAGGACATATTTGTAGCTGTGTGACAGAGACGAGTGCTATTGCCATCTGAGAGATGAAGGAGCTCACACCCTGACCACGACATGTCCTTGGTCCCAAGGTGCCTGAGGAAGCGACAGGAGAAGGGAATGTGGCACAGAAATGTTGGTAGTCTGACAGAGAGACAAAACTCACCTATATGCCTCTTTAAAGTGGTATTTTTCTACTGCCTGAGAGAAAGGAGACTTCTTCCAGAGTCCTTGAGAACTGCTTACACACTGAGGAGGCTGACATAAGACAACTCCTTTCCTCAGCAATGCCAGCCTCAGAGGCCGCTCTTGCCCTGCACAGCCTATGGTGCTGGTTCCCAGGGATTTGCACCAGGTTTCTTATTCCTCTTCTTCATCTTGTTCATTGGGCCAGGAAGTTGATTTCTTGTATTTCTTTTACTGTCCGTGTTTGTCAGTGGGACGCTGTGCTGACAGCTGCCTCAGTAACCTGCACTGACCACAGCAGGAGGGGAAGCAGCAGGTGCCCAATGCACAGCCACTGACAGGCAGCCATCATCTTCTGTGCACTCCCAGTCCATCCTCATGCAGAGCATTATCCTGTGCGCTGCTGGAGCTGGGCACCTGGGCTCTGCGTTGGTGGTTTGCTTCCAGAGCTGCAACAGCCAAATTTTGCCTTCCCTGTGTGCAGCCTGAGTAGGTGTTGTGTCCATCCCCTAACCTCTTTTTGTTTATTTCCATAGGAATAAGGTGAACTGTGGTTTTAATAGCTTTGAAGTGTTGTGGACTATCCTTGAACTGGCAGGCTTTCTTAAAGACTGACTGGTTGTGGGTGGTAGCTGATGCCATGCACATCTCCTCCACTTACTGTGTTATATCTAACAAGCTTTTTGGAGACTGGCTGAAACTCCTCAGTTCCTGCAATGTACCAATCTTTTAGAATGTGCAATCATATGGCTCATTTTTCCCATGAAAAAGATGGATGAACTTCAAGATTTGGCTTCATAGTGTGTATTGCTTAGCCTGTAGCAGAAGAAAGGCCCAGAGCTGCCCTGAACCCCTCTCTGGAGTTGGCCTTCTCAACCTTACCCTGTGATACAATAAAGGCCATAGCCTTCCTGAGTGGAAACTTGATTTTTTTTTTGTTCTGAGGTTATAGTGGAATAGCAAAAAATCTGGAATGTGTATGTGGTACTTTCTTAAAGATCACCTGCAGGCTGCATCTACACCAGCTTCTGGAAAAATCTAACTTTGGCTTACTTCTCTTATGTTCAAGCCACCTCATTACAGCAGGGAGCCACCTGAGAAGTATGTTAATGGCCATATGCCAACAGGCTCAGCACTATGAAAACTGCTGAGATGAACCTGCTCTGACTGCTGAAAGCCAGAAACAACCCTGCTCTTGTCTACACCAGGAAAACTGCAACTTGCTAATTTGCCATCGGCCAGCAGCTGCTCTTGGGTTGGCAATGGTGGAACTGGTAAACGGAGCACAGGCATATTTAACGCTGTAATAAAATATAATTTAGAACTATAGAGCAGACTGGTAATGCTGCCTATTATCAAGGTTGTTTGATACTTCTCATTATAGGACTCTATTTTCAGCCGCTTACAAGTTTGCCAAATTTTAACAGCTTGCACTGAGATTTCTTTTACTTGGTGTCTGCCTCTTGCTGAATATCCCATTATTGTTGCTCAGAAAAAGAAAACAGCACTTAGCCAGAGCAGCTCAGTTGTTTCTAAGAAAGAGCACTAGGAAAATACCTTGTTACTCCTGTTAAATTCAGGTGACCTTTTCTTTCAGCAGCTCAGAGGAGAGATTTGGCAAGAGGAGGGAGCCACTGTCAGAGAAGCTTATACTCTTTCTATGGATATTGACCAAAATAAGCTGGTGTGCAGAGTTCTCAAAACATTTCTGTTATCACCAGCTAGCAGGTCTTTAATGCTTAGCAGCTGATTTCCTCGAAGAGTTGGTGCCTGTGAGCCACGTGCCATTGGAAGCCTAGCAAGACTGTGTGCAGGAGCCTGGAGACGCAGTGCCCAGCTTCCCCACGGTGCTTGGCTGAGCTTGGGCCATGCAAAGGAGGAGAATGAATGAGTTAAATGGGGCAGAGTGCAGTAGTGATCTGAAGAGCAATACCTGGTGCTCTGGAGAGCTTTATGGTGTGTGATATGTTCATAGGTGGAGGTAGTAATAGGTAGCAGATGTGTATGTACCTATACAATATCCATTAACTTGATGCATTCCTTGTAGCTGTTATGTATGTTAAGCTACAAAACACAAGCCAAAAGTCAAATTTGGTAATAGCATTTGTTAATGGCTTCTTTTTTTGTTTTTTCTGGTTGTAATGGTGGATATCAGATTATTGCCATAGAACACTATAGGCAATCAAAAGTGAATTAATCTTGCTCCAGACTAAAATCACTGTAGGTTTTTCCTAAATAACATGTGCCTCTTTAATTAATCTTTGCTTTCTTATAAGCACAGTATTGAAATTGGGTACTGCTTCTGCCTGTGTGATCCTATGGGCTCTGGTGAGATTTTGATCCTTCCCTACAGAGACCAAGGCTCAGTGGCCAGGATGGGACAGAGCAGAGGAAAGAACTGAACACCCATTAGCCATTGAGGGAAAAGTCCCTGCTTTTAACTAGGATGCTAGTTCACCAGTTACAGTAGCTGTGATCTAGCCACTAATACTGCCCTATCCTTCCAGTTTTCTGTTAGCCTATTTCTATAGAAATTACAGGAGCTTTTCATAACTTGTCTCGCAGAGCTCCTAAAAACTACAAACTCAGCACAAGTAGCTCTACCCGTTCTATACTCCGTATCTACAACTGCAAATGGCAGGCCAACCTATACCAAAGGGTTCTGTGTCAGGGAATCATGGAATCAATTGCATTACTTCTAGGCAAACTGGGTTATGATGGAGTTCAGCAGTCCAGACACATGAACTTATAGATTGATATGAGGCATAGCTGCAGGAAGACTGTACTTAAATTTAAAAATAACATTTGAAAATTCGATTAAGACTCATACCTCTCCTCCCTTCCTAGTGTCTAATAATAACAGATTAAGACACTTTAAACCTAAGGCAATTTTGTATTTTTATGGTTACAATTTATTAACAGGCAGTGTTTCTTTGGCTTTCTTGGGTTGCATGAGAAGCCCACATAGATAGAAGAAATTATGGGGAAAAAAAATAAAGAGAATATAATAAAGGGCTGTCAAACATGCGTAGTTTTAAATAAATGGTGCAAAATGTTTTCTCCTTTTTATTTTTTATTTTATTTTTATTTTTATTTTTATTATCTGCTTTGTTAAACCATTCTCAGGCTGAAGGTGGATGGGAATCCTTTAATGACCCATCAATAAAATCACTTAGCAGAGCTGAATAGCAGCTGTGACAGGTGACCTTCCCTTTTTCAGAAATGCTCTATTAGTTCTCATTATCTTGCCTCTTGGTCACATTTGGGGGCCTTTCAAGGCTTCTTCTTTTTTCTCCTCTGAAATAAAAACTGCATTTCTTTCCATCTGGAGAAGATTCCATATCATTTACTGGGAAAGGTTGTCATTCACAGTAGCTGTTTGTGGAAAAATAGCTCTCTTGCCGTTACAGAATTGCCCTCACAAGAGGAAGCTGAGGCAGGGGAGGGAAGGTTTGAGTGTCGCTGGTTTAAAACGCGGAGGGCAGCCAAATGGCCGTTCCTTTGCTCTGTCATTGGTGTCAATGGTGCTACCACTCCTCTGTCTCCTCTGGGTGTTCTGCAGAGCAGATGAATTAATCTGCCTCTGCTCTGGCCTGCCAGCACAAAGCTCTTCCATTGCTTCAATATTTCTCCAAGCAAATAATACCTATAAAGTCAAGTGACAACTGCGCGAGGCTCTCTTTTCTGCCCAGAAAATATTCTGCTAACTGGTTTCCAGTTTTGTCCCCATACAGGTGCTGCTTAGCTCTTTCCAACTCTCTGACTTTTAGGATTAGAAAAAGCAATTAACTCCTTTCTCCTGCGGTGCGTTAGATAAGATTGTGAAATTCAACGGGTTTATAGCTGCCAAAGAAGAGACTTTCTTGAAAGCACTTGCATCACTGCTATTTTTATTCCTGTGATTTGCGATGTGCAACCTGGATCTTTCCAGCAGTGTTGATAGATGGTAGCAGCAAACAAACAAACAAATATGCTAGTAAAATGCTATGTTTTGCTCTGATTTACCTATAGATATTTGAAGTGGATATGAAATGTGGCAGAATTGATGTGGAAGGAGAGGGAAAAAGAGACAGCTCCTTACTGAGGTTCTTTTCCTTTGAAGTGAACTGAAACATTATGCCGCAGTATTGTGGCCAGGAAAGTGCAGGTGCCCACATTTCACCTATTAATAGCAGCATTTTCTCATCCATTTTTGCTTTACACAAGAAAATACTATTTCTGAGGCTTTATCAGGCAAAACAAGAAATGTAGCATGGAAGGAAGTAGAAATGAAGTTTCTGTAGACGTTTTCTTTTTGTAAATGCTGAGAAATAAACTCCTGCCAAATACTACATAAAGGAGAAAAAGAAACATATGGCAATTCAACGGGAGTGAAAAGATGAGCTAATCCAACATCCAACAAGTCTTTGGATGAGACTAAAATAAAACCAACCAGCCTTTATCATGCTTGATAGCACCACTATAATTAGGAGTCTGTCACCAGGTTCATAATGAACCCTTAGCCCTATTTTCTGGGGTTTATAGCATGGCAGCAAGAGTCACTTCGGGTTGAACTTGGCATACTGGAGCTCACTGTACAGAAGGCTCTAATCTAGTGTGCAGGTTTTAAATAAACGGGCTGTTAAAAGTTGTTGGGGTGTGCCAGCAGTGATCTAGCTGTGCTTATAATCTGTCCAAAGTGTTTAAGGAGTTGGTGTATAATGCGATTTATTTGCCTTTAGCATGAAAAATAGAAATGTATTGCTCAGTATCCTGATGTGCTCTCTTAAGCTGCTGTGTAAGGAAGCAAGAATGTAAGGAATCACTATTTATTTTTTTTCCTCCCTTGGTTTTATGAGCCTTATTTCTGCCATGGCAGGAGCTGCTGCAGAGCTACTGGTAAGCATTTGCTGTGCACAGCCTTGAAAACACGCTTGTACAAAAGCTCATTCTTTAGGAGTCAAGTTTTCAATCTTATGGAGTTAAAGGGAGAAGCTTGGCAGATGAACAGAAAATCCAACTTGCTGCTTTCTCCTGTCTTTCCCTCCGTCCTCAAGGCTCAGTCGGTTGTTGGAGTGGCACTGGCTGTGCAGCAGTGCCTCAGACACATACATGGGCATGCCATTTCTGAGTGAATTATTGCATATCTAATCTCTGAAAGAAGTGCCTTGACTGTATCCCTATTGTGTGTTGTCCTCCACTCTTACTTCCTGCACTGGAAGCTACACAGCATTTCACTGTGTTTAATGTGGCTATTTGTGAATGTCCATATGAGATAAGGCAGAGCTGTCACAACAGCATCTCCTATGCAGAGCTCATGTCTACTAAAGGTCAAGTAATTTTACATTAAGGCAGTGTTCAAACTGGTAGTAGGTGCCTAATGAGTTTTTTAGAAACACTGAAGTTCTTCTGCATTTTTACATGACAAACTCTAAAATGTCTGTCTTAAAAGGAGTAACTAAGCAACCTCAATGGCCTGATCAAAACCTGAGTAGGTCAGTCCTGTCCCAGTGTGATTCAACCTTCTGACTTGTATATGAAAGTAAAGGTGAACTGAGGTGTATCCAGATCACATTTAATATACAGTAAATGTTAACTTTCCCTCCCAAACACTTCAGGGGAGGCTTTGATGTTCATCTGATGAAGGCAAATGTGCTGGGGGAGGATTAAAGTTCACCAGGAGCTGCAGCAGTCCTATGTCGGGCAGGGCATGAAGCTGAGAATCTTCATTCAACAGAAAAGAAAATAAAAGACATGCACACCAGTGCTGGCAACCAGGCAGGGGGTACATCATGTAAGCCCATGCTTCCATGCGTATTGCTTCTGCTTTTCAGAAAATGTCTGTGCTGCATTTCTGACACAGAGACCTCCCCAGAGCTTCACATTTATGAATTAGTAATTCATAAATTAGCAGCTGTAGGCTGGCAGTCTCTGAAGAGGACTACGCCAGGTTATATTGTGCTCATTCAGATGAAAGGCTGACCCATAAAGGCTGTGCCCATCATCATAGGAGCTGAGAAACCCTGCTCCCTGAAAAGACAACATGTTTTTGGAGGCCGTTGTGCCTTGTCTCCAGGTGAGGCACTTCAAATCTAGCAGGAGCCAGGAGCTGCTGCCTCTTGCAGATCCCCTGGCCCCAAGCCCCTGATCTCCCTGTATGCCATTCAAACTCTGCTGGCGCCTGCACTGCTGACCTAGCTGGCCAGGGATGACAATAGAAAGGAGAGAGCAGTAACATATGTGCCCATGTTCGCACACATTCTTGGCTTTCTTGCCTATATCTGCTGGCAAGCGCATGGTAGGTAGCAGCTGCTAACACTACTAGTTGCATTACACTCTTCATTTAGGCCCTATGTTTTCCAGCAGGAGCCATGGAGCATGGATTGGAACCTAACCATGATGGCCTTCTGCAGAAGAATGAGCATGTAAAGAGCAAGGTGCACCAGGCAGGAAGGGACCGCTGCTCTCACTGGGGTACAGGACTGGGGTACAGGAACAGAACTTCTTGCATGAATGATGAGAGCAAGGAGAGATTGGACAGGCACCACATACTAAGTCTCTCTAGCCAAACAGCTAGACTGAGTGGGTGTTACAAGAAAGCACATCATATGTACTAGCATACCTGTAAGCAGAGGCATGTGCAACCTCCACGGGGAACATGGAGAATGAGTGAGATCCATTTTCAAAAAGCCACCAGTCGTGTGGTGCGTAGGAACCACTCATGCTAACAGCTTTGATATTGGCAGTAAAGGCTGATGTCTTGAAGATTAGTGCATGAACGTGGGGGACTTTTGTGAGTAGGGTTTTGATCATTTGGAAAAAACAAGCTGAGATATTCAATCAAGATTATTAAGCTGATCAGAGAAGGAAACCGCTGTACAACAGGCTGATAGAAAAGAAGGCTTTTTAAAATTTCCATTAATTAGAATATATTTGATCTCTCGGCTTCATCTTAATTTGAGGAAAAACGTGGAATCACCTTCCAATTTCTGCTCCATAGAAAAAGCTTGTGTAACCCTTCAATTCTTGGCAGTATACAACTCTAGTATAAATTGCAAAAGGAAAGGTTGCAGTTAATGTGGAAATGCAGTCTGCATCTACGGAATCTTAAAATGCCCATTTTCATTCCAGAAGGTGTGGCCATTCATCGTATTATCAGTTGGGTTTTTTTTTAATTTGCATTGTTAAACCTTTTTCTGGAAAACAAACAAAAAACAGCCCTAAAACAAAGGGGAAACCTTGCAGTGTCCTTCCTTCCCTCATTCCTTTCTTCCTTCCTTGCTTCTTTCCTTTCTTCCTTCCTTGCTTCTTTCCTTCCTTCCTCCTTACAGTTACACCACGGTTCCTATCCTTTCTCTGAATTTGTGTGTTATCCACAAAAGCCCACATCTGACATTACCACTATGTGGTACTTCAGCATTTGTTGGTTCATGCTTCACATCAGCTTCTTACTATGTTGCAAACTGCTGATGATGAAGGCATCAGCCAATACAGAAAAAAAACTGCTAAAAAAAGACGAGCTCTCAAACAGCAGGGATAGAGTCTGGATGTTTATCTTCTCTAAAACATACCAGCTGTTCTTCTCCTTAAATAAGAAAATTAGATATTTGCCTTTTAAAAAATATTTTGCTACTAAATGTTACTTACCAGAAATGGCCCTTGCAGCTCCTCTTCATCTGGGCCATGAAACAATTGCTTTCAGCAAACTGTTCTTTACCTATTGCATTAATACTCAAACTGTTGAGCTTCAGCTATCACCCTAAGAGATTTAATTTTTTCCTCATCCTTCTGGAGCTAATTACTATTATTTAAAAATCTCCAAATGTAATTCCACTTAACTGTTGTGCTGCGGAGACCTTCCCCTGCTTATTCTCAAGTTTCCAAGTTCTATTCTTAAAGTTCCTGGCTTTTGGCAACTTGAGAGTTTGACACCAATACAGAGAAAAGGAAAAGCAAACAGAAAATGAGGAGCAAAGCCAGCAATGCTCATCTGGATGTGAAACCATCAGTTCTCCCAGGAGGCAGGCGTTCAGGAAGGCTCAGGCCGTGCAGTCATTCTTGGGCCGTGTTTGAGGACTAAACGCTGGCTGTTTGCTGTGCATTTTGTCCTGCTAATAGGAGCCCAAAAGTTTTATTATTCATTCTTCTTCCAAGCGCTAAGAGAGAAGTGCCATTATTTGATCTGTTTCTATATTCTCCGAGCAGCTTGAAGTGTTGAAGTTCTCCATTCCCCTTGTACTTCCCCTGAGTCTTCAGAAAGAGAAGTCTCTGCTTCTCCATTTCCCTTCTCAGTCCCTTCAGCCCTCCTGCCCCACTAGCCTGGTCCCCTTAGATTTCTCAGCAGTTCCCTATGGCTCTTGCAAAAAGTAGCAGTTGGTAATTGGCATGATTCTTGCCTTTTTCATTACTACTACTGTTAAACTCATCACGAATCCATTAAATGGCCTGCTGTTCTTGTTTGCAAAGAGCAAGAGACTATTGCTGTTTGTCTATGAGTTTGGGAGGAGCATACCAAGTCTCCAACTTATTTGAAAGTACTGTTTTTAGCAGAACCTCTAATTTGCCAATATTAATGACTTATGATTTCTACTTGCTTATGAGAAGATAACCACCAACCACCTTATAGGTTTATAATCATAAACATCCATTAAAAATAATCAGTCCCTGAACAGGGCAGCAGAGGACCTGCGCTTGCTCAGCTTGCTGTGCTGAGGTCGCAGTGTGATGTGACGGGCCAGCCAGACCATTTGCAGTGCTCTCTCCTGCTTGTTTCCCACTCTGACTGCCTTGCAGTACTTGCTGCTTTTCTGTTCACCAAGAAAAAGGGTTGGGAAGCATTTTTGGATTGACAGCTACATTTCAGGAACAGTCTTGCTTGCAAGAAAAGCAGATTTTTTACTTTGCATGCAAAAATATGAGAAATAAATGAGGTCTCAGACATAAATCAACAGATATATGAAAAGACTGTGGTCTGAATCGATGCAATGCATGTTGAATTTGTGCACACATGGTTAGAAAAGCCAGCAAAAGTCTTCCTGGGATTTTACTGAGAAGTTAATGTGGATGCCAAATCCATTTATCATATCTTTGGTTATGTGCCACTATCCCATATGACCTTCTCCAGCCTCAGAGCAATGAACACTTTTTCCTTCCATTACATATGCTTGTTTTATTTTAACCCCTTCCTCACCAATACACTACTCATATGTAGTATGAGCAGCAGTTTTTCCCCTTGCAGTGAGCTGAATGCATTGCTTTAAAAATTACACATATTTGGAAAGGGAACCAAATGGATCTGGCAGCTTTGGTAGATTTGCAGGACTTTTCTGGGGAGGTCATTTATGATTTTATACAGTGCAACACAGGATCTACCCCTTTTTCAATTAACTTTTTTTTTTTTTCCCCCTCAGTAATCTATAACATGAGGAAGGGTACTTTCTGTAATCACTTGGCTTTTTATGGTCTAACTGGCCGAACACTGGTATCGGATAAAAGTTTTTCCACAGCTCTGAGGAATGTGCCATGCCACATTTACTCCATCTGAAAGCACAGGCAATTCATAGGTGTCTTGTGCTTTAGTTCATAGCTTTTGCAGTCATTCCCTTCCATTACTGCTTGAAAACATAAGTGTGCTGCCAATATTCTTTGGCACATAGTCAGATAGCCTCTGTTGGGCACAAAAGAGGTCTACTTTTGTTTTTATTATTCTCTCACCCTCCTGAGCCACAGGTGTTGACATCAAGAGCAGTTGGGTAGATCACAGCTCCTCCTCCCTCTGCAACTCTGTCAGCTGTTCCTGTGGTCAGAACAGTAGGGTTTGTTTAAACAGTTTAAATAGGTCTTCTCTCAGCTGGTTAATTTTGGCAGAAATGGGCGATGGAGAATTATCCAGATGGCTGTGCTGGTGCTTTCAGGGGATCGTAACTTGTACAGCAGTCTCTCAGAAGCACTGGGCTGGGGGCAGTTGCTACTTCAACTGGTAGAGCTGGAAGATGTTATCTGGTTACAGATTGTGACTGATGCCTTTAACTTGTCCCACGGCAAATCATTTCTCTTAGGTTATGCTTAAAGAAGTTGTGTAGGAATGTAATCAGCCCAGGAAGCATGTGCTTCTAGTTTAGAGTTCTAACTTTGTGTTGCAACATGCACACATAGCACTGTTATGTGGCTGTGGGATCCAAGAGGATTTGCCATGTCTGGTTGCCAAAGGTTGTTGAGTGTCGAGTGAGACTGTTTCAGGGAAAATCATCACTGAATTCACCTCAGTTTAGACCTTAGTGGATGGAAAACAGCAAGCATATAGTTGGGCCTGATAACAGATCTCAGTGCTATGAGAAGTTAATCCACAAAACATCCAACTAATGCTTCCTGGAGAACTTCCTGGAGAACTTGATGATATAGCAAATGCAGTTATCAACAGAGAATTCAGTCAGGATGTTGATAGAAAAGGTCTGCTGGTCTTTTTGTATCTCGTGAGATTAGTACATTCTTCCAGCATGGCACTGACATGTATGAATATCAACCTGAAATGCTTCTTGAAGCATCATTATCTGGAAGATCATTTAAGTGGTGATACTGTAGGAAGAGGAATTAGACCTTCTGAGTCTTAATTCAGCAGAACCAGATGGAGAGTTTCCAGCTTCTGTGGTTTCTCCCCTGTCCCTGTTGAAGTTCACCACCACCTTGACCTGTGCTTTTGTTGGACAAAATTTTTGGCATGCATCTGTATGTGGATGTGTGTGAGACAAGAGTGCGCCCTCCTTCCTTTGTACTCTTTAAAAAAAAGTTTTCTACAGAATAGATTCTATTTTTTCTCCACCTTTGGCAGCCTTCTTCTGGATTGGGTTGCTCCCCCATTTGGTAACAAGTGTTGCAGCATAGGTGGGCAGCAGGTAGAGTACATCAGCAGTGCTGTAGGCAGAGAATGCTGCTAGGACTGCATTGTGAATCCTTGGCCTCATGTTTTGGGCTTTAAATCATGTCTGTAAAATGATAAGCACTTGAGCTGAAGGAGTGGTAACCTCTAGCACAGGGTGTGAAGGGTGTAGGAAGTAATCACTGCATAAGGGAAAGGGCTGGAAACCCTTCTAGCTACCTTTATCTCCAGAGGATCTGTCACATGGAGTAACATCCTAAGGCTGTGCTGCTGGTCATCTCAGTGCATGAGAGATAACCACGTTCTCCCTCCAAAACAAACTGATAAAATCTACTTCCTTCACTCAAAGCTGCATTGCTCCCTTTGTGGGGAAGAGAATGAAGTTTTACCTGTGGGTCCTAGTTGTAATTTGCCACTATTGCTTTCAGAGGTGTCTGTTTATTTTGGATAAAACTTAAGTCTTCGTTTTCCTAGGATCTTGCCTTCAGATACAGCAACCACACTGAGCAAGTGAAACTACATACTTGTTCTTTTCTTGATTTGTATTGTTGTTTACCAAGAAGGGCTGACTACGTCTGTCAGTCTTTCTTACAGGAAAAAATGGGTCTGCATTGGCATATACTCTTTTCCCAATTAGTTCAGTGAGAAAACGAGCTCATTATGTTTTTTCTTTCTCTCACAGGTAAATTCATAATTAATTCACTTTTGATATGTTCTTCCGGCCAAACATTTGTATTCTCTAATCTGCTTCATCTCCTTCGTTATGGCCAGGCTAATAAATTCCTTAATTTTGGAGAAGTCATTCAGAAGATTTTGTTTTTTTCCCTGGACCTTCATTCCCTGCCAAATTAAGAAATAGTCTTTGAAGTTACTATCAGCATAGATTTGGCCTCTACAAAAAAAAAAAAAAAAACAAAAAACATTTGAAATGAGAACTGCTGTCATCCAGTGACTTGCTCTTGGGCTGAGTTTTAGATAATGGCACTAATATAATTCAGTCTGATTTAGACAATAATCTCCATGGCATTCTTGTATTTGAAATTACTGTTAGCCTACCTAATTTGGATTGAGAAAACAGGAATTGGTCTCATCTGTCTCATCCTGTAATCCCCTATTGACTTGTGGCACCATCTAATTCCCTCATGCAAGCTTGGACACTGTTATAGTGAAATTAAATCTCTCAAAAACAAGCTTGCTTTTCTTAAGAACTCCTCAAACTAGGAGTTAATGAGACTTGTGGATAGTGTTGTGGATGGTGTCTAGTATAGCTGCTCCATACGCACTGCCTGCACAGCTGTTTTGCACGGCTCCCTTTACCTCCCTTGCGGCCAGGTAACTGCTGAGGCAGCACATGGTTGTGTGTTTTGGATCTGGTTCATGCCTTGTGCTCCGGAGGCAAGCCACTCCAGTTTGTGAAGAGACCACAAAATAGACGCAGTTGCTGTCCAATGAACATGTGTTATTTGGCTTAACATATGAAAACATTAGCTAGGGTTTTCTTATGCCTGTTGGCAAAAAGGTGTTCTTTTAAAGAAATGCCAATAATAATAAGAGCTACTTCAAATAAGGTCTGAGTTTCTTGACTATGAGTGGGAAATTATGTAGATTACCAACCCTGAGAACCCTCTGATACTCAGTGTCATGATTAGAGAGTGTAAAAGTCTGTTTGAGGACTTGGCTAATTTAAACTACTTGAGCTCCACAGCAAAATTACTTCAGGTAATGCTTGACAGCTGTGTTTTCCAGCAATAAGGTCTCAATATGTTACAGAAGATGTAGTTTGTTTGCTGTTTGTGACCTTCTGTCATTTTCAAGCAATGCTTGTGCTAATGACTGCTTTCAGGGCTTTGGAGGGATAGTTTTGCTAATTGTTTTTCAAGAAGAAGTAATATGATTGAAGATTGTTTTCTTTTCTTTTTGTTACATGATCTGATTTGTTGGCTTTGGAAGATATAGTTGGAAGATAAGATGGCAGATATTTGAAAAGGAAATTGTCTGATTCCGTAGTCTGTTTAAGAGTTTCTTGATCACTGCGTGTGATGTGCACTGCCTGTGCACATGATTTAAACCACATTTCTGGAACAGATCTGGAATGTATTTGAAAGTGAGAGATGTGTAGTACACATGTGAACTGTAGTGTTACGATTTTAATTATGTATATGGATAACTCTAAAAGTAATGCCTCCTATTTATGCCCTATTTACGTGGAAACTACAACAAGAAGCACAATACCACTATTTGATAGAGCAGATTCACAGCTACAAAACACTGTTTTCCACACAGTTACTGCCATTAGCTCTGTATTTTTGCCAGCAATGAACAAGAGCAGGCTGCCCTCCTAAAAACTTGCACTAGCAGAGGTGACCCACTGTTTCACAGCTGTTCTGACGGTGCTGCTGCTGCAATGCACCACCCATCACCTCACACTGACATCCATTGTTTGGACTCCATAAACGCTTAGCAAGCATCTGTGAATGTCAGCAGGTGCCATTTTTTCTGCAGGGAGAAATTCAGTGACACACCTTTGCTTCATACGCACTTCCATGTCAGATGCCATTCTGTCACACTGTCCCTCTGCTGCCATCTGTCATACGGCAACAGCATGTAATGGGATACTGGTGGGAAGGTTCAACCTGCCAAGACCAGGATCTCCCCCAGTGGAGGTAGCGTGCATCCTTGCAGCCTGAGCCCAAGGGGTTGTTCACTTCCCTCTGGTTGAGTACACTATTTTGCTAGGGTGCTTTTTCCAGCCAGAACTCCTGATCCAGAACCTGCTATTTCAGGTGGGAATGGTGAAGCAGAATGGCTCTCAGCTTCTTCTAGGGGAAAGGAAGCAAGCACGTTGCTGCAGGTTCCCTGTAATGGTCTTAATGGAGTCTCACCAGGGCAGGAAGGCGGTGGCATAGCTCCCTGGCACAGGGAAATGTGCTGGGCTGGAAGAGGAGAAACCCTACTAAGTAGCTAAGTTTGACTTTTCATAGCATAGTTTTAAAAGGCTAGTCCTGACAATGCTGAGACATTTTTTCTTGCTTTGCTGTGGTCAAGTTCTCAGATTCGAGAGTATAAAAAAAAAAGTGTAGGGTCGGTTTGTTGTTTTGTTTTTGTTTTGTGCTTTATCCTATTGGGTGTGGCGATATCTTTTCTGGAGGTTTTGTGGTGATTCTTTTTCTCCTTGGTGCCAAAAAGAAATAGATCTCCATTTTTGATATCACCTTTGCCATTGATAGCTACATTTGAGATAACTTTCTAAATCACTTGAGAGTTCAACTATGAAAGTCAATCGTGTTTTATGTTGGTTTTGTTTTTAGTCATGGAGTGCCTTTTTTCATTCAAATGCAGACCTCAGCCTCATCAAAATATTAATAAGTAGTTTTTTATGCATAAGTATTTATTTCCAGACCCAATTTGCAGCTGTTATGGTTTGTTGGATCAGCGATTTCATTTTTTAATGAAAATTCTAAGGAGGTTTTGATTATGAAATGCAGTGTCTCGCAAAGAGCTATTAAGTTTTAATATGTCAATAACTGCTTTTTCTTTTTCTTTTTTTTTTTTATTAATTTTAAAACCCCATACCTGTTCAAAATCAGAGAAATCAGAGGAACTGAGGATGAAGTAAAAATCTGTGTGACAGGAGCCTTCCGTTCCTGTAACAATTGGAAAAATATACATAAATTACTTTTGAGTCAAATTCAGACTCACAAAAGCACAAGATTTGAGGGATTAGGGCTTTAGGCTACCGCACAAGGCCTTTCATTGTGTTTGCAAAAGCCTTTTGAGAAGATTTTGGAGGCATTTTAAAAACCATTTTCTAAGTTTAGTCTTACGGTTTCTTGGTGAATTTGGCTGATGGGATCTTTTTCGGCAGAAGGACAGAGTTAACCAAAATCACATGGTGTGACTGCCAAATGGAAATGAAACACACAGTTCCTACCCTTCGGTTTCAGGATTTAGACAGTGCTCCCACATCAGCTCCCACGAAGCTGTGGGGAGAGGAGGAAAAATCTGTCGCTTATTTGAGCCTGTACACATTAAAATGAACTGTATGACACTGGGGAGGAAGAGACGGGAACAGCATGGCTGTTGGGGGGGAATGCATGCCTGTGAAGGTGGCAAGGCAGTGGTTTACAGTTCACTAACAAATTGCTTGGGTCAGATCCAGCTTCAGCTAACAACAAAAATCGCAAGCTGTGAGTGCACTGGGTCCTGCGGTCCCCTACAGCTGTTCACCAGATCTCAGCCTTTATGAGGACGGCCCCCCGCTGGCTTCTCCCAGAGCTGGGCCCTGGCAGCGCTTTGTCCCAAGACAGATTATTCAGCAGGATCCACCAGAAAACTTGCTTCAGATTTGCCAGGGATTTGTTGGCCCTAGGACTGACCTGTCTGAAAGGAAAATGTTCTGGAAGACATCTGAAGAGCCCCTGTCCCTGGGCTCGCCTGTTTGTTTGTCAGAGTTGGCAGGGGCAGGGAGAGCTGAGTCCATTTGGGGCTGCACGGAGCCGTCTTCCAGTCTATGTTCAGCTGCACTGAGAAAACAAAAGGAAATGATCCACCACAGCTGAAACACTGAGCTTTTCCTGATTTGGGTGTAAGGGTTAAAAACGGTGACTGAGGTGTGCCTCGGGTACGCTCACGTATATGTTTTATTCCTTTTCTTTTTTCTTGGTCGGGAAAGCAGGCTGGGGGCATCTCCGTGTTACTTCAGACATTTTCTCAGCTGCCTTCTTCATCACCATCTTTGATCAAAACAACTAAAAATTTTAGGCTTCACCAAGCTCTGTGAGAACAGGAGGCCAGTGGAGGAGGCAGCCCAGGAGCATCCCATCAAGGTGTTGTTTTTTTTTTTGGTGGGAGTTCGGTCCTTACCGCACGTGTGGGGCTTCACACAGAGGGCTGCTTCTGATCAAGAGATGCAGAAGTCCACGCCAAAGTGGGGCCAGCGTAGAAGTCAGACAGAGTGCCTGAGGCAAACATGAATGACTCCTAATGCCAAAGGAGGTGGTCCTACCCTGTCTTCCCCATATGGCCTCCAGAGCGTGTCTGTCTGCACAGGCAGCCAGCCCAGCTGTCTTGTGCGGCAGAAAGCTCACCAAAGCAAAGCAAATGAGTTTTTTGCTGGATTAGTGAGTTGAATCAGTTTATTCCTGAGGGCCAGCTAAAGGTAGGAGCTGGGCTTGCACTGTTCAGGCTGAGGACGGGAGAAGGCTGTGTGTGGGCAGAAGATTGCCTTGCTTGGTGGCGCAGATTATCTGGGTTGGCTGTCGCAGAGCCATGCCCGAAGCATTCGTTCTTGGGTACCCACCAAGATGCAAACTCAGTGAGGCTTATCCTGTAGGAAAACAACACTAATCTCTTTTTGCCTTTCTCTCTAGCTTTTCAGTGTGGGTTTTCTGATATTTGTTTGGGGGATATTCTTTACTTTTGTGCAATTTAGTTAAAGCAGTCAGTCAACCACAAGAGGACAAATCTTTTTAGAAAACAAATTTCATTCATTCCAGTGCTCATAAAACCATTTATGCTACAACCTGTAAAAAAGAATGGATGTCTGAGAAGCTATGTCTGTTTCCTAGTCATACCAGGTATAGCCGCTGTCAACACAGGTTATTCCTCACCCTTAAATATTAAAGCCAGAGCTACAGCAAATATTATTCTTCAGCTCAGTAATTCTGTATCTCACAGTTACAGCTTTCATGAGTTGGTGAGAATAGTAAATGCCTCTGCCTCATGGTAAAATGGATTTTTAAAAAAATGGTTGTAGCTCATTTTTTCTGTTAATTAAAGTCAACGAAACTTGGAAAAATTAGTTGCGGTGAAATATAAGTCTGCTGTGTCCCTACAGGGGAAGGAGAAATGAAAGTTTATCAATTCAGAGATATGATAGTTCGGGCAGAACTTCCTGTGCTGAAAACTATTTCAAGGAGACAGTGTTTCAGACTTCGTTCAGATTGCCTATTTTTCAAACACTGCACAGCAACTCAATCTGAACTCCTGAAAACCTTTGCAGATATTTCATAGAGAAGATCTAGAATTCTGAAGGCTTCCTGTCTTTTCAGTTGGCAAGGACAAACAGGCTTGAGCTGTGTATATTTGCAGTGTGTTTGATTACTCATCCTTTCCTAGCAAAGATTAAAGAGCCAGATCCTCGCAAACTGCAGGCAGTGTTTGTAGACTAAACCATGGCAGAATCTGATGAATACTTTGACTCCTTCAGATGCTGCTGTTTAAAGAGATAACAAGAAGGAAAATAAACCGTTGACACCAAGCATGCTGCCTTGCCCATCTACTTTCTCTAATGCAGCCAGCTAATGATTAAAACCATCTAGTTTCTGAGGGCACTGACAGAAGTGCTCTGGAATTTCACGCTGAATTGATTTAAGAGGTTATCACTCCAGCTGTCAGCTATGTTTCTTTAGCAGGAATGGTTGAAGGAAATGAAAGCTGACTTCCTGCTCATCCCCACTTACAGCCTGGTACTCTAACTTACACTGAAATATGCTGGCCATCCTTTCCCAGGGATGGCAATCTCTGGAGGAAGAGCAGGACTGACAGTTTGGTGTGGCATCTGCCACCAGACATGAACTGCTTTCGGCTCATAAGCCCACACTGCGTTATGGTAGGGTCAGGGCCTGATCTTTGTGGCCTCTCACAAAGGGCTTTCACTAAATTATTTGTGTTATATATTTGCATCAACATCAAGAGAGCATGCTCATTACTGGGGATTACACTGTATAGCAGATCAGTTGCTTCTTGCCTGGGGGAGGTAAACTCATGGCTTTGAGGATGCACATGGCCAGTCACACTGCTATGGGTTCCACTCGTGTCTTTAGGAAGGGAATGAGCATGTTTTAGGCTCGTGCTGAAAGAGTGCTTCTAGCATCTTCTTTCATTTTGAGAAATGATTTGGTTTTCTTTCCTTTTTTTTTCAGTAGACTGTGTTTCTTGTTTTGGGATGTTCAAAATTGGGCGCTGTGGTGATGTTAACCGTTCTTCATGTATAGGGCAGACCTTATAATATTTGTGCTACTGAAGACATTTTTGAGAATCTTTTTCTGCTTCTTCAAAGAAATGGGAGGTGGGGAAGCATTTTCTGTCAGGTCCATAAAATAAATTCAAGTCAGACAGATTTTGAAGCTTCTAGATATCTAGAAGTATTTGCTGCTGTTAAAGGACCGGTTTCACCAAAGCTCTGAATGTGTTGCCATCAGTCATTAAGGTTTCTGCCTTCATCTTGTAGCTCTGTTTGGATCTCTGTTTTCAGGATCCAATCACTGGGAATAAACCATGATCTGTTTGCAGGCTAGCCTGTGTTTGGCATTTTGAAGTGTAAATGTATAGTTTTCATGTAACAGCATGTTATTTAATGTTAACAGAAACTGCAAAGTGTAAGGGAAGAATTTAAAAATAAATGTCAAATGAATGTCTAGTTTTCAAGATTTACCATTCCCTGCAAAACTAGACATGACTGATGAAAGTCGTTCCTCTATGGCCTGTTCTATAGCATCTTGCCCACTGTAAAGAGGTCTGGCAAACACATGCCTTCACATCCCACAGATTCACCCATTTCAGGTATCCTTGTTTTGTGTCTTGATGACTGACGGCACAGGCAAATTTAAAGAGATGACAAATGCCTGCCAAAACTCTCTTATAGCTTTATAATTTGTCAATTGACTGTGGCATTTCCACTGTATTGTTTTGTTTGTCTGGTAGCTTTTTAGTATGTTATACTAATGTGGAAAATCTAGGTTACGCATTCATTGAAAATGTCAATATAGCTACTATATCATTATCTTAATAACCTGGGTCAAATGCAGTACTTGTGGTCTGCTACAGAGCAGTCCTGTCTTCTTCAGATCCTGTCAGAGTGCATGGCCTTCAGCCCGAGAAAATGCCGGGCAATCAAAATGACTTTCTTTCCATGCAATTTCCCTCCCTGAAATGTCTCTTGCTTTCTGCACCATTGCCCATCACACACAGCTAAATGGACAAACATGAAACTGTTGTGCGTATCAGTATGATGCACATGCCAGAGTGTGTCATGCATAATCTGAAATTATCTGCCCTTTTTCTGTTTGTTTGTTGACGAGTTTTCTCTGTCTGTGTATTTGGGCTATGAATATTACGCATGCTGAATTTTTCTCTATTCAAATCTAATACAACAGATTCCTTCTGTTTTGAGTGGCTTCTTCCCCTTTTGTTATATAGGTATGCAATAATAACTAAATCACAGATTTTATAATGTCTAATAAGTGTGTTGTTTAAAATTCTCATTGAAGAAAGCAGGCTCTGCAGGTGCTCTATTTTTCTTTAAATCCATAGGTTGCCAGCATGAAGTAACAATGAAAGATCCAAAACATGCATTATTTTGAAAGAGAATGAGGTACAGAAAATAATAGTTCAAGAGAAAATTTGTTCTAATAACCTTGCTGTGTAGAATTGCCTCCAATGCTTCTTTATCATTGCCATATCATTGTTGGCTTTTTGTTGTTTTTTAAGGAGACAGATATGGAGACCTTACCTTGCCTTACATTCACCAGTTAAAAATCCCAAGAATTGATCCGAATTTATAATAGGATATGGAAGACTTGGTCCTAGAACTATTAAACAGCAACAACAACAAAAGCAAAATAAAAACATAAAAAATCCCTCTGCAGTCAGATGAATGTTTCTACAATCTTCAGTTCTCCTGAAGCATGATGGTGGCTTACATGCTTTTTCCCCTCCATTTCTGTTGCCTACAGTTATTAACACTTCTACTGCCTATACCATGTTTGAATTTGCACATCTTCCTAAGAGAAGTACTAATAGGCTTCTTCTTCACAGAGCAGTACATTTAAATATGCTTCTGTTCAAGGCAGGATTGCATTTCTTCCATTCAGCTTCTGGCTACAGCTTTCGGATTACGCAAAACACTGTTGGAGGTCCTGTGAATCTAGTAAATAATCTGGCTATCTGGGCTGCAGCCTGAAAGCAAACTCCTGCAACAAAAGTTTTATGAACATGTTGCTCTCAAATGGCTGCACTCTATTTGAGAGCAACAGCGCTATATGCTTTGAAATTCTTTCTACTTCCGAGGTGATTATAAAAAATAGATTACCTTGAGAGGGCAGATGTATGGGTTCTCTGGCACCTCTTTTCTATACAGTGAATGATGCAAACCTGACCACTGTTTTCAAGAGGAATGTTTCATTCTTCGAACACTGGACTATAAACAAATGTTTCAGACCTGTGACATGGTGCTGTATGTCACGACTCCCAAACTGCCTTTTCATTTTGCGCGCAGTCTCTCTGCATTACCAACCATAAGTACCTGAGGTCAGATAGTTATTTTTTGTTCTTATTAGAGCTTATATTTGTGTTTGCTTTCCAAGGAAAGCCTGCAAGTACCTAGATGGATTTGGTGTTTTAAGAATTGCCTGTAAATATGTAAAAGGTTATTACTCTGCAGATTTAGTATCCACAATCTTCCATTTCTGCTAGATTTCTCAGGCCAAGGGCTATAGCTACGGTTAAAATGCCATGGTAGAAACCTTGCTTTTAACCCAATATGTGGCTGTGTTATTCAGATCAGTGTGAAGGCAACCACGTTGTGTAATATTGTCGTCTCATTAGGTAATCAGTTGACCAGGTACTTCATTACTTACAAATCCATTGTAGAGAAAAATCACAGCAGTAACACCAAACTTAAAATCAAGCATCTATATATTTCGATGAGTGACTTCTGAAAGCAGGCCAGACAGAAGCAATTTGCACGTTGAAATGTGACAAGCTCACAGTCTAGAATTTTAATCAATGAGGCATTTTAGCTCATCTCCATATATTATTTATGCTTGAAGACTAATATCAGAATGAAATATGGCAAACTTGATCTTCCCAAAGGAGAATTTGGGGAGAGTATATAAAGACTCAGTGTGATGAGGTTAGACACAGTGAGAAGCATTCTGCCCCATTACATTCTTAATCAAACTGGTTGTTTACATCAAAAGGTATTTTTGCTACCACCTTTGATTTAGTAGCAACCTCCCAAAATGCTGGCACTCTTCCAGTTTCTTGTATTAGACTTAAATTCCAGAGGTGAGAGCGCTGTTGAGCCTGCAGTGTTTTGTTTTATGGAAAGTAATTACTTTGCTGCTCTAATTTGTGAGGTGAACTGGCTGTTGCGTGAAGTAGTTGTGCTGCTCTCCACCACTTTCCTGGTGTCAGAGAACCTTCCTTGCCTCCATCGCCTTTCACAGTGCTCTGATCAAAGTAAAATGAATTGTGTCACTGTGTACATTCCCAAAATGTCCAGAGGGGTATGCATGTTGCATAGAACAGGTTCATCTTCTTAAAAGTACCAAGATGACCGTCATATTGCATGTAGTTGTCATCTATCATTGCCTGTACTTCTACCACACATTATATAATATACACTTGAACGTATCGTTTTCTAAACTTGATCAACAAATACGACCACAAATATAATAAAAAGAAATTTCATACATGCTAAAAAGAAATCTGCATTCATGAAAGGAACACTGAGATCGCTGGAAACTTCAAAGATGAATTTAAGAGGCAGAGAATGATTGACTTGTATTAATGGGGGGAAAACTTTATTCCCAGCTGGAGAGGAAACAGCACTGGCAGAAAATCTTTGAAGCATCTGTTCATAACAGAACAATCTAGTCTTTGGGATTCTGTTAAATGAATTAAAATCAGTTTCCTTTCTCTTAACTTGCTGAATTAACAATAGGAGAAAAACAGCATTAAGACAGAATTTTAAGAGTTTTGACTCGGTTAGTTCTTTCTAAATGGATAAACTTTATTTTGGCTGGTGTTGAAAAAGTAACTCACTACAAATAAGTAATTCAAAACGAAGAAGGGGTTTTTGCTTGTAAAAAGTTCAACTGCATTATTTAAATACATTCCATACATTTTTCTCTCCAGAGAGCAGGGAGGGAAGAAGTAGTACCATAGCTGTTCTCTCAAGTGTGGTTAGAAATCTCTTAAACATTATTATTAATCCAGGAAAGAGGTGGAAGGTTGAGGTAATTTTAAATTTCCCAATGTTTTACCTGAGAATTCAGGCTATTTCAGACAGCCTTCAGAGGAAAATGGGTTGTAAGCAGCAAAACTGCTAGAGCCACGTGTGTGGTTTGGTGCTAGTAAGGAGAAAAACTTGCTGATGGTATTTGTATTTATCACGGTGAATAATTGATAATCATTGATAAATCACTTGAGCTGATGGTCAGCTTGTACCTTCTTCCATGGGCATTTGTGTGTAATTGTGGGTGAATGTAGCTGCTTCAGTGAATCGTCTGGCGCTGTCTCTTATTTATATCATAGCCTGCATAACTGGTATTACGCCCCTTAAAAGAAGTGATTATAATTGTCACAATACAAATAACGTAACAGATTGGTTTCTTTTTATAATCAGCAGTTCGCAGTGATGATTGGGTGTGCTGCTTTATAGATTTACCTCAAATGGGCACACACACATCTGAAAAGTAAGTAGGATTTTTAAGGGCCTCATAACTCTGTATGCATTCAGATCGTTTTGTAAACTGCATTAATACTTTATGTAATTCTTCTCACAGTGCTCCCCTGGGATTTATGGAGACAGTAATTACACGGTAAACATATACTCATTATTGGAATCACTTGTTGCAGCTTAGCAGTGTCCGTGCAGATTTGTCACCTCAGTCTAAGGGATTATGTGAGCTTAATTTTTAGGTTCTCAGTCTGCCACCCATCACAGTCGCTAAGCTCTGCTGTGGAAACAAAGGATAGGTTGAGGAGTCTGTAAGGTAAACTGTCTCTATTAAACAGATGACAGGTGCTAGGAGATATTGATGAAGCTGTCTGAAGAGTTTGTGATGGGCTTTTCCTGGATTATTTAAGACTTTTTTTTCTCTTCTGCGGTCTTGAAACAAGCCTTCTGTAAATCTGACTTCTGATGATTCTCTTGAGTGCTCTGTGATGTTTCATATCATGAAATGTGGTGAAAATCATTTTCTATTCACTTTCTCTAGAGTGCTTACAATTTGTTTGACCTTGATCATATCCTTCTGCATCTCCTTTGCAGCCTTGCATGCTAGACTACTTAGTCTTGTATCTAAAAGTCTGTTGATGTAAATGTTGCTGCACTTGTTGCAAATTTTTCTTCACTATGGCTTTTTTCAGGACATGGAACATACTTTGTGTATCAAATCTAGCTGAATATTTTAAGGAGAAGCAAGGTAATTACTTAGTCTCCAGTAAGTTTCTGTTTGCAGTAGTAAATCCTGAGGCCTCTCTCTCAAACTCTGCCTTTGTCTTCTGCAAATTTGCCTCAGCCAAGTTGTTTTGGTGTAAATCTGTGTGAGGAAGCACTCCCTTTCATGTTATCCTAATCCCATTTCCAACTGAGTGCTAAGCCAAGATGTAAGAAATGCTCTTTCCAAGGCACTTTAAAGGGACAACTCTCAGAGGTGGAGTTAGACTGCTGTAACTACACAGAGGGGCAGATTTTTTGCTTCCTGTTCTCCCATCTGATTAATCTGGGGATTCGGGAATAGTAATCAAAGCTAGAAAGAAGTGTGGGGCAGTTGTACCAGTGTACAATAGGCATATATTTCTTTAGCCTGTATGCAAAAATTCAGAGTCTGAAAATGGGTTTGTCCCTCATTTGGAAATTTTGATTCATAATGGCTCATTCAGGGAGTGCTTATATTTTTGTGAATTCAGTATGCTTCAGTGTTGTGAAAGAGTAGAAATAATTTAAAATAATACTTGGATTAAGGTTGTGTAATCTTTTCATTTGATTAATGAGCTTTCTAAGTTAGGAAAGTATCTACAGATATTCTTAAGGTGATTTTGATGCATTTCTGACTTGAAAAAAAAAGGATTTGAATTCAAAAATGTTCACATCTTTCTGTGAATGTATCTGAGCTAATATAAGAACAAAGATAGAATGTTCCCTGTCTGTGTTTTAACATCATTATTGTTAACAAGTTGAGAAAAATCTGGGTACAGATTGGGAAGCAGCATTCAGGAATGCCTAAGTTAATTATTATGATCATTAAGGCTGTTGGTAGTTGGACCCTGCAGTTCCTTTGCAGTTCTTGTAGATCTACCAGCCGTAGCTCTTCTGAAATTTCACATTTGCTTGGTAACAAACACTGAGAAAAGCCCTATTGTCAGGCAACTCAGAACAATGCAAATCTCGTCCTGAGAGAAGTGATATTTCATTACTTACTGCCTAGATAAGCTTGTAAAACAAATTTAATTACATGCAACAGACAGGCTGCTGACCTCCACTTAAAATCCCATGTACACAGAGTGACCCATGGGTCTGACCCGAGACTGCAAGAAAAAAAAAATGGCCTAAGTTGCCTCTTGTATGCCACCAAAGAGCTGCTGCACTTTGTGCTCTCCCTGGGGGAACAGATGAATTTGCTGCTTGTCCCACGGTCCTGACAGAGAAACCAAAAGAGAAATTCAACCAAGGTAGAAGTTGAGATGAGTCAAATTGCTTCTGACCACAAGAATACTGATTTCAGTGCTCGGCTGAACAAATAATGCTGTGCTTGATCTGCCAGTTCTTATATTCTCATATCCCCCTAAATGTTAATTACTTGTGACTTTGTTTTCATACTGTTGCGTAATGAGAAGCCTTCTGTTGAATTACAGTGATGAAGATGGATAGTTAAACTGCTGAAAGTCTCTCGTGACAAGGAATTGGATTTAAGTCTTCAAGTGTCTGTATGAGTTGGTTGTGCTTTTACTTTAGAGCGGTAGGATTGTATTGCATTACAGTTTATAATGAAATAAGCACAGCAGCCTATGAGGCACATCCCTATGGGCCATGCACAGTCCACTCACTCAGAGCTTGCTGTGGAATTGAGCTGAAAATGAGAGGAAGGTTGTTTGCAACTTGCAAAATAGATATGCAATATCTTTTTAGGGAATTAAGTAAGCAAATGCTTCCTGGAAAGTGCATTGTGTACAGAAGTGGAATGAAAACCTTGCCACAAATGCCAGAGAAAAGCGAAGTCCTCAGGAGAGTGGCCTGGGAGCAGGATTACATTGTTGCAGAGATACACAGATAGCAGCAGATAGTTGCAAACAGGCTTCTGTGCTTTTTGCCATTGTTTTTCTCTGACGTTCAGACCTCCAGCCAATTCCAGAAGGCTTCCACTGCCCAGCCCAGGTGGATGCAGCTGGGCAAGCTGCAGCTTTTACCCCTTTGAGGAGAGGTTTTGACCCTGTGCTGAAACTGCAGCCCACAGCGGGGTCTGTCAAGAGGACATCTGCTGGGCTGCTGCTTTTTGCCATGCAGTGGGGAGACGTAAACAGCCACCAACTGCAGTTTATGTTACAACAAGGCTCTATCATAAATGCTGGCCAACCTCAGTTTATACTGAATCAATGTACAGAGCTTACTATTACATTTTGGTATGAAATTACCCAGCGATGTATGCCTAGCCTGAAAGATGAGAGCTGCACGCTGGTGTCTTAGATGTTTGCCTGTCCTTGTAACTAACTGCATTCCAGGAATGCATATACAGTGAAAAAGAGATACAGCTCAGTGAGGTACCATTGGAAGCACTAGCATACTAGCACACCTGTGCATAAACAAAGGAAAAATATGTGTATTATAAAGAAATACATATAAATACAAGAAACTGCAGCCTTTTCTCATCATCGTGTAGTGTGTCTGTGTCCTTGTATGTATGTGTTCCCCGTAAAACACAGTTTTCTTTTCCCCATGTTAAAATGTTGATCAGAGCTCCCTGTACTTCGCTACCGAAGACAGAGATGTGTGTTATTGAGAAACCAAATTGAACAATAAAATATATATTCCTCACAGGGAAGTTAAGGAACTTTATAGATCATCCTCTGCAGAGATTGCTCATTTTTACAAGGAGGCAAGAATAATTGTGGTGCTACTTACTGAGGGAAAATAACAAATCTGCTTCTCACAGAAACAAAGTTAGATGGACTTTCAGGGGAAAATAGTGCAGCAGGAATATACTGCTACCATTTTTGAAAGCCATACATGGCAGACCAGTGCTGCACCTGAAAGTTTATGCTTGGTATATCCATAATTTTTGTATTTGCCTTTTATTTCTCTTTTTAACAAATTCAAATAAGCTCTGCAGAAGATTCTGCTGTCAAGACTGGGGAAGGTCATGCAACACCTTAATTTTCCAAATTACGGAATGTTCTGAAATGCTTGCAGAGGGATCCCAGTTCTCACTGAGGTAATTAGGAAGGCATGATGCAATTGTTTCTTGTTGAAGCAGAAGCCTTCCAAAGAACCGTGAGGACTCGCTCGTTGTTAAAGGTTGCTTAAACCCTCGGCCACGGGGCTTTTGTGTTGTATCCAAGTGGTTGGATCTCGGTGACAAACAGACTCACCAGACCCCAAGTTGCTGTGCTCACAGGGCTGCTGCTCAGCTGTCCTTTTCCGAATTCTTAGGAGGACCAAACACTGTACAAGGAATGTGAAGCTTATTTATTTTATTGCTACAAAGGATATAAATACCATTAACAGTCTTCTACTTAATGAATCAGAAACTATTTATTTTGGCCAGCCTACATGTTGTCGTTGTCCTGCTTCCTTCTGGAAAATTTTGGCCTGTACAAGAGTTCAATTGTAGGAGGAGCATCCTTGCTGACTGCTGAGAAGGGCAGTAAAAATCTGCAGAGCTATCTTCACTTGGGTTTTAGAAGGAAGTAGGTTATGAAGTTGGTGATTTGTGCTATATATTTCTTGCTGTTAGGATTGCAATCAATTTGCATTTTTTAAAGAACATAGTGAACTCGGTGTTCCCAGGTGCTGTAAATAGCGCTGCTCTGCTTCTATTTGCCTGCCCTCACTGCACATTGTATTTAGTGGTGCTGGTCCTTTCTCTATGAAAAATATTTTCAGAAAGTGTTGTTTTGGTTTTACTTCAGAAAAAGGAATGCTAACAGGGAAGTTTTCACAGGCTGTCCACGTAGAAAATGTCAATGAACATCTCATGTCTTTTCTCAGAAGCTTGCAATTATTGTTTTAGGCTTTGCTTTCTTTCCTGAATACATTTATCTTGAAACACCAATTGTTTGCTCTCCTCGCAGCTACTTTCACCCTTTTGACTACTGAGGCATAGGAAGGATGTGTTACAGCCATCCAAATGCAGATGCAATATTCACTTGTTCTGTTAACATTTCCTTTGTCGTCTTTATAGATATGTACACCGAATCTTCCATGGGAGCGGGAAGGTATTATTCCTCCTACCAAGTAAACAGAAGTTGCGCATTTTTTCTTTCCCTTAAAAAAGCACAAAAGACTTGTTGAACCGTGTCTTCCCCAAAGCGTGCATGGCCAGTCCTTTAAAAACCATTTTGTGGCAGCATAGATGCAAGCATTTCTGTGCTACCTCTGCACACATCAGTAGCTGAGCTAAAAACCTGACCTGAATAGATATGTGCCAGAACTGTGCCACCAAAGATTGGGGCTAAATAGTGGAAACAGATGAGGGCTTTCATTATCTGTTTTCTTTCTTTGTTCTTTTAATAAATCTTAATTTACTCTAATATCATTACCTCTCGATTACCCAAAAGCTTCTTTAACTGCACCATTACTGACAAATACTGGAAATTGTAGAGAGGCATAACTAACTAAATAAACACATGTAATTAAAGCAGTGGAAGATCTGTGCTCCTTCTCGTATAGGATATTATGGCATGAAATATCTTTGCAGGCACATTTCATCTCTTTTTTTACCTCGTGCTCAAAGCAGATTCTCCAGCAGCAAGCTTGTATTTGTTATTGATTTTGTTTAATTTCAACTTTGGACCCAAGCTGTTTAAACAGATTACTCCCTGCTTTTATCTGAGTCCACTTCCTCGTGCTTTCATCAAAGCAAAAGAGATTATTTGACTTTCTGTCTCCTAATGCAGTATTGCACGAGAGTCATATGCTGTGACAGCGATGCGTTTGCAGCAAGGAATGGCCATGCTGTTTGCACGCAAGTTCCTTGTAATTGTTCCCTGGCAAAGCAAAAGCATCTCTTTCTTATTTATTTGGAGGATATTTATTTATTCATTACAATAATATTTATTCTCTAACTGAAGCTAATAGATTTCAGCACAAGATTAGGTGAGGCTATGTTTGAAGGATCGTAATAATGTACGGTCATGACATGTGTGTACCCTGGCAGTAATGCTTTGCCTTAAGCAAGAGATTCTTTGCTGGACATGCAGTGTTTGTGAGCTGGTTAATACTTGGCAAGAGGAGGACACCTCTTCAGACTGACTTGTAGTGCAATTCTGAGAATTCAATAGGTTTTCTTCTATGATCCCTTTGCATAATATTTATGAGAAAATTAAGGTTGAAGTAGTGCATCAACTACCTTCTCAGTTGAATCTATGGAAAATACTTGGAAGTATTTCTGATAGTTCCGATAGGAACATACAGAAATCCATCCGAATTTATGTTTCAGTGTTGCAGGAACAGGTGGCTGAGAGGTGTAGAATACAGGTCCCCTCACTCAGGGTAACAGGCACAATCAATATGGACAGCAGCAGATGCTATAGAGTCACAACATCGTCAGCGCCTGTAGCGCTGGCAGGTTGCACTTGCATCTGTTTCTCTAGGCTTTCTTTGTGCTCCAGGTTGAATAGGTGAGGTGGTAAAAACACTTTCCGCAGGTTCTGAAAACACTTTTTCCTAAGGAGGATATATTCTGCCCTCATTTAAGATGTGGAAAGAGAACTTCAAACAGCAGCAAATGACAGCTCTGAAACACAATCCCAATTCACAGTTGAGCAACCAGAGAAACCCTTCCAGGACTTTCACACAGAAGGCATATGACTCCTTGTGAGCCATGCAGATGTATTAACTGCTTGTTGCATTTGGATGTTCCTTTGCATTGTTTCTGTTTTGAACAAACAGTGTTTTACATTGAGGCCTCGGTCATCGCAGGCTCTGTCCTTAACATGGAGAGAGCAGAGTTACAGGTGATCTCAGCTCTTTGCATAAACCACAGAAGCCCACCACAAAGTCCTCCTTCGAATGTGGGTCAGGGATACCTCCCAGAGAGAGGGACCTGGACAGGGCCCAAGTGAAGGAGGAAAGCACCCAGCAACAGCAGTCACAATGCACTCAGGAATGGCAAAGGAATAAAAGCATTCTTGCCTGTTTAAATTTTTCATGTTGTTAGCTGCTTAAAAAGAGCTGCTGGAAATGATTGTGGCACTTGAAACTATTGAAGAAGTGGTTTGGATACAACTGAAACTCAAATATTAATTGATTGCATTTCCGTGGGAAAATCAGTGCAAGGCTGAAGCTACTGTACTTCTAAACGATTGCATCTCTAGGCCATTGCTAAGCTGTTTAAAGCCTAACCTCTGGACATACTACAGTCTTATTTGCAACCTTAAACCAGCTGTGCAAATAATTCTCTACTGGAAAAGGTCTGTTGCAACATTTGTGCAGGTATTAGCACCAACGCACTTGTAATAGTAAATTATTTTTTCATAATTATGTATTTCAAAGGCAAGATACAGATTTTAAAACACTAACCCTAAAATTAGAATGTTAGTCCTAACATGGCTCCTGAATTCACAGAATGGCTGAGGTTTGCAGGGACCTCTGGGTCTGTTTTTCCAGCCTCGCTCCAGCAGGAACACCCAGAACAGGGTGCCCAGGCCCACATCCAGGCATTTGAAGATCTCCATGGAGGAGACTCCACAGCCTCTTGGTAACCTGTGCACCATCACCTGCACAGCACAGAAGAGCTTTCTCATGTTCAGATGACACTTCTTGTGTTCCAGTTTGTGCCCATTGCCTCTTATCCTGGACATAATAGACATTGATGAGTTCTCCCCAGTTCTCCTCTTCTCCAGGCTGAACAGGCTTCAGCTCACTCAACCTTTCCTCAGAGGAGAGCTGCTCCAGTCCCATCATCGTCTTGTGGCCCTACATTGGACTCTTTTCAGGATATCCGTGTATCTTTTGTCTTGGAGAGCCCATAATTGGACACAGTACTCCAGGAGTGCTGAATAGAGGGGAAAGGTCTCTCTTCAACCTGATGGCAGTGCTTTGCTTTACACAGCACGATACTATCAGCTTTTTTTTTTTTTTTTTTGTAGCAAGGGCACACGGCTGGCTCACGTTCAACTAGTCGTCCACCAAGCCCCTCTTTTCTGCAGAGTTGCTTTCTAGATGGTCCCAGGCATGTCCTGATGCTTGGGCTTGTTCCTCTCCAGATGCAGGACTTTGCACTTCTCCTTGTTGAATTTATTGAGGTTTAATTGCTGTTATTTTGGAAAAAGAACAAGTTTGGAAGTGGTCAAGGTTTTTACTGGCCAAATTAGAATTGATTCAGTTAATCCCAAGTAACCTGTGTTAACACTCCCTAACGCTTCTGTTTACTGAGGGTTTTTGCATGTAAGCTAAGAATGAGGAAAGAATGGACCTGCAAGGCTTTTCCTGTGAGTATTGAGGGTTTATATATTTTTGGTGTTTTTTCATGACACTTAGTAGTGGAATTATCATGAATAGTGATTACATAATTATCTGAGTTGACTCATTTTATGATACAGCAGCCTACCTTTCTTTTTTTTGGTAAAAATATACTCCCAAGTGTAAGCCTTTCTCTATCATGAATGCCTTGAATTTTATTAAAATCTGACCTCATTTAAGTACACCGTTAGTATTAAAATAGTACATCCTAAATCTCAATCACTTAGAAATTGTCTGTGCCTAAGAAGATGAAATGAGAAACTCACCAATTAGTATGAAAGTCTGAGTAGAGCAGAAAGTGACTTCAAAGAACTTGATTATATATTTTGGGTTTTTTTATATATATCTTTTTTTTTTTTTCTGAAGTACTTCCAATTTGTAGAAAACTTTAAACACTTTTTTAGCACAATATTGGAACACATGAAGTTTCTTTATTATTGGTGTGCAAACCAAAAGTAAAAAGAACATTTAGAATCATTTTAAAACAAAAAAAAATCTGTTTAGTTTTTAAAGATGAAAGGACTGAAAATGCGAAGTCTTTGTCTGCTGGCACTCTTCTGCTGAGCTATTGCTTTCTTTAACATACGCTGTAGGCTGGTGTTTTATCCAGCATTTCATCATATTACCCAATCTTTTTTTGAAGGGCAAGCCTTTTAATAATGTTTTGTGTCTATGTCAGATCGTCTCTACTTGTTTTTGTGGGATGTTTGGGCCCATCTTGTGATCAGATGGTATCAAACACCTTGTACAGAGCTCAATAAAGCTCTAATTCCCCACCTCCATCAAGCTCAAGAGACTGAAACCTCCTCTGCAGAAAGCTCCCACCATCACGTGAGGGGCATCCCTGACAGGAGCTGGTTTAGTCCCTTGGTTATATCTAGTAGTAGCTGGCATTTTCAGCTTCAGCTCCTCCTGATTTGTGTTTACAACATCTGGCTACCAAAAATGTTTTAATAAAATAGCATTAGAATGGAGAGTCACATGCTGCATAATGGCTAGCACAGAAAGAAAGCAAACATTGTATGCTCTTGTGTGCAATGTCCTTGTGCTGTACTCTGATGCAGTTTTAAGTTTGGGTAGTTTGGGTGATTTTTTTTTCTTTTCACATTTCCTAATTTCTGCAGAAATTTAAGCAACGCTGGGGCTTGTTTTGGCCATTGTGCAAGGGGCACTTAATGAGTATTTCAGACTTAAAGCTTTTGATTATACCACCATATAACGATGATGTCAGTAGGATGTCTTATCACTGCTAAATGTCCTGCACATCAAAGCAAATGGCATATTTTTGTATCACCACATGTATAAATATTGGTGCAGTGATGGCAGTTTCCAAAGTAAGTGCCAGTGGAAAAAAAAAGTGTATAAAAAACCACTTTGGAGCTGTAGGTCCAAAAATGCATAGTAAGGCAAAAACGTGGATAAACCATTCCAGTGGTGAGGGTATAAGTGAGAAACAGACTGGGGAGCATACCTACGGTCTCAAACTCAGCTGTGGGAGAAGGAGGAAGCCCAGATGTATTTCTTTAAAAAGGAGAGGAAAACCTAACTCTCTTCCATCTCATGCCCCATCAAATTCCTCACCCCTTTCCTTTTTTAAACCTCCACAATTGTTGGAAATTATTATTTTATGAAAAAATGCAAATGCAATTATATGTAATGAGCAAATTATGTAATTTGCAAAGGCAGAATAAAAGACATTATTGAAATCAAAAAATCACTTTTCTATCAACTCCAATGTGTTTTCCCCATATCTCCAAAGTGGCAGGGAGTGAGGTGAGCATGAAAAAGCTGCTGCTGCTGTTCCCAGCTGTGGATGTGTCAATGGAGATAAATTTCAGTGCCTTTCTGGAGTATCGGTTTGTGTGCACCTTACATTCTGCTTCACCAAAAACAAACCCTTCCAAGGTGTTGTCTGTTCCCTCAGCTAGCTTTGGAGATTTTGCAACGTGTTTGTACAGTGAGATTGAAGGCCTATGAGACTAAATAAAAACAGCCACAGCTGCTGTAAAGGGCCACTTCTCTTTGCCTTCCTTTTGGAGGAGCAGAGGTCAGGGGTATACATGCATTTTTGTCGTCATCCAGGCCTCTGGGCTGCACAGGAGCTGCTGGAAGACAGAATTCCTCCTTGACTCACTCCTTTTTTTGTGTCCTGCTAAAAGCTGCTTTTGCTCACAAATTGCTCTTGCTTATTTGGTTTTGTGTGAATGCCTATGAGATCCTCCTGGTTCCCTGGTTCCTCCAGGGTAGGGCCCTGCACGCTCTTCTGTGCTGCGCTTCACGTTGTGCAAGTTACCTCAGGGTTATTGTAAAAGCAGTTTTCAGTTAAGTAACTGAATATGAGAAACTTTAAATAAAATGCCTTTGGAAACAGTAAATGACAAAGTTCTCTGAATGTGGTTTATGAGAGCCTTGCAGCCCAATCTCCTAAAAGAAGCGCCCACAATCTGGCTTTATAGCTGATACACAACTAGTTGGCAGACAAAAGCCTGGCTAGGATTTCAATTTACAACCTATGATACATAGAGTTCTCTCTTCCTTGTAATGCTTTAAACTGAAATTGAATTTTAAATTAACTTGACACTGTGCTATTTTCAAGCCAGATAAATAACCATGTTCCTTTTCTCTCCTTTCATAATATATTTGATATCTTACTATGGAACGTATTTCCTGAATTGATATTAATATTACACCTTTGCCTATCCTTATTTTCCTTAGAAAAAGTGTGAAACATAACTGCCTTACTGTAAGAAGTATTGTTTGTGCTTTGACAATTACACGGGTTTGTGGCTTAAGAATTTTGCAGCTTTAGTTTTGTTCACTGTAAAAATCTGTTTTATTCCTTTGCTTTTTCATATAACGTTGATCAAACACTGGCCTTCAGAGTGACGTTTCCTTAGCTTGCATGTGTGTGATTTCCATTTGTTTTAATTCATCAGAGGGCCACGTTCTTCACTTTTGTACCCCATTTGCACCATGACTCAATGTCTCAATTCCCCCAGCTATGGATTTGGGAGTGGAATTACTTCTCTGAAGGTTGGGTGCTTTAAGCTGCTGGATTCACAGAGTACAGGTGTAAGTGATTGTGTAACATGGCAGGTAGTCACAAATGTGGTCAGTGGTTAATCTGAAATCTGATAGCATAATCCTCTTTAACTTCTGATAGATCATACAGCCAGGAAGAATATTGCAAAAGAGCTGCCTTGTACAAGGAAAAAAAAACAAACAAACCAAGACGGGATTTTTTTCTAAGTATTTTAAAAGAAAAGCAAATACCCACATTTCTGAATGTATATATACTTTGTGGAAAGGAAGACTTCTACTGTAGAATTGTTTTGTTTGGTTTTCTCTAATTTTCATGCTTGTACATGAACAAAACATTCTTATAAAACTGTTCATGGATCTTATACTGAAGGACAGACAGTGACATAAGTCACGGTGTTTTGGCATGCTGGGTGTAATTTATTTCTCCTGTTCCTGGTAAAGAATCAGGCTAGCACCACTGGTCAGTGTATGTACCTTGAAAATAAGATATCAGAGTGCATCCTCCCTCCCTCCCTCCTGCCTCAGGAAGATGTTCATTGAACAGTTTCCTTTTCATACTGTTTTGCTTCTCGCAAGGCATTAGCATTCTTGGAAGAATTTCACAGGCCCTGAGGCTTTGGTAATGATCAAGACAGGCAGAAGGAAAAATTACCAAACACATCCCCTGGTAGGCTGAGGGGTGGAATTTTAACAAGGGGCTTTCACGACCATTGTTTTTCTTGTTCACTCTTTCGCTATTCCTTCGCTAGCCAATACACTAGGACTCGAGAGCCTAACTCAACACTGTTTTTATTAACAAACATAATGAAACAATATTCTGAGTATTTTGTTTCTTTGACTATACTGATGAGGGAGAAAAAGAAACTCTGTCTTAACTAGGACAAGAAGTTATGCAGAACTGCCTGACTTGGACACAAATTCTCTTCGGTACAGGAATGCCACACGAAATTGGAAACTTCTAAGCCAAACAACAAAGCCTGAGCTCCGTTGCTTTTCAGCGTCTTGTGTTTCTGTCATCTCTCCACTCCCTTACCACTGAGGTATTCCACTCCCCTGAGGTATTCAAATGGAAGGATTGCTTCGAAGGTATTTAAACAAAGAAGGCATTCGGCAGCAGATGAGACTTCCTGGAATCAAAAGTGTTTTCACATGCTCGGATCTTTCCCCAGAATGTAACTCACCATGCAGGAGAAGAAGTCCTGCTTAGTACTCTTTGAATTTAGTGGTCATCTTGGTGGGCAGTGGCAGTGTGCATCTCTGGGGTGTGCACATGTGTATATTTAGGCATGTTTGTTTGAGTCTCAGCCAAGATATATGCCAAAAAGATTACACTTTATCTTTCATCCTGGGGAGAGGAGAGCCTAAATGGGTTTATCATGGGGTTTTCATTCACTCTGTCATTTCTCCCTTCTTTATCTTTCATTGCTAGACTTCTAATTTCTCCAGACAGCAGCGCACACCCCTGCAGCTGGCCCTGCATAATGATTCCCTCCTCCCTGACTGACATGAGGGTGGATGCATAAATCTCATGCCGTCAGGGTGCCTCCTTCGGCAGACACTCTTCCCTCTCCCCCCTTGAAAAATATCTGTCCCCTCTGCAGCACTCTCATTTACCACCTACCAGTGCTTCCCACTGAGCCAAGATGCTGCCTGTGACCATTATCCAGCCTATGCTAAACACTGGGAAACGGTTCTTTTCTGACAAAAACTGCAACCATTTTTTTCTTTTCCTAATGACAATTATTAGTGTAAATTGGAGCGCCTTTAGCGATTGTATTTGACACAAACATTATCCCATAAGGCAACTAACTCCTGTGAATAGCAAGAGCTGAGTAATGGCTTGTATTAGGAGCTGGAGCACTGGAGAAACAAGAATTTCAATGGAAACACTGGTCTTTAAGAGGTCTTAAGTTGGAGATCTCCATGTTCTCTGAGGCTCTGCATTAATTTAAAGTGATTCCTTTGAACCACTTTGAACCACTGAGTAAGGGTAGAGCTGTCAAATCTTGGGCTTCCCAGCTGCTGAATTCATCCAACATTTTGGCAGCTTATAAATCAAAGGGGACTTGAGAACTGTTTACAAAGTATTGTTTTGAAATCTCTCTTCCTAAGTCCTCCGTCCTCACTTCTGAGGGGGTGAAATATAACATCTGACTAAAAATCAAGGATAGTTCAAAGGGCAGGAATCTCTGTTCCTGTCTTCGAGATGAAAGCAGGCACTGGATGAATATGCAATATCAGACTTTTCTAGCAGCAGAGGGCTTCATAAAGGTCAGCATTTCTTCCAAGAGTGGCCACACAAGGTATGAGAATGCTTCAGTAGGTGTTCAGTGCTAGCTTGTCTGGTATTTGTAGTCAGTTGCTTTGCGAATTAAATGATATTTTCTCCAATTACAAGTATTTGACTGTTTCTTTGCTGCTATCCTTATGATGATTCATATTGCAGTTATTTTAAAGAGGCAGATAAACTGCAGTTGTTTATATACAAACAGAATATGGCATTGGATGCCAGAAACCAATCTCACTAATATTTGGCTGGCTAGGTTGCATCGTCGTTTCATGTTTTGGCTATCAGAGACAGCAAGCTTAAGATTAATTGAAATGAGTTTCTTTCTTTCCAAGTGTGCTCAATGCCAGAGATATTTTCTCCTCTGTAAATGCTGGCAATTGATTATAAAATGTCAGAGGTGTTAGCAGTGTCAGTGACCTTCATCTAGCCAGCCAGAATAATAGCTGAGACTTGCTTTAGGGCACGCTGTAGTCACTGGCAGGTGATTGTGGATTATAAGTGTAATGGTGCTTATTCCCTTAAATTTATTTGAAAAATGGCACTGAACACAAAAAAATAATAATGCTGTACTCTTCATGATCTTCTGGGTAAGCCTGGAAGGTGTGAGCAGCCTGGTCTGTGCCCTTTGCTGAGGAGTGAACAAAGCATCTTCCCTGCTGCTGTCTGTGGGCCAGTCTGTGAGCTGGTGTCTCTCCCATGTGCTCTGAGGCACTCTGTGTTCTTGGAAGTGCTACTGATGTGATTTGACCTGCATCCTTGCCACAGACCTACATGCCAGCTGCGCGTACAGCTCTCCTCGGGATTCCTAAATTTGACTTAGCTCCTCAACTGCTCTCACTAATATAATGAGCTTCGAAGCAAACGATAGGGAAGGTATTGAAGAAAAAATCCTCTGTTTCAAACAGTTCTTTTTAGACTCTGAGGCAAAGGCTCAACTTTAAAACAGGTGATGATGTTTTTTCTTTGAAATCATGTTGTTACAATAAAGCTGCAAATGTGCTGTATTGTGCCTGTGATTTTTGAAAAATGAAGGAAGAAAGGATGTGCATCTCCCTCCTGGTTAGTCCCAGCCTAGTGCTGTGTTGCGGGTGTTTGTCCTTTCTTGCCTCGGTGGCTTCAGCAGCAGTGATGGAGTTGGATGGGCAGTGTGTGTGGTGCTGGGACTAGGAGGGGAAGTATTTGAAATTCCTGAACGGAAACAAAGAGAAAGATAGAAAAGATGAGTATTAAGCTGTGAAGAGCAACACAAATTAGGCTGAACTTGAGGAGAACTTCCTCTGTGGCTTCTTCCATCTTAATGGTAGAAAAAATTATATTCTAATGTCTTGTCTTTATCGTGTCTTAGGGCTGGAATTCCTGAATTTTAATCCTTGGATAGCCTATCTTTTAGGTTATGTTTTTATTCCTCTCCGATGAGAGCTGGTACACAAAGAAACGGAACTTTTTGTATTACATGCCTTGGGTCAAGTATTATTCAAAATGCATACATATGATTAAGGATTTGGGAGAAAAAAAGTCACGAGCAAGTTGTCATCTGTGGGTCTCTTTGAAAAGTCAGCTCTTTGCTGCTCAGGAAGCCTGCCGACCAGTTCTGTGGTTCAGCCTGTGAAGGTCACCATGAGTCGGGCAGAGGTGCAGGAGCTGTGGGCTGTGCGACCCCAGTTCCTCGGGAACCGTAGGCAGGGAAGGGTGTGAGGTGTGCAATCCCACTCCTTCTGCTGTAAATGGTTGTGACAGTTGTCACAACCCAGGTGACACTGGAGCTCGAGATGACTTTAAAAACTGTCCTGACTTCAGAATCACAGATAGAAAATGTATTCCTGTGAATGTGGCAGTTCTACAGTAAATAAATACTGGCCCATTTTTCCCCCAGGCTCTTTCTCAGCACTGCCCAAGTGAGGGCCTACGATCTGTTCTCTTAGTTTTCTTACAGTGCTAGTTTTCTCTAAACGTGTTAAAGGCCTTTGAGTTTATGACACCTGAGAAGATACTTCTGCTAATTTAAGATTAAATATACCTCCTTAAGAGATTTCATATGTAAAATTTTGATGGAATTGGACTGCCGGAACAAGGAGTTCAGAAAAAAATCACAGGATAACTTAGATTGGGAAAGGTCTACTGGAGGACATACGGTCCCACAAGGCCAAGTTGCTAAGAACACAGCATAGTATTTGGCGGCCTGGAAACTTAAGCACATGGTGGAGAGTGAGATTTTTGATAGAGAAAAAATGGAACTGTAATGTGTCTCCTTTGTCTTCACCTTTCAGAAGAGAAAAAAGGAGGGAGACAGGGGAAAAAATTCTTTTCTATGCATTCCCCTTTATTTTTAAATGGAAATAAAATTTTCATCAGGCTAAGTCTTACTTTCCATACTCAATTATTCCCCAGAAAGTTGAAATAAGTATAGATGTAGGCTTTTCAAGAATATGCTCCTGGAATTTAATTTCTGAAGTGAAAAGAAACTGCAAGGTGACATTGCTTTTAAAAATTGAGACTTAATAAAGGGCTTCATTTAGGCATCCATCCTTGAAAATGGATGGTGAACTACGTAGGGCTTGGGAGGGAAAAGGGGGAAAAAAGGAACACAAGAGAATGAGAGTAGATGAAAGTACAAGGTAATTTAAGTCTTTGTTTAATGCCTCTGTTTGAAATTAGCACTGGTTTATTTGGTCGGCCAAGCATTGACAGCTCAAAGTCAAATTCTTATCATAAAGTGTTCTTGCCACAGATGATGTCTAAGTAAGTTTATTGTGGACTTATCATTATCTTCAAGAAACATGACCCTTCCAAGGGAGAGCTAGAATGCTTTGTAAATAGCTTTCAAGGGCTCTGCATTTTCCCAAGATGTGTTGAGAGGGCACCTCTGCTTGGGAAAGGCCAAGTGAGAACCATGCTTATTGACAGCAGCAGTGTTAATGGCTTTCCCTTTGTATAAGGCTATACTGAATCTCTAGCAGTCAGTGCAGATGTCCATCATTGGGTCTTGAAGCCGAAGCATTGCATGCTAAGATCATTTTCTGTTGTTCCAGTTGAGAAGACTGACGGTGACAGCACAGGGCTCAGGTCTGGGGCTGGCCTGGTACCTTCAGAGCACAGCTGGACACGATTAAACCCAGACACCACTGTGTCCCTCTTGAAGACCCGGCAGAAGTCAGCTCGTCTCTCCCAAGCAGGGGGTACACATGCAATTCTAATGTGAATTTTTTCAGGTAAGCTTGCTTTTTCTTTTAATACACTTGGCTTTTTTTAATGGGACATTATTGTTCTATTTTCCTCGGCAAATTTGTTGTTATTCTTCAAAACTTTCAAATGTTGCTGAAGCATATAATAAGTGTTTATTACTATTAATGGAGATAAAACTTTTAGGAGGCAATTTTGCAAGAGGCATTAAAGATTAGCAAAAAAAAAAAAAAAAAAAAAAAAAAAAAAAGAAAAGAAAAGAAAGAAGGAGCAGCTTGGCACAGGTTCTGTATTCATAAACCTATTTATAGCTGGTATGTTTGCTAGGAGAGCAGGTTTGTGCCGCTGCCAGCAAGATGCTCTGGCTGACTGCTGTGCTAGCGCTTGCCCTAATTTTGCACTTAGGTTCTGAGTCTCCCACTGGGACACTGAGCAGATGTGTGATTAAACTGAATCTTGAAGGTGTTCAGGTTTGACTGCATCTCTGTGGACAATCAGAGAGATTCGATCCAGTTCTTTTCCAGGACCTGTTCACATCGATTAGCCTACGTTGGCCTGACAGGATTCTCAGAAACTGGCTTGTAAAACCCCTTTGTCCAGCTAAGAGTTTTCTTTAAACTTAAGCATCCAAAGAGACCTGAAGTGAAGAATGACAGAGGGCTTACTCAAACATGGTCCTTGGTCTGTTCTTTAGCTGCTAATCAGTTTAAAACCATTTAGACTGCTTGTTGGGTACTGGTGACATTCCTGGAAGTGCTGCTGGAGTGCTCCTTCCAGTCTGGAACGAGGTTGGAGGGAAATGTGAAGCATTTCTCTGGAATTGTCTCTGCAGCTGAAACGTCAGCCTTCCACTACTGGTAATAATTATCCACGGACTATACTTTTGGGAAGGTAGCACTTAGCCTTTACAGAAAGAGAAACACGTGTCTCCTGTCTGACACTGAAGCGAAACAAAACAATGGGAGAGGAAAATAAAATTTGCAAAGAGCCTTGTTAAGAAAACCGAGTGTATAATATCATTTAGCTGGCAACTGGCTGCATGCCAGTTTGGGAGTAGTTTTTATTCTTTGGTTTTTGTTTTTTTACATGCTTCTTCTTTGTACGAAGTTTTTACTTTTGCTTGGAAACTATTGGGAAAGGGAGGGATCAAAATACAGCTTTACATGCATGTGAGCTGCAAAATGAATAACAATGAAGACAGCTGTTTTAAAACAAAAAAAATATTCCCTCCTACGCACATTCATTTATCTACCTAAAACCGTGATTTCTCAAAATGTAGGGGAAAGCATGAAAATAGCTATTTAAGCTCGCTTAGAAATATGCATGAAGGAAGACGAGTATCACTGAGGAATGTCCTGCGGAGGACGGGTGGATCTGCTAAAAAGGAATAATAGCAGAGCAGTTTCTGTAATTTTGCAATGAAATTTTAAATCAATTATGTGGATAACACAGGGTGTGCTCTGAGAATAGCCAGGAGCACTTTTCTGTGGGTGCAAAGGCCTCTGTGCCAGGATGGGGTGAGCGCTCCCACGACTGAGCCGTGTGTTTGGCCACGCGTCAGCTCCCTGCAGTCAGCCTTAGCGAGCTGCCTCCCCAATGGAAAAGGCTTCCAAAACTGCACAAAGGCTTGTCTGATAATACATGGCGTGTTTGTACGCCTGGCTGGGAGGTTTGATGTTCAAAATGGGCTTGGTCTTAGATTCTGCGATGATTAAACGTTTTGATAACTCGCATCATTATAATTTTCAAAGCCGATATTAGACTTTTACTGAAATTACTGCAAGTTCCTCATAACTGGACTGATGATAAAAGATGGTATTTCCTTTTCAAGAAGCCTTCACTGATCTGGTTGTTTCTTGAGGTCTGTTCCTTTGAAAGGAAGATTAGCATCCCTGTGCTTTTTAATAAAATGAACTGAGTACTAAAAGTCCACGGTCAGCAGTTTGGCTAGAACGCTGCGTGTGTGGCTCATTGCTCTACAGAACATGTAGGATATTGAATGTGGATATTAAATTCCTTCATTCCTCCATCACAAAGGAAATAGAAAATGCTCATATAAGAGGCAAAATAGTTTATGGAATTCTTCAGCACTGCCTTTCATGGTATGCAATTATAAACTTTGATGTGTGGGGATTGAGTGCTTCCTGGCATTAGCTGTGTGTACCTAAGTGTCGATTGGGTCGGGTGCTGTCTTACAACCATTTAAGTAACTACATAATGGTGCTCGAGAAAGGAAACAGAAACAGTGAGTTTTCTCCTAATTTTTCTCTTTTTTCTTTTCTTATTTTTTTTTTTCCTTTCAAGAAGCTTTCTTCAAACTTCATTAATCTTCAAAGTTTCCCCTTTTAAATGGGTGGCTGGCATATGCATTTTTGCAGACTCATTTCACGTCTCTGGAGTTGTTAAAGAGTGCAGCCGCAGCCCCAGCTCACTTGTATGGCAATGAACTTCCCATAGAAATGGGGCTTCTAATAAGTGGCATTGTGCTGGAAGGTGCTAATGACTGCCATCAATCAGAGGGCTGGTAAAAGTTGTTCCCCTCCTCCCCCCAGACTAAATGAGACTGCAATTAAATGCCCTTTTGTTGAGTGATAGCTGAGACAATAGAAATCAACGTCCAAAGCACAAACCCGAATGGCAAGTCTTAAGTATAAGCTAAGCCATGTGTCCCAAGCGATTGGCATGTTGATTTGCTTACAGCTGAGGGTGTATATGAAAGGAATAACCGGGAGCACAGGCAGCAGGGGAAGCTGTAATGCTCCTTGGAGTGCGGCCAGATCGCTGCACTTGTTGGGAAGGCCTCGCGGTGGGGCTGCCTCGGCTGTGTGCAGACCAACAGCATACATGGGATCCGGAGCAGACTCTGGCACAAGGTTGACATCAGAAGATGGGATGCCAAGTGTGCTCATGGTGTGTTTTTACATTGGTTGCTGAAGAACTGGCAATATCTGATATGGTATGAAGCCCACTGCTACAAACTTTGCCTTCTCTGAGAGCACTTCGTACTGCCTGGGTGAGATGATACTCAATCAATGCTGTTACTTCAGGATAGGATTTAGCATAGTGTCAAGACGCATCGTGGGTTGGAGTCCCTGCTGCTCCAGATGCCATTGCTTTGCACCTGAGTGCTTACAGGTGCAAGATCTGCTCTTGGGTAATTCCACTGGTTTTAAACAAACAAGCAAAAAATCAACCACTGTCACCAACAAACAACAGACTGCTCATAAATTTCTTCTAAATGCAAACAACCTTTTGAGACCCCTTAATATTGCTTGGTAATTTTGACCAAAGGATGTGCAGTTCTTTAAGCTGGCTGAGTGTGTGCTGCCTGTCTTCCTGCCTCCAGACCTTCTCCAAAGCTCACTGATGTCACTAAGACATTTCTTTTTGACTCCAGCATGCTATTCGCTGTCCTGCCCTTGCTTTATTGCCTTGCTGAAAGGGCCTTAAGTTACTTGTGTGCACAGGGCTGCATTGTCTTTAATCTGTGTGGGGTTTTTGTTTTTGTTGTGGTTTGTTGGTGTTTTGTTTTGTTTTGTTTTTAAATTTTGTGCAAAACTGTAAATGCATTGAGAACAAGAAGTGATTGCATTTGCTAATGGCAAGGCCCACCGCTGCTTTGCAGTTTATATGCTGTTGGCAGGGACTGGCTGCATGGTGCTTCACAGCAGCTCAGCTAAAATGAGAAAGTCTTTAAGTTCATCTTTGAAGAGATGTTACAGTAAGAAGTTATTTCACTTTTGTGCCTGAAAGGTATTGTACACAGATGAGCAGGGTCATCTGAAGGAAAATTTTGAGTTTGTTTTAAAGAAAATATATCTGTTTAGAGATTTTGGTATTGAACTGGTTCTGTGGAGTTCCATATTTATCACAGTTCTTTTGGAGGCTTGAACAAACTAGAAGTCCATAGAAATCAGCTGACATTAGAAATAGCCTCATACACCTACCTGTTGGTGGTTCTTGTCCTTATCGCTCAGTGGTAAGATTCTGTCTCTGTTTTTTGTCCCAGTCATGGAGCTCTCCCATGCTAAGTCCCCTTCCTCACTCTCCCTGGCTCTGCTCAGTTTTGAAACTTGTATTCCTCAGTGCTCACATCTCACCTTTATAGCGTTGACACTGCTTTGAACGACACTTCATAGTCTCACTTTCTGTGTAAGTTCAGGTGTTTTTCTCTGACATTAACTCTGGTTCTAGCCTTGACTTGCACCTTACCTTTGCATCAGATTCTCTACTAAAATAAGGAAAAGCAGATGATGCAGCAGTACACTCCCATGTTACCAGTGTAACACTTCAATCCTTTCAATAAAGACTTTCATTCATTGATCTCTTTTTTACTGTTACTATTACAGATTAAAAAAAAAAAAAAGAACCATTCTTATCAATAAATATGATAACGCATTTGACAATATGGCCAATCTATCTTGGGATGAATATAGGCATAGAATGTGCAAAAGCTATTTGTTCTGGTTAATGGTTTATATTTACTTATTCAGTGTGTAATTTTGAATAATCATAGATTAGCTTTCTTTAAGTATTTGCTTCTATACGGCAAACCTTCAGCAGTCCAATGAAGCAGAGCCGTTGACTGCGATTTGATGTGTCCATTACCTCCTGCAATTGCTGTGGAATACAATGGGGTAGCATGCAGACTTCAGAGCTGTCGTGACAGGTATTAAGAATGTGTCAAATCCCAGTGATGACTGATAACATATCTGTCATTTGTGATGGGATTATTAGGAAGAGGAATGCCACTAGGAGAAAGATACTCTGGGAAGAAAAAAGGGGGGAGGGGGAGGGAAAGATAGGAGAAGAGAGGATTTACTGTTCTTCAGAGCTGCCTCATTTAATTAAGCTTTGTCTAGTCCATAAACAAATCTATTAACTTACTGACTACTTTGGCAGTTCATGCACTTTAACGCTGCAGCAGTAATTTGAGACAATTCAGGTTTCTTTTTGGTGGATAGTTGCACTGTAAGTATTGTGGCTAGTGTAATATTGCTATCTATTTTATCTTCTAATTGAGAATTTAATAGAATGCTGTGGCAGACAGAATTCTTTGGGCACATACAGCATCTTCTGCATGGAAGATCTTTCTAGAATATAGTCTGCCAGCACCAATTGATTTGCATTCTTTGGTTAGCAGAAAACACATGAACTATTGTTGTGGGTTTTTGTTGTTTTGTTTGTTTGTTTTGCTTTGTTTTTAAATTCAGAGTGTGCATCTTGTGTGAGCATGGAAAGGAGGCTGCTTTTTGTGTCACTTGTAAAATTAGGTTCTGCTCAGTAGGACAAGGGTGCATAATGCACAGTCAAATTCCTTTCAGGTATTTTAGGCCAAGCCATAATCACATCTAAAAGCAGATAAATATTAAGACAGAAGAAGCATCTTTTTTCTGCTTCGCCTGACAGTTAGGCAATGCCAGGACAGAGGAGGTGACCTACAGGCTTCTTGCTGTTGGTATCTTTGGTGTATGAGTATCTTCATGAGCAGCAGAACTAGTGTAGCTATCCCATCAGATCCTGTACATGCAGAGTTCAGTTTATATTAGATGTCAGGAATGGGGAAACTTGAACCACAATGAGCTCAAACAACTATGCTCAGCTGTCATATATCCCATAAATCCCCATTCAGTAGACTAGACTTCGAATAAGGACTCATAAAGACATCTTAGATGGTCTTTTCAACCAATCTTTTTTATGAAAAAGGACTTGATCTGGGTCTCTGTCCCTTCTATGTAGGACTTATCACCTTTCTAGGGTCTCACATTCCCTCAGTGGAGGTCAGCCCCATGCCCAAATGGACACTTGGGTACAGCTGAACAGCTCCTGGAGGGTCACTGCCTGGTTGGATGTGTCCAGCTGTAGTGGTTGCCAGCTTGGGTCATCCAGCTGGTGGCCTTCAAGGCTGATTGATGCCTCACAGATGAGTGGCTGACGGTCTTGGATTTGGGAGGCACACGGAGAGGTGTGGGCCTCTGTTCAGACCAAGCTGCAGCTACTATAATGATTCACTGTTATTTAAGCAATGAACTCTGTTCCTGACAGTCTTTGATGGCAAATCAGCTACAAGAAGCCATCCACGTCTGGGTAGCCAGTCATTTGTCCTGCAGAAGGGCCTACTGGGACAAGGCATGATGCCACAGCATGCTGGTTAGCTTGTGAGGCTGTGTTTATGTTTTGGGTGTAAGCACAGGCCCCACACTGCTGGGATGGGAGATGGCCAATGCCGAGGTACCTGCTGTCCAGGCCGATACCTCATGCTTACTTCAGGGAAGAGCACACACATGGTAGTTGCAGAACACCCTAGCTCCAGAGCAAGTTCATACCCTGCTTACCTCATTGGCCCATCCTGTGCCCCCAGGAAAGGCCTTTTTTTTTTCCTTCTTTTTTTTTTTTTTCTTTATTTTTATAAATTTGTTGTTTTCCCCCCCCCCCCACAGAGCCTTGGCTGAGCAGGGACTATGGAGGAATCTGCTGCGAGGACTACAAGTTTTGCTTTTTAATACATCATGTATTGTGGCTTAATTCATTTTCCAAGGTTGTTCTGAAGAGGGCTCGTGGCAACCATCCCAAAACAACAAGGTATTTGGGTACCTCAAACCAAAGCTGGTTGAGCTTAAGAATTGTTAAAGGAGGCAGCTTTTGTTTTTTAATTTCCTCCAGAAGCTAAACTCAGCATTTCTTCAAAGGAAGCTGAACTGAGCACCCAGAAATCATTAATTATACTTTAAAATCTGGACTTCAACTTTTTTTATACATAGATTACCATCTAGCATGTTAATGTGTCTTACCATCTGGCAGTGCCTTATTTCATACCAATTAAATGTGGTTTTGTGAAGAGGAATGGCTCTGGAGGACAGCACTCAACCAAAGGAGCCTTTCCCCATTGATCATAGGTTTGGTTTTGGCCCAGAGCGGACATGGCACTGATGTTGGTGTATATTGATCATGGGTAGCTCACAGTCTCTTTGATGTGCCCACCCTGGGAGGAGAAACCATTGCAAACAGGGACTATTGGCAGCAGACACAGGCTATTTTTCTCCCGTGCTCTCACATCTTTCATCAGCTCCCATATGTAATAGATTTATGAGGTGAATGAGTTTTCTGTCCTGGGAGAGCACTATGGTACAGTAAGCATGAGCTTGGAGTGCTTCTCTGAGGGAATCTGTTTCTTCCCTGTGTTCTTTCTCTCTTCCTCCAGTTCTCCCGACTTTCCCAATTTAAAAAAAGAAACAGCAGTTCTTATCTGGGAGGTATTGCAAAAGTGGACTTGGGACTCAGCTATTTCTTTTTTTATTATTATTTTGCTGTACACGACGTGTCCTGAGATAACACAGAAAATCAGGAGTCTGCGGGAGTCATCTTTGAAGATCATTGAACTCGTAATAAAATTCCTTCTAGGGTCCAAGATCAACACCGCATGCGCAGTCTCTCTCCTGTTGTTTGTGTGCTCACACTTAGCTGCAGTCCAATTCTTGATTTATGTTTTTTATTCAGTGATAAGATTAGAATCATCCTTTGAGAACCGATCCAAACCACCATTACCACTCAAAAACATGGATATCTTAAAAAAAAAACACAACAAAACATACAAAAACAATACAAAAAAAAATTGAATCTAACTCTGGAGGTCTTCATACTTGAATGAAAATTGATTTACGTGCTTTTTTAGAACAGTAAAATATTTTGAAAAATCTTAGAAATTAGCAGTGGTGGTGATTGTTGTTTGTGGAAGGGGAGTTGGAAACAAAATGTTGCAAAACTACTTCTTGCTGATAGCAAATAAAGCCCAATGGGAGATTTTTGCTTTCAAAATATGTAACTGTTGACATAGGATGTTTGTTAGAATATTTTTAGTGCTGATAACAAAAATCAGCACTCATTGGAATTTTGGTAATCTTGAATGGAAACACATGTTAAGCTCCATGTCTGTGCACTGGATGGTAATGTTACAATATGTAGGAAGGGTTTTTTCTCAGCCGAGAGTTTTCCCTGTTGTTTACATCTCTAATCTTTTTGTATTGTATTTGGAGGAGAGGGAATGAGAGAGATTTGGTCATAAAGAGAACAGTATACTCCAGAAGTGTCTGATAAGATTTTAAGGTGGTGTTTATAAGTTGCGTGGTTGCGACTAAGCCTGTGCTAAAGCTCAAAAATCTGTACTTGTTTAATTGTGGTGTAAAACGTTGTTATTATCATATGAAAAGCACCGTGATGCCTTGACTTGCGTGATAAAATAAGAATCTGTTCACGGTAATGACCATTAACTCACTGACAGGATGATAAAGAGATTACAGGGTTCAGCTTCCCACTCACAAAGAATTGGTTGGTGCACGTGCTATTCTGCTGGTCCAATGTGGGTATGTTGCAGAACAGTCATGGAAAACATTTTTAATATTTCTAATGTGCTACCTGACAGCATGATCTCTACAGTATACAATTTTCTGTTCCTCTGACCTCTTACACACCAATTGTATTGGCAAAACACTAATTAAACTGGAACAATGTATTTATTGTGACTGAAAGTTGCTTTTATCTCGGTTTCTATTGTTCAGGTTCCAGAACAGGAATGAAAGAGCCTACTTAAGGATGCTCTCCGAGCTCCAGTTAAAGATGGCTTTGTTTAGAACTGCCAAAAAGTACCTGCAAGCTGTAAAAGGAGAACATTTCTTCTATGCAATTTCAATCTCTTGAGAATTGCTGCAAAATGGTCTGTGTTAAAATTAGACTACACTAACTGTGGAAGTGAACTAGTCTCCAGCATGGACCTTCAGTGTGTTTTGCTCTTCCTTAAATAGACTTTGTGTCACTTGGTAGCACTTCAGAATTTGAGTAATGCGAAGAAAGGTGGGACCTCATGGAAATTCAGAGGAAATCTTACTTATATACTAACCTGTGATGGCCTCTGGGAAGGGAATTATTGACTTTCCAGGATGCAATTACTGTCAGTGAATACCTGAGTGCCCTGAAGAGAGAGCAGTGTCTCTGGAATTGGCAGTGACGTAGTGATGGCAGTGACCATCGTCTAAAGATCTTCACGTAGATGGAATATCTGGGCAACTATAGATAAAATCTCGAGTTCAGGATCCACCAAAGTCACATTCCTCATGAAAGACAGCATTTGTGTTATTCTTAGTGGTGTGTGAGATGCTTTTGTTCCCTCTATCTCACCAGCATCGCCTTACATGCAGTTATATGAAGTAGAAATGTTGCTGTAAGGTACAGGGCAGAGAATTAGAACAGAAGAGAATGTGAGAACAGCACCTCCACCCTCTTGTAGTCCATAAAGAAGTTCCATGCCAGCATTTACAAGGGGTGATTGCATCAGTCTGAGGAGTTGGGTGATGCCTTGAAAAATGGAGGGACCCTGTTCAAATCCCGCTAATACTAGAGGAGATCAGATGACCTTTAACGGACAGGTAGAGTAAATTCTCACATTAGTACGTGCCTGGGAGACTTTGCTGCTGCTCTACTCTAAGTTCCCACTTGTCCATATTCAACTGAACTTGGATAGCTTGGAGATGGGTATTAATATTGTGTGTGTGTTTAAAGAGCCTATCCTACCAGATGTTTCTGTTCCCTGTTCTGTTCTCTGTGAGCTTAGTTCCTTCAGGTGACAGGCATGCGTGCTGAAATTTGACATTAGGATATGCCAACATTCACTGGCCGGGATAAAATTTGTTCAATTTTCTCTATGCAGAATATAAATTGCAGAGATAGAAGCCTGTAAATTACTTAAAAGGCACTGTATGGTTTAAAACTACTATGCTACCCTACAGTTATCTGCAAGGTCTACTCTGGAGTCAGCCAGCTGTATACTTATGTTACTGTGCTTCATATCTGGCACTCAGAAATGATGTTTATTCTTTTCTTCCTGATGGGAAAACCATTCACAGTCAATAAACTGTCAAGCTACTCTTTTGTCATCATTGCTACCTATTTATATTCTTTCACGTTGAGTCTCCTCGATCTTGCTAGCCTAATGGGTTAGATTCTTTTACAAGAATTTTCCAGTTTCTTGATCACAGACAAATTTACTTATCTTTTTCTTTCTTTTTTTTTTTTCCTCTTCGTGAATGAAATGCTTCTTGGTGAAAATATAAATGCAGAGGAAACTGAAAAATTCAGATTTTCTTCACAGTCATTGGAAAAAAATAGGCACTTCTGGACTGTTTCTTAGCACAGTTTTAGCTCTCCACCTAGGAGAAGATTAATTGCATTCTACAAGTGCCTGTTTTTCTCAGCTGATAAACAGAGGTTAGATGGCTCACTGAGATAGCTATTTCCACATTGTTGCTATGTAATTTTAGGAAAGATGCTCTTCAGCATTTTCAGTTTCAGCAATGAATAGCACAGCTAAGCAAGGACCCACATCCCCTCCACTGTGTTTCTGTTTAAAAACAAACAGAAGGAGACCAAAAGCGATTTTGCACATTCCAGTTCACATTGCAAAGTTGATCTGTGAGGTCTTATCTTTCCCCTTACTATTTTATTTTTTTTTTTTCACTTGAATGCAAACTTGGCTACAGAAAGACTGCCTTAAAGTTTGACTGTTCAGACCGAAGTTGGATCTGGTGAAGTACTGGAAAACCAAATAGGCTGTCTATATTCTTTTCCCTAGAAATACTGCATGCAAGTGCTGAGAAAGCTTTACCAAATATATATAGTAAACAAATTATTTTTTCTCTAACATTAGCATTTTCCCAGCTGTGTTTGGAGAACTCCGTACAAACTGACTCAGAATAAAGCAAAGAATGGAATGTTCTGTTTAAGGTGAAATTGATCATAGCTTCTGCCTTCCGTGAATTTGCATTGAAGGCTGAGGGTTACCAACAACAAAGTTGTCTGACACATAATGAAGATGGTCCAAAAGATGCTTCCAAGTTTTGCACAGAAAGCAAGACTGGTGAATATATACAACAGCAGCAATTTATATATTTGTAATGCAAACAAAGGAGTTTTCCTCCATATCGGTGCAGTTGTCTGCCTATGTTTAGTCTCAAGGAGCACTGTATTTCTCTTATATGAGGGAACATGATATTCTGTATTATGCAGTAAGTAATGTGCTCCTGAGGCTAAAGCTATAAACAGCTTTGGTGCTGGAGGCCATCAGCGTTGTGAGGCAGAGCTGGCAGAGCAGGGTGTCTGAGCCCTCCTCATCCCTTCAGTGCCAGCCCTGCTGCCACCTGGAGTTATTTGAGCTGACCTCTGATCAGCCACAGTGCGTAAGGAGAATTGCAGTAGGAGATCATTTATTTCACAGACAAAGAAGTAACCTTGTGGAAAAAATGGCCGGGGGGCTTTTGAGTGCTCCTCACCTCTGGCTGCATTGGCTGGGGGCACCAGACATCGTGGGAAGTGGCGATATGGCACAGCTCCAGCTATGGTTTGAAGGAAGAGCGTGTCCAAAGTGACAGTGATGTGTGAGTTTCAGTCCTTAAAGGCTATTACTTTTGCTTTAATTCCTTCTATTACAGGATAGGGTTTTCTTCTGGTCACTAAATGTCCTGTCTCTGTCTCTGTTGTGCTGCTTTGCTGGCCTTGATGACAGAGAGTCTGTTTAGCACTGTGTTTTCTTTTCTTTTTTTCTTTTTTTTTTTAATTAGTGTGCATATTTTTACAAGACAAGTTGATTTGCTTGGTGTGCATATTTTTACAAGACAAGTTGATTTGCTTGGTCTGTGTTATTTGTGAATTAATTTTATTCATTTTCTTTCTTAACTAAATAATCGTTGCCTTTTCAATTTCATTTCATTATGGAAGCTTTCCAGAGCTACATTGCATGTGTTTGATTATAATTAATTGCACATCAACTAGTGATATATGTATATGAAGCTAATATCTTTTATTCATTTAGCACTGAAATGCACCTTTCCAAAGCTATAGGTCTATAATATTTTATTTAAGGGCTGTGACTCATGATTGCAGGCAGATTTATTTCACAGAATCATAGAATGGCTTAGGTTGAAAGGATCCTGAAAGCCCACCCAGTTCCAACTGCTGCTGTGGGCAGGCTGCCACCCACCAGCTTGGGCTGCCCAGCGCCCCATCCAGCCCTGCCTGGAACACCTCTAGGGATGGAGCGTCCACAGCTTCTGTAGACAGCTGTGGCCTCGCCACGCTCTGAGTAAAGAATTTCCTCCAAACATCTAACCTAAATCTCCCCTCTTCTGGTGTAAAGCCATTGGCACTCTCTCCCTCAACCTGCTTGCCACTTGATTTGATACAGCAGACACAGTAGCAGAACAAAGCTTAGATGTGTTGCTTTTCCCTTTTGAAAGGAATGTGAATCTGAATCAATTGCATCCCATCTTTCTCTCAGGCTTTCCTTGGTTAAGATGTGAAGTTTCAATTCCTCTGTCTCCAAGGGTAAAATGGCCCAAGTCAAGATCTCTGAAAAAAGGACCTGGTGTGGTGTCAGCCAGCTGGGTTGCCCAGCAGGTCTAATGAGGTCAGCACCTCTACAATTTTCCTGTGAGTCTCATTTGAGCTGGCTGATGGGGGTTCTCCCAAATCTTGCCCCTAATTCACCGGCCTAAGCACGCAGTTATTTTTTAGACTTAAATAGAGCAGAAGGAGATTCGGGCACACATCTTTGCTTGTGAACCTCTCCCCATATTTCTGACAGTTCTGGTTTGTTTGTGGCCTTTTTATCAGACAACAGTTGGTGTCCTTTTCCTGTCCTTCTGCTCCCAGCACACAGCAGGTCTCTCCAGGCCCAGGGCAGCTCCCCTGTCCTGAAGCACTGTCTCCTTTGATCTGCTTTCCCCAGGTTTGGCAAACAGCCCTGCCAGCAGGATTGGCTTGAGGAAACTTTCAAAACTACAAGCCTGGCTAATTTGTAAGAGGGGAAGCACTGGCTATTGTTTTACCTTTCCTGCTGAGGTACCTCACTCACTTTTTATGGCTTCCGTCTGGTTTTTAACTGTGTGTTTGGGCAGGCAATGAAACAAAACAGGACATGAAGAAGAGCTGAGGGAGCTGGGCTTGTTCAGTCTGGGGAAGTGAAGGCTCCAAGGGAGACCTCATTGCAACCTTCCAGGGAGCTTCTGAACAGAAGGGAGACTAACTTTTTACATAGTCCGATAGTGATAGCACGAGGGAGAATAGTTTTAAATGAAAAGAGAGGAGAATTAGGTTAAATGTTTGAGGAAATTTTTCACTCAGACGGATGGTCAGGCCCTGGCACAGCTGCCCAGGGAAGCTGTGGGTGCTGCATCTTTGTAGGCATTCGAGGCCAGGTTGGATGGGATCCTGGGCAGCCTGAGCTGGTGGGTGGCAGCCTGCCCATGGCAGGGGGTTGTAACTAGATGGTCTTCAACATCCTTTCCAATCCAAACCATTCTGTGATTCTATGAAGAAAAAAGATGCAATGGTTGGTCATTAGAGAGGTAGTAAAAGCTTGTTTAGTTCAGTCTAGGCTAATGTAGTTGTTTTCTTCCCTCACAAAACCTAACTAAATTTATATGGTTGGAAGATAGTACTTGACTTTAATTTAATGCCCTGCCCTGCCCGACCTCAGAGACCAAATCTGTTTGCCACTCTACCAAGTTACCTTTCACCCATAGTTTCCAAACACTGCCCAGACATTTAAAAACAGAAATGATAATAGCAGAGAAACAACAATTGCTTAATTCATTTTTGTTTGTGTCTACTGTATGTTTTATCTGCAAGGAGGTATCTGCAGATGGGTCACATTGCAGTTACCTGTTGAGGTGGTTCTGTTTTAGTCTCCTCCTGGGAGGAGGATGTCCTGTAATCATGGTCAGAGTTCTCACTTCTCCATGCATGGACTTCCTTCAGTTCAAACCACCTCTTAGTGATGTCTGATGCCCTCTGAAATCTTTTTATGTTTTGTTTTGTTTTGGTTTTTTTGCTCTGTATATGGCCTAAACATATGCTGCTCCATCTCACAGAATAGTAGTTCACAATGGCTAAGGTTTCTGAAACTCAGCTACATGTTTGTGGCTAGGACCAGCACTTCAAATATGTCTGCACTGGATGCCAGCACCATACAAAAATGTTTCTTCTGATGTTGACATCTGGATTCTAACACAACTCTAGTGCATCCAAATTTTTTGTTTCCTTTGCATTTCTCAGCTTGAAAATGGGTCAATGGAGAAAGTCTATGTTCCAGTTAAACCTATAATGGATGCTGAGAAAAGTATGTAAACTGTATATCACTTCCAAGTTTCTAGCTAAATAGGATTGCTCCCTCCACCCTTTTGCTATTAATAACTTTTTTTTTTTCCTTGCTGTTTTCTCTACTGCTAATAACATGGAAAAAATGCAGCTCAGTCATTTGGAAAGTAAAAATATCTTGCAGGGACTCCCAGCTGGCTAATAAGAGGTGAAGTTTTAAATAAAACAAGCAAAAGAACCCCACCAGGCTAAGTGCTGAGATTTTACTCTGGCAAAATCCTGTGGACTTTACAGGCTATTTGCTTAAGTAAAAATGAGAGAAAACTTTAGGACTTCATGATGTGGGGCAGCATAGAGATGGCTGCTGACTGCTTCCTGTTTAGCTAGTTTTATACAGTCCCGTATCCTCTGCTTTATCTGCCAAAGACAGTAGTTTGTAATTCAGACCGCCAAGAGACAGCTTCTTTGAGGATAGCAGAATTAAAAATATTGCTTCTTTTTTGGCAAACCAGCAACGTTCTTGCGTGTGTATAAGAAACATGGACTGGATATTTTTGGATGCTTGCTAATTCAATTCAGCTGTCCTTGTTGTTTTGTTTGCTTGATTTGGGAAAGTTAAAGAAAGGAAACTATATGAAATTACAGAAAAGTCATGACTTGTGAAGCTGCAGATCACCTTGTTCATATCATCTCTGTATATCAAGAAATCAGTCATTTGCTGTCTATTTCAATTTGTAATTCAAAATGTGCCCCTGTAATGGGTGCACCAATTTGGTTTCATCGAAGTATTCATCTGAGGATAATATCTCCTGCACTGCCATTATACCAACTCTTGTATCTGCAGTGTCTATTTATCTTTGTGTTTAAGAATTTACTTACACAGAAAAAGGTGGGAAAGCTTATGGTCAGGAAAACATTTTTTTTAAAGCGGCAACAAGCCTTGTTGAAAACACTGCTGCAGAAACTCCTATCAGGGAAGATGCTCCAAACCCTGAAGCAATTGTACACTATGAAAGTAAAATCACATTTTCATGAGTTGATTGATGGATTTCCATGCCCAGAAAGAGATAATGGGTACAGTTGGAGAATAAGCTGGGGCTACTTTTCATCTTTACCCAGAGGCAGCTGTTTGGTGGCTTCCTTTAGTGAGAAGAGCAGGCTGGAGCAGAGAAGATGCCAACCCTGTGCGCTGATATAAAAGGGTGAATTATGGTGCAGGAGGAGAAAAGGGAAAATGAAAGTCAGAGAAGCAAACAAAGGGAAGAAGGATAAAAATCTTCTTGAAATGATGTGAAGCCCAAGAAAATCTCTCAGCCTCTGAAGATAAGTGTCTACTCTTTGTTCTAGGCTTTGGTTTTGTTTCTGGGGGTGCTCAGAATTTCACATCATGTGTCTTTTGTTACAGCCCAGTGAGAGGTTATCTTCATTTTGAGAGGTCTCTTTATTCCCACCGAGAAGGTGGTTACTCAAGGAGAACCTTAAAACCCCACCGAGTCTTGGGATCCTAACAGATAGTCCCAGTATATTAAACATCATAAGCTTTCTTTTAGGATGATGTGTTTCTATTGCTCGTTTATGACTAGCAGGAGATATATTTTCTATGTTGCATCTGTTAGCAATCAATACCTTAGCCCATGGCGTTCTAGAAATTGTACCAAAACCACAGGTTTAGTGTGCTTAGGAGCACTTTGAGGTTCTTGACAGAACTGGATCATTTTAATTGATATAATGAAGTCAACATGCTGTACAAACAAGAGGGAAACTGTTTTCAGGTCGAGGCACATTAGTTTGCCAGTAGTAAAACCTAAATTGCAATATATTATGCAGCCATTCCTAGAAGATGAGAATTGATGAAACTGTGTAATAAGTTCCTGCTCCAAGTGCTGCACTCTGGTTTCATACCTCTTCCAACCTGCAGCTTCCCTTGGAGCAGCACAAGCCTGAAAAGTGGAGGCACAAACCAGGGACTTTACTAAGGGATCTTGGCTAAGTGTAATGTTGGTAGTACAACTGCATTCAGGATGCAGAGAGGAAGTGATGATTAAAGTGCTTTCTTCAATGATGATAAATCCAACTGGCATAGCCTGCTGGTTTTGCTCTTGGGATGCTGATTTTTTTTCTCCCATCTTTTGTGTCTCAGCAGGCAGTATGTGGGTTAAGCTTCCTATGGGTGACTGCGATTCTGAGCGCTTGCTTCATAGCTAAAATTGGAGCACAGTTGAGAGGCAGGAGGCATCTGTGGGATCCTGCCTGCTTCTAAAATATGTTTCCAAAGTTGCTAATCCACATAAATCACCTAGCCCTTCAGGGACAGCTGGGTTTGTTTTAAACTTGCTAGGTATGATACAGTGTTGGAGTAGAGTAAACAGTCTGTCCACTGCAAGAAAGCTGAAAGGAATCTCAAGACTGCAGCAGAACAGCCTTTACAAAGCAGATGCAACCCTACTACAGCACTAAATTAATGTTCTTGGGGCCAGCTGTAGTGGAGGAACAACACAGCCAGCACCAGGCACACTGGGCATCCCCAGGCTGCTCGGCCCTTCCTAGCATCTCACCACCTCCACTCCTTCCTTGGAAGGGAAAACAACTCCTTGTTTTCCTTTTCCTCCATAGTTGGCCCAACCCTCCCTCTCCCTGGAATTCGGAATCGTTGAGTTTGCTGTATTTGCTTTCCTGGTGCCTCCATCCCTTTTCCTTTGCTGCATCTGTTAGGGGCTGCTGGAGCAGTCATTGCCTCCAGCCAGCTCACCATGCCCTCCTGCTCAACAGTCGGCTCTGCAATGGATATTAATATGGCCTCAGATTATTTTTGATATAAAGATACCAGCCTAGTGTTGGTGATAATCCATTACAGCCCTCGCATGCTTCAGAACTGTGTGGATTAAAGCGGTAGGTTGGGCACATCTTTTTTTTTTTTAGTCTGGTGATTGTTAAACCAGATGAAAGGGTAACAAGTGGTTAAAACAATGTCAGATGGTTGGCTCACGGGAAGTTTAATAGCATAAATACCCAGGAATAATTTGAAAGGCGTCTCAGGTAATATGAAGATGTATATATCTGCTAACTGCTTGGGAAGAACTAATTGAAAGGGAATGCTGCCTTGTTAGCTGAGCAGGCTAGCATCAGAAACCTGCAGCCGGCTTTTGAAACTTAGCAATTTTTTCCAGACTAATCTATTATGAAGTTATTCTTTGGAAAGCAGCCTCAGAAGAAGGACAAGTGTTTGGATAAATTAGCAGCTTTCCTATGTATTGTAATTGCATTCTGGGGTTAAATCTTACTCCAAGAAATGAGGTTCTTTCTTCCCCCTTGCCCCCTCCGCACTGGATACTGAACAGCATGCATAAAATTTTTTTGGATAGGAAAAAACCTCATGAGTAAAACATTATGAACAATGCTTACATTTGTGCAAGTATTTGTATAGTTTCATAAATTCCACAAAATTGCTAGCATTTATTCAGTAAAAGTCACCGTCAAAGGTTCATCACGAAAAGGAGTACTCAAAAATGTTCAAAATGGGAAGGGCACCTCTGAACATATCCTCCTGTACGGAAGGGTGGGCATCTATTTCACATTTTGGTAATGAAACTGTTGCAACATGTGAGAGGGAGGAGAGGTAGGACTTGAGTAAATGTTTATAAGACTGAGCACTGGGTAATAATAGAGCCACCTTGCTGGAGAGAAACCACCCTGACTTAGCATTACTTTGATTTGTTCCTGTTTTGGGAATCTTGGGGATGATTTACCACTTCTTAAAACTACAGCTCCTCAAGTAGAGAGGAGGAGAGTTTCCAAAATTAGGAGAAGCACTTCAATCCCACTATTTGCTCCTAAAGATGGGGATTTACAACCATTGGAGCAGGCAGGCAAGCAGCCTGGGCAGTATGGTAGCTGTGTAGGTGTGCTGCTATGTGCATCCAGTAGGTCACTGCATGGTTTCAAAATCTGCAGTAGCACCCTAATTTTGTAGGAGGGGAAGTGAAGGCACAAATACTCCTAGTGTGAGGAAGGATGTACAATTCTTATTCTCTTTTTCAAGATGGCTTTATATTTGAAACAGTAATCCAAACAAGTGTGCAGATCAAACTGAATGCATACAGTGAAAGTTAACACTTTTTATAATTATTACTGTCTTGCTGGAAAACAGAAAACACTGTAAAATAGCATACTGTGATTTAGTGGCCTAAACTTACTCTCAGATATCCCAATTTTGCATCACGGTTTGTCTTCCAAGGGCTGATAGCAACCTACTGCAGTGCCTGATGTGAAAAATAAGAGCAGATTATCTCACCATTCCTGAAAAAGAAATGCATAATGGCAAACTGCAAGTCAGCCTTGTGATTGTAGATGTATTAAGGTGGAACAGTACATTTCTTTGTGGTTATGAAATGTTTTCTGCACGCTGGATTATGATTAAATATATATAAGAATTAGCATATTATGGTTCAATCATCATGGGTCAGCTATCAATGTGCAACTTTCTTCCTTAGAATGAGCTGTAAACCACAGCCTGTGGAAGTGTTTTTAAATAAAATATTTATGCATTTAGTGTTCACCACCGTTACTGATTTAGACTCATCATTGGAAAACAATGTTCTATCTATTCTGTGTTGTTATAGCGTAAGTGCTGCCATTTGACTTTATAAACACCAATAAAAAAAGAAATCAATATTTTTAATTCTTTTTTTTGTTTTTAAAGAAACATGCCATAATACTTGCCAGTCTCCTGTAGTATCCGCAGCCCTCTGCGCAGCTGCCTTGTGATTGAAAAGAAGATTGCTCTGAAATTAAGCTTGGAACTCTTAAGTGGGTAATTGGGAAAGGAAGCCATAAATTGTTTCTTCACCAGACAACTTGCAAGATTGAGAAATCAGATGTAGCAGAAGGAGGCTGGGTTTTGTTTTTGTTTTTATTAATAGGGCATTTTGAATAGTGAAGATGTGGGGAAGTGAAAATGTTAAAAAACAAACCAAAACAAAACTCACAACATTTTGTCTAATGTTAGTAAGCAGTTTTTGTCGTAGCAAAATATGTATTTAAGCAGTATCTGCATTTAGCACGCTTATTAAATGAAATGTACAGCATCAATATTCGGGCACCCCTTGAGGGCAGGCACCTTTTCGCTTATCAAAAATATTATGATTTTATGTAGCATCTCAATGCATTCCTTATTCCATTTCAGTCTCTTATTAGTGCCTTTGGGGAATGAGGGGCTTTTTCTCTAGAAGTTGCTAACTGTACACTCTTGGTATCAATCTTGTCTATTTTTCATAGCTGCCTCGCATCTTAGTGCTACCAGGGGATTTCCAGGTGGTTTTCGCCTATGCAAAAGCATTTTTTCCCTCTCTGCTGTTCTCCTAACAAGAATACGGAACAGTTGGGAGAATATTTTCCTGTCAACTCCCTTGCTGATCAGTAAGGGAGGGACTGTGTTTCTTGCAGGAGAGAAGATACAAAAGCTGATGAATCCTCTGTGAAGAGAATCTAATTTAATGTTTGGAAGTTGCTTGACCAGATATTATTGGCTTGATGGATGACAGTCCCTCTGGAGTATATACAGATAAGCTGCCTTCATTATTTATGGGCATTCATTAAAGTAAGCAGCAAAAACCCTATTGATCTTCCAGATTCACCTCTGTGGAATTAGAGTCCATTGTCCTAAGTGAAAGTTCAGAAAGATGTCTTTTATGAGAATATAATACCAAAACATTGTAACATTGTATGTTACAGTATAAACAGATGAACAATGTTTTTTTCAAAGCATGCTTTTTCCATCAGAATCTGATTTTATGGAAGATGATGAAAAAAATGTAGCTATCCAGAGATCCAAGTTACTCAAGAGTAAATGTTTCACTTTAAAAAAATGAATGCCTGCAATCCACACTATATCACGTCAGGGTATTAGAAATTAAGCTATGCTGGAGAGGTACAAATTACTTTATCCAGATTAGAGCTATCCTTGCCAATGTACAGTGCAACCAGAAGATTGTTTGCTAAGGTATCTAATCTGTGGAGCAGTCGCTCTGTAGAAGCTTAGGGGTGGAAAACAAGCAAAAAGTCTGCTGCCCTTCTGTGAGTGTGTGGTGTGCAGTGGATGAAGGGGAAATCCATCCCCTGCATGAGAAACGAGCCTCGTTTAGTTGCAGTGATGTCTACAAGATTTGTAGGTGCCAGCTAGCTCTTCAGAAGGACCGTTCCTATAAAACATATTGGGGAGCTGCCAGAAAGCTTGAGCAAATTTTGGAGAGTGCCAAGCCACATGTCTGCCATCCTGTTCCCTTCCCTTGAATTTCTTAGCTAGATCCCTTCTGTTTTCATAGAAGCTGGGAATATGCAAGTAAGCAAACAATACTCTTAAGTAGATTTTTTTTGTTGCATCTAATGCAGATACAGCATAGCAGGATTGACTGGGAGGAGAAGAGGGGAAAGCGTGGAGAGTACTTTAATTAAGCAAGTAAAATTTGCCCTTTCTGACATAAAGTATCTTTCTTTTCATTCCCATATGTACATCATTTTTGTTATTTTTTTTTTCAGTTGATGCTCATATGCTCCTTGTCATTGCACTGTTGAAGTGTCTCTTGTTCTTGATCTGCGCTCACCCCCTTCTGTCTCTTTTCTATCTTTATACACTTTTCTTTCCAACCACACACCCTGCTGGATAACACGTTAGGAACCAGCCACGTGCTCCTCGTTCCTTTCAGAGAAGCAATGTTGCAGTGTTCCAGACAAGGACACTCATTTATTGTCTTTAGCAGGACAAACACATCTCCTACGTATACAGGTTGCCTCAGTGAGACTGTAGAGGTAACAGCTCACAGTGGCAGTGCCAGGGCTACGTGTGAGAGTTGTAAGAAGCCTGCAGGGGGGCCTGGAGTTCTAGAGGCCCTACAGGGAGCCCTAGAGGCTTAATGGCCCAGAGGGAGGCAAAGAGTCTGCACTAGCACTGAGCGCCCTAGTACAAGACTTACCAATCCCCAGCTTTTTTTGGCAGTGGGCTTAGTACTTAATAAGTGCTTAATACATAGCATTATTAATCATTAATGTTAAAACAAGTACACTTCAAGTCATGTTAAGTACCTGTAATGCTTAATACTGAGCACTGTAAAATGCCTTACCAGCAAAAATGGCATGAACTTATTTTTGTCATTAAAAAGCAACACAGCTCTCCTGAATTGTGCTGAACATGCTATCACTTAAATGATAAAATAAGTGACTAAGAGATGTAAGATGTGGGAGGCTGCATGGGAGCCTGGGCAGCTTTGGGTTGATTATAGCTTTCTCTAGTTTTTGGGGTGGAAAACCCCTAGGGGCGGGGAAGTTCCCCGTAGTAGCATGAAGCACACTGCCCACCTGCTTTAAGGCCAACTGCTAGGCATCTCCACAGCAGTAATAATACCCAGATATATGGAAGCCAGATATCATACTGTATTGTGACTTTGGAATTTAGCTGCTGCTTTCACTTGTTGCGTGGCATAGAAACTTCTGTGTCAGTTTGAGAACAGTGGCCTTCAACACGAATGTCTGTTCTCCAAATTTTGTAGTTGTCAAGAATTCCTCCCAGATTTCACATCTGGTTTTGGAAGAATGAGTGCACAACCAGCCACATTCTTCCTGCTTGAAGTGCTCTCGCTGCATGCTGCTGCCACATTCACCCTGGGGTGTGTGAATGTGCAAGAACTGCAGCCCAGAGTGCAGTTTGGTCATCTCTCTATCTTAAAGCCTGCAGGCAGATGTAAATCCTTATCAATAGCTTTCTGTCCCTTAGCAGCAAGATCGCAGCTCCTTGCCCTCCCGTAAACAGTTCCGGCACAAGCGTTTCCCAGGTGGTGTGGATGGCAGCTTCTGGCACACCAAACCACACTGACCTTATCAGTATAATTGCACATATTATGCTGCAAGTTTGCCTACATATAGAGAAGCAAAATATGCCATAAATGAACGCATCCTCTTTCAGTCAATTGAACAGCATTTTTAAAAATAAGCATTAAGTCTTCATGACTTTATGTGCATAAAAGCTTGCAGTCACTCATCTTAAATGGTTTTGCCTTCCTTCCTTTTTTCCCCTTCTTTGTAGGTATTAGCTTGTCTGTGTGAAAACTAAGGCTTTCTCAGCAGAAAGGTGATGCACCCGAGTTCTCTGGCTGAATGTGTATGTTCTACTTGTCAGTTCCATTATAGTGTTTAAATAGTCAATGGTTTTATGATTAGATTTCAAATGACATTAATCATTCACTGGCTCTAGAATGCAAGCTGATCTGTATTTTTGTTGAGGGCTTGTGTAGATACTGAAAACTTGTTTCCCAGACACTAGTTAAGTAGAAAAGGCTGTAGCACAGTGCCAGCATCTCTCAGAGGGCTAATTTTGCTTGGGGACAAACCAGTTTTTATTTAAAAAAGGGGAGAGTGAAGCAAGTATGTCTCCTGATAAAGGCTTCTCCTATATTACAATAAAATGACATTAGACATATTCTTACTCTGTGGCTTTTTTGGACTTTTTTTTTCTCCTTTTTTTCTTTTTTTTTTTTCTGGTGGAGCAACGCATCCTGTTTCTATAAAGCCACAGTTGAACAGAGTTTGTACAGAGTACTATGGAGAGGAAAGATTATGGAGTAAGGAGCTACCCTCTGATCAGAGAGGCTGTGCAATATGTGGGATAGCCGTATCTCCTGTGCAATGCAGGGAAAGGCTGCAGTCCAGTGGGAAATCCAAGCACCCCATAAGATCACCTCTGGCTGATCCCCCCACATTTCCTCATCCCCTCTCTTGAGTCAGCCTGTGGCTTTCCCTCTGCAGCCCTACCTGCTCTGTGGCACAGACTGTTCGTGTCCTCCTCGGTGGTGGGTGCCAAACTGCTGAGGGTAGTTGTTCTTTATCATGGCATTGGTAACGCTCTGTCTTCTCATTTAATTATCTGGTTGTGCCTTATTTAGCGCTGTATTTTTTATCTGGAAGAACAAAGGGCTGAAAAATATTGTATGCCACACAGTTCTGTGCTCTGTAGGTCTCTTTTTCACCCTGGCAAGTTTCTATTTGCGTTGTTTTTATGTTATTCATTTGTAAACTTATGGTCTCATGGAATCTGCAGGTGTTTGGTTTGTGTTGTGTACGACAGGTAGAAAGAGGAATAAGGAGCCTTATTTCAGGAGAAGCAGGTCCTCGTGGTTTTCTTTTCAATTCAATTTGGAACACTTGTGCTCACAGAGTAGCTTTGCAGATCTGATTTATTCTCTTTCCACCGTTGTGAGCCTTTATCGATGGTAGAACCTCTCTCAAGTACATTTGAACAATACTGTTTTGTCTGAAATTGTAAAATATGTTTTCGGTAACTTTCTCACTTTCTAAGGAAAGCTTTTAATTTTTACTCTTACCAGGCAATAAAACTTAACAGGGGAATGTGAGGCAATTGCATGGATGGGTTCATTTGGAGCTAGATAATTTCATGGTTTGTTCACTTGGTTAGAGAGTAGGAGAGAGGAGGATGAGAAAAACAGAAGGTGCTTTAAAATGCAGTTTTCAGATTTCTTACCTAATAATGGCTGGCACCGGTGTTTGAATAGAGGTGCATAATTTCGACTTGAATAATTCGACTGCAGTGGTTTTGTAGACGCTTCTATTTTGGAAGATATTTGTATTTGATGGTTCCTTTCTGACAGCTTCCTGATTTCTCATTTTTGATGCTGCTTCCCTTGGAAGTTCCTTGTTTTCATTCTGGGCTCTTTTTCACCCCTGAAAATACTGTGGGAAGTAATAACCACAAAAAGCTTTTCTGAATGCCCTCCCACTTGAGCAGTTAAGAGCTTGAGTAGTCTTGTTTATCGCTTCCGTGGAACGAAAGATGGAAATGTCATTTTTAGACGGCGGTTGTTGCAGGGCTTTGTTGCTAAACAGCTTGTTGTGGTCACTATAGATGTGAAAACGCAATCTCCCAGCCTTTCCATCTCAGGCAACGAAACCCCAAGTTTTACTTGACTGGAGATTGGGTTGTTTTGATTAATTCCACAGATGAGCACTTGCACAGGGAAAGCTCATCGTTTCCTGTTTAAAAAAAGGCTTGGGTTAGCAAAAGGTCTTCCAGACGGAGCTTAGAAGTGTTGTGGTGCAGTTCTGAGTGGGGTGGAGCAGGACAACTGGCTTAAAGCAGCTCCATGATATTGCTCTGGCATCGTCGTGGGGATCATAACCACTGAGTTGTCTTGGAAAGAGCATCTCAGGCTGTTGGGCTGGAGCCTCTGCAGCAGACAGAGAGCAAGGCCATGCAGGCATTTTCCATGCCAGTGAGCGTTCACATTGTATGAGCAGGCTCACCCTGAGGTATGAGAGCTACAAACACTCAAGCATAGCAAGGGGCAGCAGAACTGCAGGAAACCCGAGGCTACGGAAAACCTACTTCATGCAGCTTTTTCTGCTGCTGTTGCTTTTCAGGCTCTGAAATAGCCACCTTGTATGGCACTGGAGCACTACCTACTTTAGGTAGGCTGGGAGTCTTTACATATGTTGGGCATGGGATGCCCAAATGGCAGACCAGTGCCATCACTGTATTTCATTCACTTTATGATTCAGCACAGAATTTCAGAGCTTTGTTGAAGCCACCATAGCTTTCATAGGATGTTCATTAAGATTACGGAGCAGCAAAGGAGTCTCTGTTGCTAAAGCTGAGGAGCTTTCACTTGCCCCACTGAAGCTTCTGGAACTTAAGCTGTTTACAGGTAAATATGGCTCAGGGTATTGGCTAGCTTACTATCAGGAGTATTTCTTCACAGCCCTCCTCTTCGAGATTTTCTGCCAATTCAGTTGAACATATAGCAGGGAAAATTACAAGTCTCTTTGAGGAAAAGTATTTTGAAGGGAACTCTTTGATCCATGTTGATAGCAGAAGGAAGTGGGCCTTCTGTTGTGATAGTTTAATTTATTTAATAGTTCTGTGTGGTCTTATGTAGTATTACAGAGCAAACCCTTTACTTGCCTCCTTCCCTCTTTACCTCAGATCATATTAGCAAAATTTTGAAAGAATATAGGAATTTTAGAGCTTGACAGAATATCTCTGACATTGCAATAATGATTTTATCTGCCCAAAGAGGGAAAGATGCAAGTCTGACAGTTTTCTAAACACCCCGCACAAACTCATTTGTCAGATTGAGAAATTGTTGAGTACCATATGGCAAAGTGAAAAGTCAACATGTTAATTCCTTAAGTTAGACAGGTTTTGTTGTTTGGGTTTTTTGTTGGTTTTTTTTTTTCTTTTTCATTTTACAAGACCTGTGCTGCCTGCATTCATCCTCCAGCTATTTGCTGAATTCTTTTATAATGAAGTGAAACTGTTCAGATCCTGTTCTACCTGTCCTTCAGCTTTCTATTTTGCTTTTCTTTTGCTCAGTTTTTTTTTCCCCTGCATGTTTTACCCTTCTTCAGAACATGATAGTCGTACAGTCAGACAAGTCCCCCTAGCAAAACCTTCTTGCACATAATTTGCAGTTGTTTTAAGCACAAGTTTACTGTCCCAAACTTCTGGTGGTGATTACATCTGCTCTAGCAGTCTCTCTATTCAGAGTTACAGCTGTATACAAAATGTTGTCACTATAGTTTACCACAGCAGCTAAAATCAGCTGGAATACAGTGATTTCCAGGACAGTCAGATGAGCACCCCGACATGTCATTTCATTTGTTTTCTTAACTTTTCTTCTTTCTGTTGGTCTTCTGAACAGCTGGAGCAGTTCAACTCACAAAGATGCACATCTTGGAATGAATTTTTTTGAATGTATGTGCATGTGCGTCCGTGTCCACGTCTGTGTGTCTGTGTGCTATACCTGCATGTATTTCTCTAGGTTTGTTGCATTATTTCTTTAGTGCTACCCTTTATTTGCACACATCCTCTTTCGTGCAGAAGCAAAAGCCATCGAGGGAGGTTTTATACTCTGGCATAGCAAAACTGTGTAACCTGTTTTGGAATACAGAGCAGGAGAAAGAGAAATGCAGTATGGAAAGAAAGGGAGATTGAATCAAAGCAGAGCTCCACTTCCTCCCACCCCTGGGTTTTGCTGAGTGTACCAGTACAAGTCATTTTCATTTATTATTCATGTTGTTTGAGCCTTTAGTTTTACTTCAAGCCTTGTTGATAAGAAATTTTGACAACGTGCACTTGTAAGTTAGTTAGCAGGTTTGTTATCCTCCCAAATAGCCAGTAGCTAAGAGCCGAAGAAGCCTAGCTGAATTGATCCTTGATGAATAAATTTCCTAGCACTGACCTCAGAAGTAGGTCTCCTTAATGATTTCATCGTCATCTGCCTGCGGACAGGAATAATAACAGGCAGTCTTCTTTGGCTGCATAAGAGGCACCTGCAATACATCCATCTGAACAGCAAGTCATCCATAAGCATCTTCTGAGCTATTCAAAATCTGGGTAAATTTGTGAAGGATGCTGGGCAGAGAGTTGAATTTCCTGGTGCTTTCCTGCAACCTCGCTCCCTGCTTTTTGCAGCACAATGGTGAATCAGAACAGTCTTTTCTGCACTTGATTCTTGTGAGGAATCTGGCAGTATTTGTGCTGTGCTCCCCTTGTGCACCCTGCATGGGGAAGGAGAGCGGATGTCCAAAGAGCAGAGCTTTAACCACAGATTTTAAGGTATTAAAACATCATACAGATGAGTCTTTGCTGAGTGAGAGCAGTGGGCTGCCCTGTACACATGCCAGGGAGCCAGCTCACCCTGTAACAAATGCATCAAATGTCCCTGTGCATGACAGTGCCAAACACTTCCCTGTCTGTCTCAGTTTTCCATCCAGATCATCCTTCCAAATAAATTTTTGCTTGACAGAAAAAGGGACAAAGTGAGCTTGAAGACAGACTTAAATTCAAAGCGTATGTATCCTTCCATGTCGGGTACCAGCTGGGTATGCCAGTTGCTCCTTGTCTGGCTCCCTGAACTCCCTGCAAGGAGAGCAATGGTTGTGCCATGAGCGCCTGGAACAGAGCTTGGCACTGCTCTTGCAAGACCTGTAATGTTTCCTCTGTCCACTGTGCCCACAGAGCTGCTGTCATGGCCCACACCCAGCTCTGATCATGCCAGGCTGCTCTCAGCTTCTTGTTGAAGTAATGGGTAAGGAATGTCACAGATGCTTGAGTTTCTCCTCCTGGCAAGCTCTGTTTACTTAGCTCTTGCCTACCAATTACCCTGCACAACTGCACCTGGCTTTTCTTAAGCTGTGACTGTCATCACATGGGCTGTCCTACGCTTACAGACCCGCTGCACACTGAGTCAGCCGAGGGATCCCAGCCAGCAGCAAAGCATTGCTCAAGTGTTTGCTGCAGCCTTCACTGCCACGGCACGTGGAGGCTCTGTGAACGGGCTCAGGACCTCATGGGAAAACAGAAGTCTCTCCACAAACATTTCCAGCATCCTCAAGCATTTCAGAGCTTTTGCCTTCTGCTAAAAAAAAAAAAAGTCAGCTGATACGGCGATGCTGAGTCGATAGGCACGTCAGAGACTAGCAAGTCAAGTTTAGCCTGCAACGCTACAGAGCAGTGGTTTGTACTTAGCATCTTTATTTGTGTTATTGTGGTTGTGTATTTACATCATATGACAACTGGATTTTTTAAAAACGTTTGCCTTCAGATTGGGGTTCTCAATTGCTAATTGTCTGTTCTCTGTGTTTTGGGCCTGAAATATGTGCAAAGAGGTTTTGGAAGGACAGATTGCCTGTCACAGGTGGCTTGGTAAGATTATTACAGTCTGGAGGGGAGTTCATTTGGATATTATTTTGAAATTCAAAACAGCTGAGTGGAGGGAGGAGAAAAGTTTTCTTTCTCCCTTCTCTCTCTTTCCTAACATCTTTCTACAGCCTGGATTTCCAGCTTTTTTGGTTTTGAGTGACTTCCTACTATTCTGCTTTCCTTGAGTTTTCAGTTTGCTTCTCTTTCACTTTAGAAATAGTTATTCCTGAACACTTTCTTCTTTCTATGCCACCTAATGAAACTAATTGTGAGATGAGCTATGCAGACCTCCCAAATTTCTACTGCTTTATTCCTGTGCTCTTTCACCACAAAAGATGCTGAGAGAGTACTAAATAAAAGGGAAGCTGGTAGCTGAGAGACAGAAGTCTGAATTTGCAAACTAATGACTAATTTCCCTAAGTACTTGCCTACTCCTAATTAGGTCTAGATTAGATTCTTGGATTGCTTGGGGCAGACATATATTCTTTAAGTGCCTTTAAGTGCATATCTGTGTCATAAGAGAATAATTCTGAATTATGTGTAGCCAGTGATATGCATCTGCCAGGATTAAATTATACTTCTGTGTTCTGATTTTGGGGAGAGCACTACAGCTTTAAGATTATCATAAACTTTAGGATACTTCAGATTTTCCTGACAAAATCATCCATTTACCTTATCCCACTTACCCTCACGGAAAAGCTTTGAGATTTCTCTGGCTCTTGGTACTGCAAAAATATGTATTTAATGCAAACTAATTCTGTGCATACATCACTGGGGCCTTGTTAGAGTACTGAGGAATGAGTGGTCGTGATGCTTTAAAGTCAGCATCAATCCTTCTGTTGGTGACTTTTGCTAAGCCTGTTCCTGCCTTTCTTAATTCTTTCATTGTCTGCATGGTGAGAGGCAGTCCCTCTTGAGCATTCTCATACCATGAGCGAACACATTTCTCCACCCAAAACTTGTTGTGACACATCTGTTTCATATTGAGACTGCTGCTTTGCTGCTAAACCCTCCAGCACAGAGTAGTCTGTCAGGCATTTATTCTGCATTCCAGCTCAGAGCTATTTGCAAGGGGAAGAGAAAGCAATGCTGTGTCTTTCATTTAAAAAGAAGAAGAAAAAAAAAGATAACATGACTACCTTTTGGAATGCAATGTGCCTTTTGTAGTAAGCCACGTGGAGGGGAAGGCTGGCAAGAAGATGGAACCAATGCTTGACTTCCCAGATGGAATAACTGTACTGCTTTGGTCAGCATGATATCTTAATATTTCTCCTCCATCTTCCAAGGTAGCTTATCTTCTAACTCATACTTGCTTCTCAACTTCCTTTTTGTTTATTTGGGTTTTTGTTGTGGTTGTTTAGTTGGTTTGTCTTACTGCAAGACTGGCAGACTGATAGATTTCCTATAGTACCATTGCAGTGTACAGTTCATGTGTAATAACTGAAGAGGGACCTAATGCATCTTTGTCACTTGCAAGGTCAGTCTTATTTTGCAAAACAATTTTCTGAAGTTCATGGTAGGTGATATGGCCATAGGCACTGCTGTTGGCTCTTGTGATGAAAAATTGATGTTTTGTATGGAGAGACAAGTTCCAGTTAGGTTTTTAGGTTTTGTTTTGGTTTGGTTTTGGATATTTTTTTTTTGCTTTCATTTACTTTTTTTTTCCCTCCAGAAACTTGCATATCACATAAATGCTATATAAGATTTAATATATTTATTTCTCCACTGGAGAAACAAACAAACAGAAAGTACCCATTAAAGCATTTCCAGTGAGAACTGATATTGTTACAGCATGTTTTGTTCTTAATTATTCAGTTCCTGGCTGCAATCACTAAAATACTTCCTGTTAAATTGGTTACTAAGTTAATGTTCTCTTTAATATTTAGGAGTGCAATTCTTGGTAGCGTTTTTACTTAACTAGAGCTAATTATCCTTCTTGCCAAGCATTTTTTTCAATCCTTTCTGTCTTGTCTGTAGATGATACGTCAGCAAAAACTTAGTAATAGCATTTGAATTAAGCTTGCTGGAGGGGAGTAGGATGAGAAAGCAAAATTTTCATTTAATTTCATGGCGTTTTCTTCCTTATAGAGATTCATATTGTTGTGTGCTAAGCTAATAAAATAACTAGCTTTTAATTAAATTAAAACAATAGCTTGCCTAAATTGCAACTACATAATTTTTAAGTAGCTATATGCATTAAGATTCCTTTTTAATTATGAATCAACCCAGAATGCTTCCTTATAAAATGAAGATCACTGATATCATCGTCTTTCATAAACACCTACAGTCGATGCAAATGCCTGATTCTTGATTTCTGATGTGTGCACATCAGTTTTGTTTAATTCACTGTGTTCTGAGATTCCCACTGTCTCTCAGGCCCCCTCTGGCTCATTTGCACAATTTGGCAAAATGCTCTCGATAGTTGCCTTTGCACACAGTTGGCAGCCCCTGGGAGGTGGGATGGTGTTCCAGCAGGAGAAGGCTTTCACACTTTGGGATCTGAGCACCAAAATAAAAAGGCTGTGTTGGATCTCCTTAACTGTAGCCTTCTTCTAATTCCTCAGTGTGTTTTCTTAATCAGTCTTACATTATGCTTCTCTCACTGGTCCTTTGAGCTCTGTTCTTCACAGTTAACCCGAGTTCCTTCTGTATCAGGTCCACAGTAAACATCTCATGCAGCATTTGCCTTACATTTGCGACCACTGTTTCACACTGTAAGTTTATGAACATGGAGAAAGCTAACCCGCACGTTCTCTGTCAGATATTTTGCTCCTGACATCTCCACAATGGGCATGGGATGGTCCTTCCAGCATGCAGTAGCCTATGAGGAGTGTAGGCTGCAGGACAGGCCCTGCTGCACGGCAGGGCTGCCGGCCTGGAGGTGCCAGACAGTGCGTAAGGCAGGGCTGCAGCACGAGCACCTGCTGTGGGAAGGCTGGACTGGCACCCAAAGACACCCGTCACTAATGAATGAGCTTGTTAAAGCTGCTCCACTGCTAACACATAATCTTCATGAAAGGTTTAGAACTCCTTTCTAAGAACATTGTAAGGCTAATCTAAGTAAGACTCTGCGGAGTTGCATCTAAATGTCCTTGCTGAAAAGTGGTGAGTATCTACAGCACTCTTTCTTTGAGAGAGAATGCTTTGTTGCCCTTTGTCAAGGAAATTTCCATTAAAAAAAAAAAAAGAAGAAAAGAAAAAAAGAAGGAACAAGGAAGATCTTTAATCCATTGGTGGTTGTTTATAGATATGAAAATAATATAGGTGACTTTGATCACAGAACCAAGAGAAAGCACAGAAAATGGTAAGAAAAGTTATTTCTTCCACATGAGAGCAAGAACCTAAATTATTCCATGCTCTTTTATAAGTTTGGAGATATCTTTTATTTTAATGAGAACCATATAGGCTTTTGTGTGTGCTCAAATGCGCAGAATAAATTGAAACTCACATTCTGTGTGCTGTCACACATCGCGCCTGGAATGTGGCTGTACTTCTGGCCTGGTGAGATCAGGTTGGGGTTTTTTTGTTCAAACATAAGGGTAATTCATTCTTCATAGTCAACTGAACGCGAGCATTTTCAAGCCAGCTGCCAATTGTGCTACGTGTGCTACTTGCTTTGTGGTGTATTCTTTTGTCCCCGCAGTAAGAAAGCGTGAACGTTAGTCTGGTGACCTTAACCTTTTTGGTGGTAAAAATGAGTCCCTTGTTTGTCCAGACTGAAGTCTTCACTGAAGTTTTCAATTTTTTCTTGCTTTTCTTCTTTTTTCTGCTATCTAACGCCCATCCTTTGTGTATATGAACTTTGTGCAGCCAAGGAAAAGCAAGGAAACACACTCATAGGGCTTGGTAGCAAAGACCGAAATTGTCATGGTTCCTTTCACCAAGAAGAGATCACCTTGACATGCAGTGCAGTGATGGGCTCAGAGCAGCTTTGGGAGAGGAGTGTAAAAGGAATTGCATCCATACCTAAAGGAAAAAAAATATACAATCACTATTAAATGAAATCATCCATGGTGGTTTTGCTTCCTTGCAGCATTTGCTTAGCCCTATCTTCCTTCAGGACTTCTTTTCTCATTCTTAAGTTATGACAGTGAAGAAGGGACTGTGTAATAGCATTCTCACCCTAAATGGGTAAGTGTGGGATTTTCTTCTCTTTTTAAGAATTTTAAGTGGCCTGAAATTAGTATTTTGATATGTAGAATCATAGAATATCTCAGGTTGAAAGCATCTCAAGGATTAGGAAGTCCAACTACATGGCTTAAATCTGTTGAGTAGTGGCACCTGAAGCTATCACCAAGATATATTCATCTTCATAACCAGCATATGGATACTTTGGGGACAAGTTTGGGGATTTGTAGTGTTCTGAAACACTGAGTTGTCTTCTTTTTTGTTTTCTTCCTATTTGCATGTTTTCCTCCTGTTTAGAAATGCTTACTTTTCAGATTAGCTTTGTATTGAAAAAAATGGCTTGTGCGTGTTGTGTTGAACTGCCTTACAGTGATGAAATACTGTGAGCAACTTAGTTTCTCTCATTGCCAAAATATGTTGAGAGAATCCCAGAGAAAGAGCTGCTGTACCCACTGCTCTTCAGTTACCTTTTGCTCCTTACCAAGTGAACCAAAGCAGTTATTTTCAAAGTAGATCACTTTTAGATCCACTGCTGTATGAAGTGTGTTCCCAAAATATTAAAAAAACAGAGGGTGGGGTAAAATTAAGGTTTTTTGCTGCTTCTCTTTATCTCTCTGTGGAATGCTAAAGTTACCTGCTTCTGTGGATACGTTTCCTTGCAAACTCCAGTAATTTGTGCTTATGCTTGAGCAGTGTGAAATAAATGGGCATTGGCCTGTAGCTGAGTCTCTCAGAAGAACTGCTGATACTTATGGAGTTTGAGGTGTTGGTGAAAGCTTCATTTGGAGTCGTTTTTTTTCCTGCTGCCTTATATAATATTTTAAAAAAGCAAGGTGTTTTTGTTAATTAGAATTAATTTTCCTTGCAGTGAAAGGATCTACTAGCATTCCACCATTGTGTTTAGCAATAGTGTTACACCACTGAGTATATCCGAAGACAGTCAATGTGAAACATGGGAATAATATTTATGAAGCAGTTTGTCAACCTGTCTGCCAGAATGGTTAGAAATATACATCTGGAGTTTAGAATCTATTTTATTATGTTGTGTTTATGGATACCAAATCTAGAAGGTTATCAATCTTTCATATGTTAAGAGAGTAACGTTGGTATGTCCCAGGAAGCAGAAATCAATGTTGCAACAGAAACTGTCTAGCCAAAACTTTTTTATGTGATCATCTAAGATGTTTGTTGGTTTGGGATTTTATAACCCCATATTCCTTCTTCCATGGTATTACACGATAGACTTTGGGGTGTTTTCAATCTGGAAATTAGACACCCTTTTACTCTTCAAGTATTTTCTTTTCCCTTAGTATATTGCTTTGGTCACCAGATGAGAATGGTATAGATGCTTTTATTAGTCTAGCATGAAAAGCTGACATCTGTTGCACTTTAAAGCAGATTGCCAAGTAAACTGTAGAAAATCTGTAATCCTAATAAGAGGATGAACTTGACATAATCACTACTTTTAATAAAATTATTTTTCCACTTTATTGGAAGATAATTTAGTAGAACTTGTCAAAAAAAAAAAAAAAGAGACAAAAAATGAATGAAATGTGTGAACAGCTTCACGACTTCAACATAAATAGCTCATGCATATTTGTAGTGTAAAATCCTGATCTGCGAGTGAAGCTGAAGATTGGAATCAAAAATGGAAAAAGTTTTCTTTGTTCCACATCTCCGGCATTCTGAAGGAACCAAATGCCTCCAGGAACAGGTGGATGAGAAAACAGTTGAAAGAGAAAAGTACAGACAGTCTGTAAAGTATATGATGACCCCCAAAGGAAGGACACCTTTGGCTGGTCTGTGGACATCACCATTCACTTGCCATTCCACTCTAGTGTTTACATAGCATGTTTCATGCACAAATGCAGGCCGCTCCCTTTGAAATGGCACAGAGCCACAGGAGGCTCAGATGAAGACTGTCAGTGGGAAAACAAGCGTCCTACCTCAGATGCATCCTTTTCTGCAGTTACCTTTTAAAGTGTTTCCTTCTTGGAAACTTTATGGCAAGTGTCTGAATGCATCAGCAGCGACTTTCATTTCACCTCCTCCTGTCTCTTCTTATAGCAACATCTGGGAAATCTGTTTAATTTATTTCAGTGCGAAATTACTTTCAATTTGTCAGAGACGAGCTTTTTACTTTAAGTGTTTAACTACCAAGCGAAGCACATGTCATTAACTGGTGTTATTTCAAGAGTTAAAGTTCATGTAACTAATATTCTAAAACTTAGCCAAATCTAAATATTTTGGTGACCTTGCTTTAATAGTGCTTCTGGTTCCTTTATGATAGAGATAATTAGATAGCATATGTGTTCACTTTTACAGCAACAATTCTGTCTCAGTCAAAATACACTGTTGTAATAAAACTCCAGAAAAAGAAACTAGGCAGATCTGTTTACTTTCCTTTGCATTTCCAACTGAGAGCTTCAACTGACAGCAGGATGTGACCTTTAATTCCTGAACACTTTAGGTGCAGGAGATACAAGCACCCATATAAAGTCATCCCAGGAAATGATCTGTCTTAACATTATAGTATGCAATTTACCCTTCTGCTTCCTCAATTATTCCACTATTTCTTCTTTTCCTATTATACTTATCATCTTGGTACATGAGTATCTACTGCATAATCTTTTCTCCACTTGTCCTGGAGGTGTGCATGCAGAGTGGAAATTAATTTGGCATGAAATGCAAGCAGTACATAAGAATTGATGTTTAAACTTACCTCAGCAGTGGAAGATACCCACAATGTAAAGTAGCATTGATGCTGTAAGTGTACACAACAGTGTCTGACACCCTAACTGTTAGCCAAGTAACCAGCCTTGTGTGTTACCCTTCACCAGCCAGCCGTAGTCTCTGCTGACTCCCCATAATGCTGTGATCCTTGCACAGGGCCTGGCCATTGCCATTTGGCAGCTGCAAGACCAAGGGATTAGAAGGTGTTGATATCACTTTCCCTCCCATGCCTGTCCTTTCCACCCATGAATTTGTAGAGCAAATTGCTGAATCAGAGCAGCCACATATAGAAGAATCTGTGAAAAGCAGGAAGGCAGAGGCAGATAAATGTCACTGAAAAAGCAGAGAATTCAAGTGCCCTAATTTTAACTTTATTGCTATACTTTCTATTACGTGTGACAGACTGACATCCCTCATGAACAGCTCTATGCCCCACATGCTGACTCCTGTCCAAAGGTTTTAATGCTGCATCATGTCCTGATAATTGTGTTCTCGGTAATGATATTGGCAGAGGGATATCAGCAGCCTTCACCCTTTCAATAGGTGTTCTTCTTTCTTCTGCTTTCTCAAACAGCTCAGCCAATATATTGGGCCTTGCCTCTGAAGATCCTCTGTTCTCTCCCTTCCAAATGCACAGTAGTAAACCTCTGGTGAGACATTGGATTAAAGACATTTAAACCCTTACCAGCTTATCAAAGCAGTAAGGAATTTAGATAAAGATTATCAATTGACATAAAACAATGCTGCATTTATACATATAGGTGTGTATTTGAGCAAAATGCAGTCCATTAGAAGTGAGTGGGAAGGTGCCACACAAGGTGTTTGGTGATTGCCAAATCTGCGGAGCAAAATAGGAGCGCATTGAGCACTCCTGGAATTCAGAAAGCACATATCCACTCAGAAGCATTAGTTGCATCATTGTGTTTAGATGACTTGTTTAATTCAGAGTTAATTATTGAATTAGTGCTGAAAACAGTCTGTTCATCTGCTGCTACTCAAAAGCTCCAGGAGGCTGAATGGTTTGAGGAGTAATACTGAAGTGCAGGTAATTTGGTTAGCACCTTCATGGCAAGCAGATCTTATACTTCAATCAGGTGCATTGGAAGATGCAGCCAATAAAGCTGATGAGTTCTTCAAGGGGGGAATTGGCGAATGGAAGATACAGTTATAACTGCATAACCATTTAAAAATCTTTTTTCCAATTATGCTACGTGCAACGAGGTTTGCAGCATCCACTGAAGATGCAATTTTCAGAGCTGCAGAAATGTATTGATTTTATTATATTTTTTCCCCCTCCTTCATGGAATTGGTGGGAAGGATTAACTTTCACTTAGACTTAGCCATCGTTTATCACCCCCATTCTCTATCCAAACGTACTGCTGAAATGTGACAGGTGGTTTTGCTAATAATTGCATGGTACTTTATTCCATTTTAAATGAAAACATAGAGTAGAGTGGTCTTCCTCTCTCTTTGCTGGAGTGCTTCCCAGCAATATCGACCAAGAAAAGGCAGGAGAACAGGCTCTCCTTTAAATTGGAAAGATATGTTATCCCGCTATGCCTTCCCTTAGGAGCTGGTAACTTAATTTCTAGGCAATAAGCTTCTGACTCCAGCATGACGAAAAATAAATTAAAAATATTGTAAGTGTCCACAATTTTTAAAATGAAAATAATAGGAAAAAAAAAAAAAAACCAATTATGGGAAGTTTGGTATTTTTTGAGTAATTAAAATGAGCAGTGGCCATTTCTGCGGACTGGAGGTAAGTTTCCTTTAGGGTATAAATGCTCTTCATCTCATTTGAGGCCAGTCATCATGCTTTGGTATAAGGTGGCTTTTCTTTGGCCCCAGCTGTGCTAAACGCTGTTATAATTAGCACGACGGTTAACTTAATCAGAGCACTTGGCTCAGGAGAGAGGTGTTACAGAGTGCACCATAATTAGCATTTTTATTCCTTTGATCCCAAGCATGCTCTTTATTGACAGAAGTATCAAGAGCAGGTTTGTTTTTTCTTTTAACACTTCAGGAGATGGAAATATAGGTGGCTGGTGAGATTATAAATTTATTAATGAGGGCTTTTTTATTTATTTGAATACCATGCTCCCCAAGGAAGTAGAAGGGAAAATGATGTTCACATGTGGAAAAAATGGTTTCGGGCATTGCAGTGAATGGGCACGTTTACAGCCAGAAAACACCCCTGGTACAGCCACAGCCCTTTGAAGCTGTATGTGCAGTTTGAGCAGCATCCCAACCCTTTCCAGCACACTGCCCCACACCACATGGCTGTCAGTTGCTTCCTTAAGGCGTGGAAGAGGCTTGCTGAGGTTGTAAGCTGTATAGCAGAAAAAACACAGGTTAGGATGGTACTATTGCAGTGAAGGTCTGACATAGCTGCTGGTGTCAGTGATAACTCCGGTTGCTGAAGCACTGGCAGCCGTCCCGCCCCACGTGCTCGGTGGAGGCAGGTGGTGAGGACGTGCAGCGAACCAGATGACTAGCTCAGTTCATGAGAAAACATAACATTTATTCTGTCAGACGAAATGCTGAAGACTTCCAAATTTACATCTGGCATCTGATTGCAGGGGAGGAGTGACGGGAGAAGGAGAGGCACCCGAGAGGCTCTGCTCGTTCCACACCACCGAGTGGAGTGGTTACCTTCAACAGCAGCAAAGCCAAGCATCTACTTTTGGTAGATGAAGCTGCTGTCTGTCTTTCTGAGACAGCCTTTGTTAGGCTTGATAAACCCACTGACTTCTGCCTGCTCTGCAGTGATGCCTGTATCTCTGGCGTGCCCATGCTGAATTGGCTTTAATTTGTCTCGGTAGGTTTTGAGCATTTGTTCAGCAATCTGGAAATGCGGTCTTTCAGACAGTCTTTTTTAATTATTAGTTTTTAATTTTGAGATGACATTAGCTCAGGTGTTGGTGAGCATGTTCTCAATATTCAATATATGTGTTTTATATGGCCTCTCTCATTTCCACTACTGGTTTCAAAGAGAAGGTGAAGCATCACTTATTACAAATAATAGAAAAACTGGGGGAAAAATAGCTGAGGTTCCCCAATAAACACATTTTGCAAATTTTCAGGTTTTTTGCATGCATCTGTCTCCTTCCAGCTTTTTACAAAGAGGAAGAGCTATCACACTCCTGTATTTTTTGCAGTCCATTTATCTGCTTTGCCAGCAGAAAAATCATATGCTGAGAAAGGCATCTCAATGCTGTAGAGAATACAGCCATCATTAAGGGACTTCCTGTGTTATCCTTGACTACGCTGGATTACTTTTATCTACTGAAGATGGATAAGTAATTTTTAAAACATTTATGTAACTAGGTTTTAGGTCAACAGCAGGTTAAATGGTTTATTTAAGTAATCTTTCCTGATGGAAAGTATGTAGAAAGACCCTTTCTCGGTATTTTTCAAGATTATATTCATATCAGCATTAAAGCAGCAAGCAGCCTCCTTGACAGTAGTCTTGGAAGACACCCATTATTTGAGAGACATGATAAAAACAGTATAATCTTTTCCAATACCCATACAAAGCCAGCAATCATCTGTTTCTGCCATTCCAGTTATTTATATAATTATGCTTAATGCCACGCAGATTTGAGAATAAAAAGAAATTGTTGCTGCTGTTTCTGATTAATATTTTTCCTTCCTGGGATCATAAAAGTAGGAAATGCCTCTCATGATAGAGAGAAGAAAGGACTACGGATTTGCAAACAATTTCCCCCTTAGTGCTGCTCTTCTGTGAGATAATGCCTTATTTTTTTCATGTTTGTCTCCTGTCCACATGAAGACATGATTTCTTAAGTTCACAGACTGCTCAGAAATGCTGCTATCTCATAACAACATGTCTGAGGTGTTAATACCTTAATTAAGCTAAAGCATGTGGGATTTTTACAAAGGTACAGGATTTAGCTAGTGTAAACATGGCTACATCCAGGCTGTTCTGCTCTGTTTTGTTCTTCTGTATTGCACTACCAATGAAGTGACTTGCCTGTTCAGTGGCCAACAACTATTTAAATACCAAGGTACCTACCATGCTATCCTGCTTGTCATAACTGAGGGAGCCAGGGAAAAGGAGCTCTAGCTAGTGAGCCTCTGCTCACTCTCTGATCCCACATACTAGAGTGATCCAAGCTTCCTTAGAAATACACATGGAAAGCAACTCAGTGTTTCTAGGCTTCTAGAAAGCCTAGGAAGCTATTTGAAAATTTGTAGACATCTTCCCATCTTAAAAGTTTCTGTGTTCACACATCTTTATGAATTGGATTTCTTCTTCATGGTATCTGAAGAGAGAGAAACTGGCTATGTCTTGCATTTACAGCATGAGGCTCAAGTTAGAAATTCAGGTTGGATTCAGCAAAGCTGCTGTATTCATTTAAAGGAGATAAAGGAAAAGTTGGTTTGTGGAAGCCCACTCAAGAAATAAATATATGCTTATACGTTGTATAAGGTTCCTATCATCTAGGTAGTACAGCTATAACATTATACACTTATACAAATTCACTACTTCACTCAGCCTGTATGAACTAAATAGTATCATTTTAAAAAGCCATCCAATCTCACTTTTTAAATACTTTAGGTGGTGGCAGATTTACTGCATGCAAATATAAAAGGTCCTAGTGGCTTAATTGCATTCACTTCTAACAGTTCCGCCTCGTTTTTGGCCTGAATTTGGTCTCAAAGTTCCAATTTCATCTTTGTATTTTGTTGTGTCTTTTATTGTCTCTTGTTAACTAAGTATTTATCAAGGCATGCTGAACTTTCTCTTTGTAAAACTAAATAGGCTGAATTACTTCTGACTATTGCTTTAGAGCATATTTTCCTGACTGAATCCTTGCAGCTCTTTCCTAAACCCTTTCCAATCTCTCAATATCTTTTGTGAAGTATGGATGCCAGATGTGGGTGTGGGTGCTTGTAATCATTTCAATATTGCTGAATGAAGTGACAATAGCAGCCCCAGGCTTCTCAGTCATACAAGAGAAGCTGAGTTTTTGCCACTGCAGGGGTGAGGGTAAGATAAATTCACACACAAGATCTGGGCTTGCTGCCCTAGCAGATGAAGAGGGAAGGAAAAGTGAGTGTGGTGAGGGCTGGGAGGAGCTGGTTCCTGCATCCCCTCCCATTGCTGCCTCTGCCAGAAGCTAGAGGAGGAAGCTCAGCTTGGGCATAGGCAAAGCAGGCAGCAGCTTAGTGACTACCACTTAAAGATGTTTTTCTTGCTACTCTGTTGCCCTGGTTAACCTTGACTTCCCCTGTTCTTGGTAATGTTCCTCTGAAGTACTACGTTTTTCACTTTGTGTCTTCTATAGCTCATGCATTGAAAGATCTCATTAATTGTCTCAGGCACTGCATCACCGCTGGAGTTTCAGTTGCAGCTCCCCGTGGCCCTGAAGTCATTCTTCAAGTTGCTGCTTTCCAGATTAGTTCACCATCTTACAAGTTTAACCTGTACGTGAAGAATCATGACCTTGTATTCTGTAACTCTTATAAGTAATGTTGTTCGAAGAGCCCTATCTAGCGTATTTTTCACTTCATTCAGAACTGATTTGCCCTCAGTCTGCCTACTGTACCATTAGTTACATCACCCTCACCTTGACTGCCAGCATGCTATTTTCTTCCCTGTCACTTAAGGCTGTGGATTAGATGAGGACCAAGATCTCTCTATACACAAATCAACCAGACGTTTCTTCTGGTCCTAGGAGCTGCATCTTTCTGAAATCTTTCCTATTTAATTGCAGCACTTCTGTTTTGGGGGACACATGCCTCCACTTTTACACTCATCTTTGAGGTGACGAAGTAAGAAGACAAGTCATCTTCCACCTTATGTTTCTTATGCTTTGCATTTTGTTCCTGCTACTGCAATGCAGTTGAAGATGCTGCAGAGGGATATTTAAATTCAAGGCAAAAAAAAAAAGCCTAATTAAAGAGAGGAAAAAATTATGAATGCATTTCTATTTTTAGAATTCACAAAAATTGCCTTAGCAGAACCTTTGGGCTCAAATTAGTAGACATTCCATCTTTAATTGGAGCATTTTGCTGCATAAGATTGTTTAAAATAAAGGATGAGTTAATTAGACATTTATTTAAAAAATAAAACATTGAGGGAAGCCAGTGTGCAGCTCTGGATATGGTACTGACTGTGCAGATAAAGGCAATGGGGAAGGGAGACAGATGAGCAACAGGCACACTTACAAATCTTCGTTAGCTGTGCTTTCTGGGTGATGTCCTTAAGCAAGCGGAGCAAGACAAAGATATATCACAAAACACACCCTAAGCGGATTCAGGATAATATTTTTCCACCCTGCAGAACTGTAAGTTTGTGTCTGTGTCAGGAGTTGCAGAATATCTCAAAAGTTTTGCTTTGCTTTCGTCCCCACCTGCAGATGGTCTTCAAGATTGTTGCCTTTGTGCTTTTTGCTGCTACTCACGTGATGCACACGCTAAAATAAAAACAGATTTGCTGCCCAGGGAGTCATGTCAGACAGCAAAAATAGCGAGGCCTAATGCAGAAAGGGAAGACAGCCTCAGGTTCTGTGGCAGCCGAGGGTGGATGGCCATGTCCTGCAGGAAGACAGCTTCTGAGGCAGTGCTGGAAGTTCAGGTCTGCTGGTGGGTCTGGGTGATCTAACTGCAGGGAGGTGGGTCTTAAAGGAGCTATATCTGCATGTTACTGGTGTTTATCAAGCTAGAGGCCATTTAAAAGAAGAGGAAAGGAGTATTTGAGTTTGAAAGAGTAGTTGTGTTGTTTTCAAGTCACTGGTGTTCAGCAACCACTTCTCTTGCTTAGTTATATTGCCCTGAAAATGCTAAAACAGTAAAAAAAAAAAAAAAAAAGAAATATCAGCAGATGATATTTTTATATGTATTTTTATATCTATTTGTTGTGTGTGACTGTATGCTTTGAGAACTGGACTGCAATTTTTTTCAGAGAGTGATGAGTCACAGTGCAGTGCTCCATTCCTGTCCTGGATGTCATCATTCTCAGCCACAAAAGTTGCTCTGTTACTGCATGGCCATCAGAAAGGCAGCATTGCCTCCCACACACACTGACAGTTTTAACTGCTGCATTAGCTCCAGGTTAACCATACAGCTAATCCAATATGACTATGAGAAGTACAGTGATATGCAGGATAGCAGGAATATGGAAAGAATGTCTCCTATGTAAGCTTTCCTGTTGCAAGCTCAGAGCCATACAAAGTCAAGCTCTTCCAAGTGCTGTCCAGCCAGTGAAGCCACATTCACCCTTGTTGTGTTCAGGAGGCATCTCCGTTGATCTGAATAACGTTTTTCTAGTTTCACTGACTACAGACTGAATTGTCCTTTCAATTGGGATGTGGGGTTTTGTGGGTAATCTCCCATTTTTTTCTCTACTGAGTCTTTAAAGCATGCTTCTGACTGGTGCAGGAATGCAAAGTAACATCTCTTTACCAGGCACAAGCATACGTTTAAATTTGATAGCTGAAAAACTTACATATGGAGGTTGATGACTGTAGTTAGCTCTGGGAGAAATAAACTGTTCTACTGATGTTAAACATTGGAAATTAGCATTAAAGTAGTAAATATCTGGATTGTGACACTGCATAGTTTTGAGAAGAATGACTGTTTGATCTTGCTGAAACATCCAACTTTCAGGGTTTTCTAAATTCTGCATTTTCTAAAAAATTGACAGATTCTACTTTTGATGCAAGGCCACTTGTGCTCCAGAAGCTTACGTCTCTCTCCTCAGAGAGTGCTCAGTTTCTATTACATTTCCAGTCCTTCTATAACTTAATTAAAATGGGTTCAATCTATCTGTGAAGCATCAACACAGAAGAGGTAATGTCGTATCAGGAGTCGCTTTGTTCCATTGTTCTTAGTGGTTGTAATTACAGTCTGAGCATTGAGATCCAGGTGGTGCAATATGGAGAGCAAAGAGGAATGGATGTTTTGAGTATACTGCTCTAGGCCACTAAGATGATCAGAGGGCTGAAGCACCTCTCCTATGAAGAAAGGCTGAGGGAGCTGGGCTTGTTCAGCTTGGAGAACAGAAGGCTCCAGGGAAACTTCATTGTGGCTTTCCTGTGCTTGAAGGGAGCTTATAAACGGGAGGGGGAACAGCTGTTTATGAGGGTGAACAGTGATAGGACAAGGGGGAATGGTTTAAAGCTGAGACGGGGAGGTTTAGGTCAGATATTAGGAGGAAGTTTTTCACACAGAGGGTGGTGACACACTGGAACAGGTTGCCCAAGGAGGCTGTTGGATGCCCCATCCCTGGAGGCATTCAAGGCCAGGCTGGATGTGGCTCTGGGCAGCCTGGTCTGCTGGTTGGTGACCCTGTGCATAGCAGGGGGGTTGAAGGTAGATGATCATTGTAGTCCTTTTCAACCCAGGCCATTCTATGATTCTATGAATTTTCACAGAGACATAGTACAGTGCAAAAGGTGCTGTGGTTTGAGGGAGATTTTTTCACTTTCATGGAAAAGACTTCATTTTTGAGGAAGTCCATAGCTGATTTTATAGGCGTATGTTGAATACAAATGTTCATCTCCTTCTCAGCCTCTTTTTTTTCTTTTAATTCCACTTTTATTGTGAGCTGCATGATTATTTGAGAAACATCCTCACAACAACCTTTCATAGCAGCTCTGCGAGGAAGAAATCATACAGAATGTTTTGTTATTAGCTCTGGGTCATTCAGATAATCAAGTAAACATTGTTTCTTAGTAACTCCAAGTTAAAAAATGAATCTTGGAAAGTTATTAAAATTGCTCATGTTTAAAAATTAAACAACTTGAAAATGCAAATCAATATGATAATTTTGAGACTAAGGCATAAGTTACTCTGCAGATAAGCAAAAAAGGAGCTTCTCATATGTATTTGAAGAGTTCAGAAGTCATGTTGCGGTTGCAAACCCGTCTTTGTGACACTAGGTTTTAAAAAAATTAAACATTACGTTGGCTAAATGGTAAGAAATGAGCTGGTGTTGATCACGGTGAGGAGCATGGGGACGTAGTCATTAGACAAGGGCGGTTTAGCTTTAGCATTATCAGTTAGAAATACTGCATTTGAGTGGAATATTTTATTACATGAAAACATCTGTAACCAATATATCCCTTGGGAAGCCTACGTGACCTGTGATCTGTTTGGAAAAAAATGTTTCAGTTTTACGAGACTGTTCAAAAGAAACTCTGCACAGCAGGTCATGGCTAAATGAGCAGGGAAAGGCCTCTCTCCCATCTCATACCTCTCAGAAATTTCTGGGAGCTTCAGGAATGTGTCTGCTTTCCAGGCTGGACTATTTGAAACCCTAGCTGTTTGGCACAGAAAAAGGGCTGGAAAACATGCATGGTCCCATGCCTTGCACTCTATTGGTGCCATGGTAAGTACAGTTATCCTTGCTATAAGGTATCCTAAAGCTAATGTAGTCATGGTGGGGTTCATATCAAGAGATATGATGCAGACATCTGGCATATTCTATTAGATCCAACTGTGTCAGTGATACAGGAACAAATAACACCTGAACTGTATTTCTCTGGCACTTTTTCACAGCTGCTTTTTTTCTTATTCTCTCCTTCATTGAAATCAGAATATGCCATCCCAACTTACATTTGCAGCTCAGTCGCCAAAAACGCAGACTTTCATAGTGCTTTGGCAGTGAAAGAAAGTACACAGCTGCCGAGGCTGTCAGTCATGTCCTAGGCACTTTTGGAGCTGGGAAGGTGAGTGGATAGACTGCCTGAGCCTGACAGCCCATTAGGTACCCGACCTGCTTAAATGGCTACTGCCTCCTGTAAAATGGGGATTAACGCTTCCAATTGTTCCCATAGTTCAAAGGTGAAAGGAGCAGATATGTGGCCAGTTAGCTTTGCAGTGGGATGCAAAGTAAGGGTGGATTATGAGCAGATTCAAAATTTGGTATTTCTGCAGAAAGGAACTACTGAGCAAAGCTGCAGCTCCTTTAGAGAGAGGGATAAGAAGCCAGATTCACCAAAGACCTCATTGTGCTATAATGCTCCATAATTAGAGGCAAAAATACTTGTTTCTATTTACTTTGGTTTCTGCCCACACCCAGCAATCAAAATTGGCCAGGACATGATCTTAGGCTATACAGACATGCTCCAAAACATAATACATGCAGTGCTTTTTCAGCATAAGCTACAAAATAAATAGGTTTCATGTCAAGAGGAGCATTGCATTGCCTTCCTGGCATCACTTCCAGTTCACACTTCCTACAGGAAGCTGTGCAGCTACCACTGCCTGAATGCAGTGGAGCAAAGTGCGTCTTTCAGTCCAAAAAAACTTTTTTTTTCCATTTAAGTCAAGTGAGCTATTGCTGCTTTTTAACAGTCTGCCTTGTTTTGTGAATATTTATGTCACCATGTTGACATGTAAAAGCAGAGAAAATCTTTACAAGTACATGAAGCGTATCTGCATGCTCACTCTGTTTACAGTAATAATAACACTATGCCCAGGATTGGACACTGTGAAACCAAACATAATTTTTGTCCAAAAGTCAATTTGATATTCTGTATAAGAGACATTTAAAATGTGTGCTAATAGGCTGGTGGCAGTGCATGTTGGTGGGAGACAAAGAATTGAAAAGTGAAAAAGACTGTTTACACCCGGCAAGCAAGGATGCGATATAGAAGGCAGGTTATTTCCAGCAAGGAAAATCCTAAACTTACAGTACACTACAAAGTATTTCTCTTCACTCTGTGAAGAGAATTCCTGTGAAATGACATTACTCCCACCCTTTAAGGTGTGATATGATTGTGAAGAAGCAGGGAGTAAAGCCATCTGCCTCTCAGGATTTACCTCTTTTTTAAGAATCACAAAACAGTTGAGGTTGGAAAGAACCTCTGGAGGTCCTCTGATTCTGCAGGACACCCCTGCTCAAGCATAGCCACTGAGTGCAACTCTGGATGGCTTTAGCTCACACTGTGGGCTGGAGCTCTGATTCTCCAGAAGTGTCCAGTTTGTGCACTGTGGTGTGGAGCAGATAGCCCAGGTAGGCAGCAGCAAACAAACTGCTTCTGTAAAGCCCATAACTACTTTGGTATTAGCTGAGAGGCAGGGCTGTTAGCCATGAAACAAAACTAGGCGACTGGTAGTCTTCTGGGAACCCTAGGTAGGATATTTATGTTTTCAAGGTAATAAGTATTTTAAAGTCAAGTTACAAGTGAGACAGGAGTGAGGAGATGTCCGAATTTGTATCACTCTGGAATGGGTTGCTGGACTTATCACTGTGATATACAGACCCACAGTAGCCCTCAGAAGCAAAGATGAGTTTCATGGCTACATGTTACGTGTGTACAAGGCAGACCCAGGAAAGAAAGGCTCTGTGCAGCACAGTTGGCTGAGCCTTGCTTGCATCATTTTTGATGAAGTCACATCATTTATCATCTCTGACTGGAAAAGGTTTCAGTCCTACAACCAGTGCACAGACCATGTCTAGAAATGGGACAGCTTGTTTTGTCTAGCTTTCTGAGTCTGCTGGTGTTGGAAAGTAGAAAGTTCCAGTCTAACATTACTGGCTGCACATCCTGCTTTAGCCAGCTAGGACATAGAGAAGGCTGTGGGGAAAAGCACAGAGGGACAGGGCAGGGAAAGAGAAAAAGAAAGGAGAAGGTGTCTTGTGTGTTGAGGGGAAGCAGGTCAGCCTCCCATTTGGAGCGGAAATCTGATGCAAAGTCAGCATTTTCACAGTGTAAAAGTAGTTACCCTGTTGCCTCAAGCAAAGGAGTTGGTAACAGCATGCGAGAAACTCTTTGATAAAACACCTAACTCATTTCCTAACTTTTGTACTGTAATTCAAGGTTAAAAGGTGATGAATATTCTCCTGATACTGCTACTTTTTAAATCTCTGAGCCCTATTGAGAATGAAAAAGAAATACAAGTCCCACTTTTCCTTTGAAATGATGCAAAGGTTTGGCCGGAGAGAAATGGTTAAGTAGAATGAAAGCAGGGCAGTATCAGACTGGTGACATGACATGTCTTGCTTGTGTTTTACCCAAGTGATTCTCACTCATTCCAACCCAAGTATCTGAGTTAAGAAATGCAGTAAATTAGATCAGTTTTTAATTGTACAGCAGTTAATGATTTACACTGTTCTTAAGATGATGTTGACATCATCTTATTCCACTACATTGCCATTTAACAAGAGGTGAGTATTCCTGGTAATCCCCAGGAAATCTGTGTGTTGTTTATCAAAGCCCACTGTTTTACAGAATAAGCATACTTTGCCAAGGGACCTGTGGAATGTCAGACTTGAAAAATGCTCTTAATGTCAGAGAGGAAGAAGCATGTGTGTGTTTGGAAAAATGCACGCCTCCATAGTAAGCACATAGAGGCACTTGGCCAACCAGTGATGTTTTGCTTCCAGGAATGGGAGGCCGGTAGGGCCAGCTGCTTTTCTGCATGTTGCTCATGGGTCCAAAGACAGTGGTTTCTGAGAAGGACCTGACTTCTTGTTTCTGACGACACGTCTTGCCCCTTACCTCTGGCTATCAAGTGTAAAATGCAGCTCTGCTTTATTTATTTATTTATTTATTTATTATTCTTCCCCTTGTAAACTACTTTCCACTTAGTGATTATAAATCTATAAGGATCTACTTGTTCTCTACGATCCACTTGTATTAATGACTTTTCTTTTGTGTTACTTGGCACATGAGGTGAACAAATGAGCTGTATTAATTATTCACTAGCCAATGAATTTCTTTCACTGTAATACGGTTTACAGTTTGCTAATTGATTTTAATCTTAACATTCAAAGTGGTTTTAGTTCATAAATTAAACGTAGTTGTTTTGGGAAGTTCTTTACCCTTGTTCTGGGCAGCTGGTTCTTGAAAACAAAGTCTGGGAATTATTTAACTTCAAAAGCAGGGAGTTATTTTTTTCTAGCTGGTATCAAATGAAATTAATAAATGAAAGGTGAGGGATTTTCTTCGGATGAAAGGTTAATGAAGTCCAAATTCAATTGTGCTCTAATCTAAAATTAAACATGAACAAAAAATATGAAGTAGAGGCGGGGAGTTCCCCAAGCCTTTCACACCTCACTGTGATGCAGGAAGAAGCAGAGAGATGCCAGTGCCAAAGCAATCACATCTTTTATCTCAAGAGTTATTTTCAGCGGGGCACACTGGGCTGGTTTTCCGTCCTTCCCCCTTTGGATAGGAATTGGGAGAAGATGTTGGATATGGATGTAATAAAAACTTCAGTGCCAGGTGGCTAATGACCTTTCAAGCAGACTATTGCTTTGAGTCACAGCAGAAGAAATTAAGGTTAGTCAGTTCAAATAAGAAGCTGATTTACCATGGATTGTCAGAAATCTCTCTACTTCCTATGCTTCAACTAGTGTTGAAAACTTTAATCACTGTGTGTGGTTGTCAAATGGTTTTACAGTGGATGGGAAAGTTTTTAACATCACCATTATGAACAAGCACAGTGGGGCTGTCAGGCTTATGGTGGCTGAGAGGTGATGCCAAGACTTTCTCTGTAAGCCAGGGAGTGGTACCTGAGATGGACATGGTGTGAGAGCAAGTACTTCTAAACACCAGAGCAATGTTGACCTCCAAAGACATCCAAGCACTGGCTTGGACAGGTCACTGGTAGCAAAGGTGGAGCCAACATTCAGCCTCTTCCTGCTGGCCCAAGGATCAGCTCAAGGAGCCCAACTTCTGGCTCTACCCAAGCCTCTACAGAGCAGAGATCGGTGCTGCCCCTCCACTCCCATCACGTACAGCTGACTTTGGGTTGCTAGGGCACATGGCTGGCTCATGTTCCTCCCTAAGTGTGTCTACACAAGCGCACAGCAAAAACGAAGGGAGCTCCTGGTATGTTGTAGTGACAACGGTGGCCATGGCAAGGAGGGAGCTGCCTGGTGAGAGCTTCCAGACGGCCCCACAAGGGGTTTCAGGGAAGTTCTCAGCACTTTGTGGAGCCAGTTTCAACAGCTTTAATTACATCTGTGGTTTGGATCCCTTTGGTTGGCCATTAAAATTCATTTCACAAAGAGTTGTATTGAAAGGAGTGAGGAATATTTGTGGCCACTGTGGATTTCCTCCAGGCCTACAGGAAGAGTAAATTAGTTACTGAAAATTTGACAGTTTATCCCACGTGCTTAACTCTTTCCAATCTGGAAGCTGCTTTTTCATAGATAAGTGACTTTAAAAGGAAACAATATAACATGTCTGACTCTTCTTTTTCCCCTTCACTTTACGGTAGGGCTGTAATTGCAAAAACAGCAAGGAATTATTTGTTTGAACAGGAAGTGTGGGAACTTCCTTTATAAATACTGTCTTTCCCTTCATGTGGAACCAAACGTGTTTTCCTCAGTTTGTCAAAAAAAGTGCCTGGACTCAACAAGCAACACTTCTTCCTGTAGTTTGTGCTCTTTCTTCTAAGCCTGGAAGAAAGAAGTTCTGTAGAAAAGGAGCAGATTATTAGCCTGGAAATGACTGCAATTGGTGAGCCTTCACATCAGCTGGCTGCTTGCTGCTTGCATTCCCTGTGTGCTGGCAGCTGACCTGCATTGGCACTCGGCGAGTCCGTTTGTTCTTCGGAGTCATTGGTTGTGCACAGGAGCGTTGGGAAAGGGGGGGATGAAATCAGGGTTTGCAGTCTATGCTTATGGAGCCCGCTGTGACTTGCTCCATGAGATATGGCAGTATCAATCTGAGCTCAGCTCATATCTCAGTTTGGAATGGTTCCCTTTAGAAAAAAAAAAATAAGAATGTATCTTTCATAGTGAAGTCGAAACAACAAGCTTACCCTCTTCCTGCAATCCAGAAATCCCTTTGAGCTATTTGCAGAGGAGCAAGCTGCAGCTCTGCAGGCTGGATGTCCCAGGGGGGCCTTGGATCTGCCCTGGCACAGCACCTTGGGGACAGGAGCTGGGAAGGCTTCCTCAAAGCCAGGTAGGTTAAGCTTGCAGAGTAGGTAGCAAGTTGTAGCCAGGCAGGCAAAACTCTAATGAACTCCTTATTTTCATGTTTATTTTCTTTACAATCAGAACAGTAACAGAGTACATGCGCTTCTTGCGGATGCAGGAGGACAGCTGGCCTGGCTTGCTGACTTAAATAGGTGCATATGATGGGAATCAAGGCAGGGGGTCTGGTTCCCAGCTCTGATGGCCTCCAGATCAGGAAGAGAGCTCACAGAGGAAGCAGGGGGGCTCAGAAGTAGCTGGCTGATTCCCTGAGAAGCTCTGAAGACGGAGAAGAGCCCTTGTGCTTGATTTGAAGGAGGGCAGTGTTCTTGTAATGCTGATAATTAGGCAGTGTTGCTTTGTTCCTTCATTTTGATGGACAAATGAGACATCCCTGGTATTTAAACCTGGATTGCTCTCATGCTTGCTGATCTGGCTGGCAAGAGGCTAGTGTTGTATTAATGAGAAGGTTCTGTGTTTTACACATTCCTCACATTTCTCTCTTCTTTCTTAATGGGAAGGGTGAGATTTTCATTAAGTTTCAAAGCAGGTTTTGTGACAATTTCTTTTTTTTTTGTGCTTTTGAAAGCAAACAAAAGATATAAAATGTGCAATGCGGCATGCTGTCCCAGGAGAAATCAAGTCAAGAAGACACCTAAAAATTCAATCAGACCTTTTGCTGGGGCTCTGGCAAAGGCCTGCCTGGCTCACCATGCCAGCCAAAGCCCTGCAGTAACAATTTTTTCTTCTTTTTACCTACCTTTTTCACTTCACATTTTTTCTTCTCCCTCTTTGCGCTCCCAGTGTCGTGCCTGTTTATTTTCCAATAAGGCAGGCCGTGTTTCATAATTTAGGGAGTAAATAGTCAAATTCTTGTGCAAGCCCTTCCACTGACTATGTGATTAAGGGACTACAGGACTGGGGCAGAACGTGTCAGTTGCACAGAGAAAGGTAGAAGTCTGCTAGTGAAGCCAATTTAAAAACAGTCTTAATTACCTTAGTGGTTTGGATGCCTTTGGTTGACTATTAAAATGCGTATTTCTAAAGCGAGGTGTACACCAATGGCGTTGTATAAGTAATAAAGAATTTCAAGAGCTTTACATAAAAGACTTTATAGAGGTAATATATTACTTCCATTCGAAAGAAATGGAGGGCATTTTAAAATGAGTTTTACTCCCACCGTGTGTTTAAAAAAATCTTCTTTTTCCTTTTGTTTAACCTTCCCTGCAAGTCTGGGCTTGTTTGAGGCTCCCAGGATCCAATTTCACGTGGTCTCCTATTTCAAATCCAGGCCAGAGCAGATCGATAGAAAATCAGTGCTCTGAGAACTAAAACTGCCTGTGCAATGCCTCCTGCTCCGTGAAGATGAAGGGTGGGTGTAACACCACAGACACTGATTTTCTTTTCTGAGGTGGGAGGCTCTGATGCAGTGTCCGTGAATGTCTCACAATTTACCTTGATTGAACAGTAATGATCGTTGGGCAATTTGGGTGATTTTTTTGTGTTGTGCAGTTTGCAGTTAACAGCTGTGTTTTGTGAAGGGGAGGCTGGGGGAAGACTGTTGCTGGGGTTGTGCTAAGACAGAGCAGCAGCTGCAGAATACTTTATGGCAAGAGCAGCGCTACCTGTAAGTCTGCACACAGTTTGAATACCACAGAGTTCTTGTCAGTGAAATACTGGTATTTTGAAATGATCGAGCTATTTCAGTACTTCAGCAACTTAGGTGAATGAGAGCTAGTCCATTAACTGCTCTGCTTTTTTAATGTTCTTTACAATCAGCTCAAAAATAGATGGCAATCTGCTTCATTTTTCATTACGCCTCCCTCTGCTTCCTCTTTTCCCTATCCAAAGAAGAAGAAGAAAAATAGGATTATCAGAGAATTGAGAATAGAAGAGAACAGCAGTGTCATTTTAGGTGTTTGAAGGAATAGAGAAGTGTAGGGAAAACTCAACTTGTAAGCTTTGGGAAATTTTCAGTGTGTAGCCATGCCGGCATTGTGTTGAATTCCTGTAAACGTGACAGTAAACTTTGCTCTGCTGGGAGGTAGTGGCTGTCTGCTCTGGGTGGTGTTAATAACCTGGGGAGCACCCCGTGTTGATGGGAGAGCCTCAGGGCGAGAGGGAAGGCTGCACACAGAGAGGGAAGGCTGCACACACGGGCCCTGAGCTGGCAGCCTGCCCTGAGGGCTGTCAGAGCAATTCTGTGTCCTCACATTTTGAAAGCAGCGAAGTCCAAATTCAGCCACAAAAGTAACAGAAAGCACAAGGAGGGTTGGAACTTACTTGCACTGTGCCCCTTGCACAATAATGGCTCGTCTGCCTGGGACCAGGAGCGCAGTGTCCTCTTCAAGGGCAGATGCCCAGAAATGTGTTTCAACCGAGCAAGGCTCTAGCTAAATTTCACTGGGTGACAGGGGAAGTGCAAGATTGTGCGGGTTGCATCTGTAGCCTTTTTCTGTGTGAAACGATGTGAACTTATTGAAGCTTATGTGTGCACACACACATACATGAAGTAATGTGGACAGGAATTCTGGCCTTACAGGAACTTTCACTTGCTTCAGTGACCGTAGGATTTCACCTTTGGTTTTCAGGTTAGTGCACGTTTTGTAAACTGTGTAGTGATTAACCTTCAGCTGGAATATGAAGCCCATGGCATTTGTTTACTTGAGAGTTAGAGGTTTGATTCCTGTTTTCAGGCAGACTATATTGCTAGTATGAGTTACAAATGAAAAATCTGTCTCAGGAATTTTCAGATAAGTCCATTCTGGTCTCCTGACAGACATGGAGAAAGCAGATGACCCAAAGAAAAGGCAAAGGAGGAGACTTTTGGAAGTCTGTGTGTGGTTATCTGAAGAACTGAAAAGACCCTGTGAAGCAACTGAAGAGAGGATCTTTACTGTCTCTGCCTGTTTGTGCAGAGTGTATCAGAGAAAAAAGCATTGATTATTTTTTTCATGAGCTTCTAATTATTGTTTTTTAAGCCAGAGGCCACAAAATTAACAAGTCATTATTTTGTTACATAAAGAGGATATTCACTTTAATAAATTAGATTCCTAACATGAGCACCTGGGATACTTCTGTAGCCAGTAGTAAGAGAAAAAAGCCCACTTTAAGCTGCCTTCTGGAAGAGCCTGTTTTTTTCCTTTGGCTGTATTGAGAGTAGAGAAACTGACAAGTTTGATTAGATGCTGACACCAGACAGTGTAAACATCCTGTCCCGGGATATGAAGCTGCTTCTCATGGTATTCGTTTTACAATAGTTTGCCAAATGGCATTGAAAAGTCAAGGACATAGACTGTTCTGTTTATGATTTTGTATCACCTTTACTTCACAGTACACAAGCTGGAGAGTTTAAAAAACAGCAAGAAGAAAAAAATCAACCTAAAAGCATGAATAACTCTAATCTGTATTGATCTTCCTTGCAAGTATGTTCTCTGGCTTTGCACACAGTGTTGAGCTTGTCACATAGACAAGCCAGAGTCAGCATAGGTCGTTTAAATTAAACACAGCTTGGAGTTCATCAGATTTGCTAAGTTTCATTGTCGTGATGAAAAAAATCTGCAGCCATTACTGTTAAAAATCTACCTTTCCTGTTACCCTCAGGTAAATCATACAGCTTGTATAGTTGACGTTACTCTTTAGCATGCTTCTTATGGTATCAGTTTGGGACAATGGGTTTATTTGCAACTAAAAAAAGTGCTAGTGAATTACATGGGCCATCCCAAATATGTGCCTTTTTTCTTTTTTCTTTTTTTTTTTTTTTTTTTTTTTTTGGGCATTACATCTCTCTACCAGGCATCTTGTTTATGCCTCACAGCTGAGGATATTTCTAAAATAGCTTTTTAGGCTTAAAAGTTATTCCTACTATTTGTGGTATCCTTATTCTTGTTATGTTACCAAGCTAAATATGCTGTTGGAAGATGAAGAAGTTGAGATTTAAGGATTTCTTAAATAGCTTTTGAGAAAGTGGAATTGCTTCTGTGTTGCTGTGCATAGGATGAAACCCTTATCCAAGTGACCAGACCACTTGATGAGTACCAGGTTCTGGTGGATCACTATTAGGTGCTGACTCCACACTGGTTAGAGTGATTCTTGCCCTCTGTGAGTGGTAAGGCAGGGTATGATTTTGCCCAGTATCAGTTGTTAGGTTTTGATAAATAACAACCTGAAGACTCTGGAATGCATATACCTCGTCTCTCCTTCATTGGTAATTGCTTCTGTTCTTGGCCCTAACGTGAGTTACTGGAGATCAGCCAGTTCACAGGATAATGTTTTTGCTATTTGATCTTTGCAATGAAATACTGTTCAAGGAACAGGTAGGCTTTCTAGACTGGTCAGAAAGGACAAAGAGAAAGTGGCTAGGGCATTTAATTCTGTAGTCAAAAAGTCTCTGCGGAAAGGTCTATAAAGTGATGAGGTATGTAGTTTCCTTATACTGAAGTGAAGGATATTCAGAAAGGCTGAAGGAGCACAAATTCTTGGTTTTCAGTATTGAGTTATGCTGGTCTTTTTTCTTGTATTTTATCTGTAAAACTCAGATTTTGATCTGAGACTTTTAACTTAAATGTTAAGAACATAAAACTCCAGCATGTGTGCTTTTTTCCTTTTTTCTTTTTCTTTTTTTTTTTCCTTTTTTTTTTTTTTTTTTTTTTTTTGCCCTGCAAACTGCAGGAAGAGAAAAATGAAAGGGCTGAGTGAAAGTGGTGGTTCTTTTGAGGTACATCCAGCAATATTAAACACTTCCATCATCATATTAATATTCTGTGAATTTTTGCAGAGGAGATCAGGGCCTTTTCATAGCACATAAATTTGTGGACAAAAGTATGTGAGACTGACTGAAAACCATAGCAAAAGAGTTTAAACTGTATTATGTGTAAGTATACTGAAGGCAGAGCCGTGTGGAGCAGCAGAAAATGATGATACTAAACCTTAGGTAGCCAAGTGGAAGAGATAGAAAGGAAGTCAGTGATGACTTTGGAGATTCTTGCTGGAAGTGAAACCAGTGTCTCTGAAGTCAAAGAGGTGCAAAAAGCAGGAAGGGAATGACCAGGAACAAGGTAAGAAGAGATGCAGAATTAGCTGAGCATTGTAGTGTAGTAGTATGTTAGTTAATTAGTGATGTAAATAGTGTAATGTTTGGGGTCTTAAGCTGACATTTAATAACAGTCTGAAGTTTTTAATAGTAAATTCTACATCCTGTTTCCATATGGACGTGATCTCAGTGTTGTGACAAAATGAAACGTGAAGATCCATTTTCAAAATTAAGCTCATAACAGAAACACTGGAAGTGTTATCCTATATGCTCAGAACTATCGAGTGCACCATGCTTGTTAGCTAAACAGCCAAATAAATGTCCCGTGGGTGTATAAATGCCTATATGAAAAGCATTTACTCAATATGTTACATATAACTGAAGCTCAAGGGAGCAAGGTCTGTGTCTGGGAACCGGATAGCACAACTTTTTGTCCCTGACCCCTTTGTGCCCTCTCTAACAACAAAAACCTCCCTCGAAGAAATTTGGATTCTTTTTTTTTTCTTCTTCTTCTTTTTTTTTCTTTTTTTTTTTTTTTCCCAAAGCTCTAGAAGCAAACAAGCAAAAATAGCACTTAAAACATTTTTACTTATAACAGCACTGGCTGCTCAATCAGATGAGTGCTGTTTGTTCCTTCCAGTGTTCAGACAGCCACCGTCCCTCCAGGAGATGCTGCATTGGGGCTGCACTCAAAATGTAAACGCAGCTGTTCAACCTGAGCTTACCATGTTTTTGACGTGACAGTACCTATGACATTCAACCTAGATAGAGAGGCACAGCTGCAAGATGAGGTATGGGGTGCTTGCAGGATAGGGAGTTTGTATGCAGCTGTGCTGCGTTATTTACATGTCCTGACAGTCCTGGCTAGGTTACATGTCTGTGGTGTTCTTTGTCCTAGAGGAGTCTTCTGATTTGAAAGTCAGAAATTGTTTCATGTGAGAAGTAGGAGCAGTTAAATGTATTCAGATTGGGATGGGACAGGATAAGAGCTAAATGTGGTCTAACAGCACTCATCTCTTTACTGTCCTCTGGGGGTTATGGAGGGAGAGGATGCTCCAAAGAGCAGTTCAAAGACTGATTCCTTCTCTAGAAGATGATCCATAGCAAAACCTTCTCTCCTGAACCAGTGCAGAGAGAAGGGACAACATGACCCTCTGAGATCCCTTCCATCCTCAGCTGTTCTGTCAAGATCAACCTAGTTCGACTGAAGTTAGATTGTGAGCATCTCCTCACCCCACACTTGCTCTGTTTGTGCTCCTGATTGCTGTCAGCTTTGAAGAAAACCTCATTATGTTTTCTAGGTATTTTTGACTTTCAGCCAGCCTGCAAGAATTTCCAGCTTTAAGATTTCTGATAGGAATGTATATTTTAATTCCGGTAGCTCAAGCATTCACTTTGGGCTGGCCAGCTGGCCAACTCATGCCATGGGAGATGTATTCCTTGCAGTGCTATGTAAGATACTGAAAAAGAGCTGTTGTGCTACAAGCAGAAGTTGAAAGGAAAAAACTAAAGAAAACCAGGAAGCTTTGTGGCAGATGGTACCACTGACGTCCATCCAAACCTAGCCAAAGCAACATGCCGGCGAAGAGCAGAGCAACCTGGAAAATCTGATGATTCAGTATGAATAAGTAGGGAGACAGTGAGTAAGATTTCTGGCTTGGGTCCCAGGCCTATTATGAAAAAGGATCTGTATGTTATAGCGTAGAAAATTGAGTATAGTTGGGTGGCATCATTCTCTGGCACAGCTAGTTACCAACGATGGACTAAAATGTTAAGTGTACACATGTGAGAACTGACGCATGCACAGTCTGATTGCTCTCTTCCAGTTCCTCAGTTGTGGTTGAGCCTGTTTTCCCAATAAATAAAGTTTAGCAGGATGTGTACTTTTGTTACTGGGGGTATAGCTGGCTGGACACGACTGTGAAAGCTCAGAATCTGATTCCTTCTCCAAGCTTAGCCAAATTTCAATTTACAGGCACTTCTGTTGTTGCAACTGCAAAGCTGAGATGTGAGCCAACTATTCAAGAAATGCCTACATCACTATTCAGTAATGCTTGCAAAAAACTTCTAAAGGAGAGATATACAAAGAGATGTACAAAGAGAACTTCCTAGCTGGATGAAATCTTGTTTACTTATTGACTTACCTCCACCTCCTTCCTTCCTGACAATTGTTGAAAAGATCATTCTCTTTCATACCCCTTGCTCTTCCTTTTACTTCTGTATTTTCTTTCCCTTTCTGTGCATATGTTGCACCAGATTATTTCCATTGTTAGTAAAACATAGAAAGCAATCTGTGTTTCCCTTTGTCCTAAATCCAGACTCTTGCCTGTCTCGTGGGTTGGCCACTTTACTTAAGCCTTCCTTCCCATGCTATCTCTCAGATCCACTCCAAACCTTCTCTTTACATTTAGGTCCTGTCATCCAGGTGATGTCCAAATACCTCACCCTGCTCTTCTCCTATGTTTCTCTCTTCCCTCTTTATGAAAAAAGAGAAATCCTAACCTGAACTCTTCTGATCTTCTATCTTTGATCCCGATATTGTTTATTTCTCCATCTTCACTTCATGCTTCTGGTCGGATATCCTTTCACCTTCTCTCTACATCTATCTGACCACTATCCTTGTTTCACTTTGCTCTGTTTTACATACCTGCCCCAGCCCTCTCTTCCTAGTACAGCTACTCAGCTGTCTTGGGTGGAAAACACTTCTAATGGAACACACAAATATTGAAGCTAACAGCACTCACCATGGCTTTAACATCTCACGGTTTTGCTGAGTATCTTTGCAAGCATGCAGGTTCCTCAGACTGCTTTTCATTAGGACCTCGGCTGCTTCCAAGCAATTTGTATTGTCAGGAGGAGATGAATGTATGGAGTCCTAAAGAATGTGTTACCACAGCAACTAGATATGGGGAATGCAAACAAGAAATTAAGTCCCATTGAATATTAATGAAATAAGCACACTTCAGTACTGGGCAGCCTCAGGGCACGTGGAGAGGAAAATAAAAGTCCTGCTGAGGTTTATTTCCTACCTCCCCAGGGAGCCAGTGGCAGGCAAGTCTCAAAGTCAGCTTCAGCTGGCACTGAGATGAGATGGCTTGGAGATGCAGGTGGTGGATTCTGCTGAATGTTTGGGTCTTTGCTTCATGCTCAACTTCCATTTGATGATCTTTTAGTGCCTGTGTTGGCATTTCCTGTGAACTGCTTGAGTGGACATCATATTCTTTACAAAAATGTAGTGATAAATATCCGTATGTAAGAACCGGGTTGGGGCATTCAGCACTCACTGCATGGATTGATGTGGGTAATCTTTGAGGACAATTGTCATCTTCATATTCAAGTTGAACAGTCCAGATTAATAATCTTTTTTAATCACTTTTTGGCATATACAGTAATGTTAAATGATATCAGATGGTATTTTATCCTTCCCTAGAGGGACAAGCACTGTTTCTCTTCCATTCTTAAATGTTTGATCGTGGGAGGTGCTGAGTGCTGCCATTGATAAGAGCATGTTCAAGTCCTCACTAGAAGAGTGCCAAGTCATACAGTACCCCATCTGTAATGCCAGGCATTCTTTCTGCTGATATATCAGCTGAGCTCTCAGTTCTGTTGTAATTAGCTGTACACTTGTGAGCAACTGTCCATCTGATTTATAATCTCAGTAGCTACTGAAATGCAGAACATTACCCCATTTAGCCTCAGGATTGAAAGTTATGGTGTGCTAAAATTGTGTTTTAAATACAATAAAATTGACTATATATAAACAAATTATACGTTTATGGGACACTACAGATGATCTTAAATCAATGTTTCAAAGTTCATAAATTTAAGATGATTGAACATCGCTTAATGAATATGGATATTGTTTTAATCACTGTCTTATTTTTATTTTTATTTAGTAAGAAGATTAAACGCTGTCCTGGAAAGTAACCTGACTGTAGTGAAGAAGACATAGTAGAAAAGTGAATGTAAGTATTTCATAGCATACAGGTGGCAATTATTTATGTTTGCAAGACATTGATATTGATGCTTTTGTTATTGATAAACTGATTTACCTAAAATACCACTTAATGTAATGCTCTCCCTATTATGAGAATCTGGATCTGAACATTGTACATGTCTGTATGATGTATAAAGTATCTTTGTGTTTTTAAATGAGGGTCTGTAGGAAAGGTGTACCTAAATGCTATTAACTGGGCCATGTCCAAAGGTATTTGCATGCTTATCAACTGCTTGAAGGAGAAATGCCAACATGAAGTTGTCACTAAATGCTCATAGAAGAAAAAAAAAAAAAAACACAACCTCAAAGGGGTCCTTAAGTTCTGTAACAAAGACACATTTTCCATTTTCAGAAGAAATTTGTCTAACTTGGAATAATTCATCCACTATACAGTATTTTTCTGTGTACTTGCCCCAAATATGTGAGCTGATAGTAGAAGATTGCACTGTGGTTTGGCAATTCAATTTGGGATGAAATACAGCGGCTGCAAGTTCCAGGCTAAGTGCATCATTGCTCACTTGAGGTCACTTTTTCAAACCTGGAGTCAATAGTTCTCTAACAGTAAGAGCTTTGGTTCATTTTCTAGACCCTTTTGAAACTGTTACTTTGCTCTTGAATACCCCATTATTTTTCTTAAAGCCATTGCTTTCCCTAACTGTATTTCATAATAACCTGAGCTCTGTAACTGTGTGTGGGCATATGTACGTATGTATTTGTGTGTGAAGCAAAGACCTGTGTGTGGAAGTCATACCCCAGGAGGTTTCGAGTGTCTCTTGTGTGCAGTGCAGGGATAGTCAGAAACTTCTAGCTGCCACAGATTTGTTCCAGTATTTTTTTGTATTACATTTTTCCCACGATCTCACCTTCCATTTCCCAGAGCTTGCCTGATGAGTTTGGAAGCAGTCAACTAAGTCTTTCCAAATGCTGGATAAAGTACAGAATTCATAACTTAGATGTTATATAAGTTATGATATGTTATATAAGCGGGATGATGGTCCTCTCTTAAATTTCTAACATGCTGGAACGGTTTTAATTCTAGGCTTTGGGTTTTTGTAAACTTGTCTTCTAAAGTTACTAACTGATTAATAGCACCAAAAAAAGTGAGGTGCTGCAGGAACATAGCAAAACGCTATCTGTTCCATAGAATTGTCTGCGGATTCTGAGTTGTCTGAAATAGAGATCCCACAGTTTGACAACATTGTACCTAAGGTAGGGATTTACAGACTACACTGTGCATTGGCTCTCTACATCCCTAGTATCTGGCCCAGTTTGAAATGAGCGTATGCCTATTAGATATAAAACTAAGTCTTTAAAACCTCCCAGTAGGAATTGAACAAATCAAAACAAACAAGAAATAACTAATTTTAGCTTTAGGATCTCTGGAGTGTTCTAGCCCATGGAATGTCTTGATCAATTCCATGTGTGTGATGAGTTTGTCTCTTAGAAGTTTCCCTATAGTTACTTTCACATTAGAGTTACCAACTCAGTTTTTAACTGTTTCACCTGGGAAACATGGGAAAATGTTATCATCAGTTCCCTCAGAATTATGTAACAAGCAGGATAGTAAGGCTGCCTTATTTGTGTGTTTGTTTTTTTTTTTTAAATGCTTATTTAGGAGCCATTTGAGTACAAGTTGAAGATGATATCATTACTGCCTGGCCATGAAACTGGCAGAGGAATAAACCCATCCATGCGGAGAGTTTAATACTTTGTCCTTGATGTAAAAACAGATATGATCTCCAGTAGATCTTATTTTTCTGGTATTTTAATTTTGTAGAAGTGTAGTCTGAGTTCCTAATTGAGTAACTTCTATCTGATCTGACTTTTGCAGCTATCAGACATGAAAATTAGAGCTTTATCTTTCTGAACTCCAATAACTTTCAAATGTCAATTGGTTATTGAAAATGAAATCTTAAACTTGAGTTTGAAGTACATTTTGCAGAAGAGCTGGCAAGATTTGGGCTTTGATTACCCATAGAGCCAAAAAGTGGAATAAACTTTCAGAAACAGTCTCTTCTGTATCTTTTCAAAAAAACCTCCTGAGTGATCTTTCACAGAGCTGAAAGCCAAAGTTGAGATACTGGAAGAATCTGGGAAATGTTGTTTTGTTTTGTTTCTTCACCTGGTGAAGAGGAGAGAGAAATCAGGAGTGAAATTGTTATTGTTGTTGTTTTAAGTAGTAAGGAAAGGCTGGGAAAAATGTATTATGGACTGGAGGGGATGATCAGCTGATAAGTGCATCACATTATGCTGGTAATAGATTGTAATAACCTTGAGGCAGTGAATGAAAGCAGAAGGAAGTGGAGGTGCACATTAGGGAACTGGGAGCAGGCACTGTCAAGCAGAGCACAGGTAGGATGGTGCACAGAGTGGGGGTAGAAGAACACTCAGCCCTTATCAGATACCAAAATTAGCTTCTTGCTGTGTGTCTTGTAATCTGAGATTCCTGGAATAAGTCTGTAACGTAACACTGAGAGAGTTTTGTTCTCCATTCTCAATGGTAGTTACTATGCAAAATGTGTGCACCAGCACCAAAAATAGCCTGGTTCCAACACACTTCTGAAGGGTGAGGACCGTGTCACGTCATGTGCTCACACTAAGCTCTGCTTCCTGGCAGGCAGGTTCTTTCTGGGAAGTCTACAGAGATGCTTTTAGCCTTATTTGTTTATAAAATAGTTGCTTAAAAAGAATGACCATCCTCCAAATGTCCCCTTTTATTCAGGATCCAGCTGGGGATTGTAAAACTAATTGTTGTTCAATAAGAACTTGGCTACTCTATCATGAAAACTAAATAATTCTAGGCAGCCTTTGGATAGCATGGTAAATAAGGCATAGAGCCACACTGGATAATGAGGAGAAAAATAAATATTGAAGTCGCTAGTTCATTAAGTAATGTCTGTACTGTGCATGAAATGAGGCAGGGGAACTGTACAGAAAGCCTCTCACCATAGGGACTATCATAAAGGGTTCACATAAGTAACTTTACTTCTAGTGAAGTTTTCCTGCTTTTCGAATTTATCTTTGTTACCAGTACATTCCCAAGTTCTTTTACATAGCAAAATTTGAGTGACCTCAATCAGGCTGAGCCCCCAGAATCACCTGGAAGACCCCCTTTTAGATCCGTGGGACAGAAGCTACTGAAGTGCTGGGTAACAATTGTTCGACATCTCCTGTGTCTGGTGGGCACCAGATGGGGATGAGACGTGCAGATTGCAACATGCTCTCACAGAAGTTTTGCTAGGGTCACCCCAAAACCCAAGTCTCTGAACAGAGTTTGAGGGAAGTACACAGGATTTACACCTATCTACATGCTTTTGCCTTCTGACATCTATCCCAGGATGTGTTGTCTGTGTTTTTTCCTTGCTCTATGGCAGTACTTTGTGTTGCCTGGCTGACAGGAAAGAAATTACTGAGGACGAAGAAGAGAGGATCTCACAGTGCTGCCACCACTTGTAGCCTGTGACACCAGGTCAGGCTGGAACCATCAGCAGCAGGAAAGCCCTGTATAATGATCTCTCTGGGGTGTGCAAAGCAGCACATGTGGAAATTTATGCTTCTACTTTCCCATATGCTATCAAGTACAGTTTTTTATTTCCTGCTAATATGGGTTTATATTCAGTGGGCTATTTAAGGCCAAATGTCACACCTTTGCTCCTAGATCTTTGTAACAAGGATGCTCACGAAGGATGTCCTGCCTTCGTTATTGAGCATGGGAAGGCTGGGAGTAAGGCAGCTCTGGCAACAAGCCTCTGCTCACTGTCTCTAGCGGCATTCTATACAGGTGACTTGTGGAACAAAAGAATCACACAGCTTTGGGCATGCTTCATGTCACTGACTATAGATGAAACTGGAATACTCTTTTGCCCATATGTTGGCACTATCCCCCTGTGGAGAAATGAGGCAATGCTTTACCAGTAATTGCAGTGCTTGAGTATCTGTGGTGTGTTATAAACTTCTCATACGTGTCCTTGTGACCTGTGTTGTAGGAAATACCAGTAGGTGAGCTATAAAGGAGATGTTCGTTACGGGGAGTTCCCCTTCTCCCTGTGTTCAGGAACATTTGATCTCAGTCTGCAGGCCTGGCTATGAGACCCATAGGAAAACAGATTCCTCCAACAAAATGCAGACAACTTCTCACGCCTCTGATTCTCCAAAATCATCTCCCAGGGAATATGTAGAAAAACAAACAGTAGATTCTTTACTATTTTAGGAGAGGGATGAAAACAAGTTCAACTCCAAAACGCTAGCTTTTTTAAGTGCAAAATGACCCTTGCTTAATTAATACTTGGCAAAGCACTTTAAAGATCAAAGTCTCAATATTAGCTGATTCTCACGACACACTTGTCAGGTAAGTAAAAATTATGTCCATTTCCAGCTGAAGAAGTTGAAATAATGCCTAACATCATGTTTTCACAATTGTTGCATACTTAATTTACCCACTTTTTCCAAACCTGAGCACCCCTAAAAATTCTGGAGCTGGATGCTGCATGTTGTCAGATCCCAGGTTGGCCTCAGGCCCCTGCAATGCTCAGAGCTCAGATCTTAAGGCAAGAAGTTGTGCGGTTCTCAGTGTAACTGCAAAATGCTTAGGTTATAGAAGGGTTTGGGAGAGTCAGTCTAATGAATCTGTTTTGGAGGAAAAGTGTTTAGAAAGCAAGAGGGTGTTCAAAGAGCAAATAAAAGTTGGATGTGATGGCATTAAGGTTTTTACGTCCAGCTGTCGCTTCCATTAGAAATGCAGGTTACCTTGTTATTTCTGCCACAGCTCATTCTCCTTTTGTTCCAGCATCAGCGGAACAGTATAACTGGGCTGGAGGACAAATTTTTGCCATGCTGTTCAGCAGCAACCAAAAAGGAAAGAGGATTGGGAACAACTGCTGCGTCCCCTTTCAGTATGCAGCACGACTTGTTTCCAAGCACTGTTTTAGTTGGAGTGAGGCTGGCTTTCCACTGCGTTGTCCCTCTGAACAGTTTCTGTAACCTGTTAGCTCCACTCAATGTGTTAATGTCCAGCCCTGAATACTGCACAGAACTCAGCAAACAGGGTTACTTTGGTCCCGTCTGTTCTCACTCTTGCACGAGCAGGTGGGGGCAAACAGAACAGCAGCCAAAAGCTTTTGGTGGGGGGTTTGGCATTTAGGAGGGAGAAGTCTGGGCTACAAAAAGGGGCTGATGGCACAGACTGGAGCAGGACTGCACAACTGAATTGATGGCTGGCATTGTCCCACTTTTGCATTCAGAGAGCTTTTGCTGTCTTGCCCTGCTCAGACTTAGTGCTGCTGCTAATAAAGCCAGAGGAGGAGCGAGGGATTAAAACCAGAAAATGATGACTCACCCTCCCAGACCCCTCCCCACTTTCAGTCCCCACTAAACCACTGTACCTCATCAAAGCCCCAGTGGCTTTTCGTTTATATATAACCTTGTATTTGAAATGTTAAAATGTGTACGCAGGGATTAAAGGGATATGTGATGCTCCAGCATTAAAACAGCACAGACCTCTTCAAGGGAATTGTGAAGGAAAATTAAAACATAGTTATTTTTGGCAAGGACTGCTGCATCCTGTGGAGATCAAGAGAAAGCACAAAGCACTTTACCCAGTTCTAGAAGCACAGCAAACAAGCTGGGTGTGCTGGAACAGGGCACCACATCAGTGCTTTGTGCTGCCGAAGCGGATTGTGAAGTTGTGGGGTTATCTCAGCTCCTGGGGAATGCATGGAGGAGACTCACAGAGAAATACTGATGAAAGGTACCTAAACTGTACTTCTTTTCCTTCCTGTAAATGTTGATGAGCACAGCTGCATTGCTACCATCCACTTCGTTACAGCATCTCAGAATTCACTGCCTGTGAGGTGCAGGGCCTCCTGTAACACTTAACTCCAGCGAAGCACAGCCCATGGGATGTTGTAGAGCAAGCAGCTGTGGTGCCCCTTTGCAGAACACAGGAACATTGATGTTGGCACCTGGTTTCTTGTGTTCAACAACTGAAATCAAGAATTGTCCCCACTTCGAAAAAGAAACAGGTTGTGGTTCAGATGGTTGGAACGGTTACAAATCAGTTGTCAGCATTGATTCTAGCATTGATTCTGAAGTTTGAATGTCATTTAGTGTTATTCTCAGATGCTACTTTAGCTTTGTCTCCATATACCTTTGATTCCGGCCCTAAGTGAGCTCCTTCATGTGGTTGTTGGTGGTGGAGTTGGTGAAATCATCTTCTTTTATCCTCTTCTTCTCAGGTTTAGGTGAGTGAGCAGCTCCTAGGGTCCTGTTCTGCTGGTTTCCTTACTGACAACACTGCTACCATTGTCTGCTTGCTGGCACACTGCAGGCATCTGAGTGCTGTGCCTGTGGTGGCTGCAATTGCTAATAAGTGAATAATTTTAGGACTCCTCATTCCCTTCAGACCTAATTAATTTCTGGCTCCACCAATCCTGCAGAACCCAAAAGCAGCATTTTGTGGGGTCTCCCTGCCCATCCCCTCACACCAGCTGCCCTGTGGTTCTCTTTTGCTGTCAGGCTGTAGCAGCAGTCTCTGCCTCTCCCTCCAGTGGGATCTGAGCCCGTGGCTTTCAGAGCAGAGCTGCAAAACTGCATTTGGAGCCCTTGTACTGCTGATCCCTTGGGGTTGGGGGCAGGAACGCTCTGGCTGCAGGGGGTTACAGGATTCCTCATGTCTAGCAGTCTGAGTACAGGGTGTGGGAGTTCTGCACCATTCCCACCCATCATCCTATTGCTGTACAATAGCCATATTGTTTAAGGAGTTGATATGCGTGACCTGATATATTGCTTTGTTAAATGGAGACGATTCATATTAGCACCTTGATTTGTGTGGAGTATACCACCTCTGCTGCTCCTCACCTTTGCTGTTACTCTTGTGCTAGCAAACCTTAAAAAAAATGCCCTGTGTTCGTAGGGTGCTGCCTTCTTCGTGCTGTTTGAATGGATCTGTTTATGAGCCTCTCTTGTGTTCTTGTTTTGTTTTTTTTTTCTCCATTTAATGCATTTAAATGTATTAGTTGAGAAAAACTTTTTCAATATTCTTTAGTTCAATTAATGTTATATTTAATTAAAGGATTTAACAAGGATAAAAGTAAGAATTAAATACTTGTCCTTATATAATTTTTAGAGCTTAATTCAAGGCAAACCTCAGCCTTATTTGATTCAGTGAATGCAATGTATGCAAAAAAAAAAAAAAAAAAAAAAAACCCACATTTAAAAATGCCTATCCTTTTGGAAATCTAGGCAATATGCTAGTGTCCTGTTGTTGTAGCACTCAGTCTGATAGAGCAGAGTGTCATGAGGTATGTCAAGAAATAAGAATATCTCATGCTAGGCATCAGATTTTTGTTGTCAGTCAGTCAGTAAGTCCATAGAGAGAAGTCCTCCAGAGATGCACAAGATAACAAACTTGTTTATCCTTGCTGCTTTTACTTAAAATGACATCAGTTTAATTTGTGACCAGTTAATGAATTGTATTAAATTACAGTTCCTGGGAATTTCTGAGTTTGCAAAACATTGTAACTCCAATGTTTATACACAGCTGGAGATTTCTTTAAGACCTGTCTGGAAATTTCCAGACGTCTGAAGGGACCTGCCACTGTTTTCTTCAAAGCCAGACTTTCATTTTCAAAACGCAGGTTTTTCAGAGTTTGTTCTCTGTTGTTTGAATCTGAAGGAAGGAGGAAGGTGCTGGTTGCATTGAGGCAGGAGTTGTGCGTAGCTTTGAGAACTCTGCCTGGTTGTTATTCTTATGTAACCACAGAGCTGTGTATTAATATTAACAAAAAAAAAAAAAAAAGTTTCTCACTCGTGGAAGGAACAAAGCTATCAACTGTGAGGAGTGTTATGGGTCTGACCTGCTCTTCCTACTCTTCTTTCTTGAGCCATTTCCTTCTATGATCCTCTGACATGTGGTCCTGGGGACGTGGCGAGGGGTGCCAGGCTCCTTTCACTGAAAACAAACAGCTGGTATGTGGCTTTGGCTTTGTTATCCTCTGCATCGATTGCACATTCAAAAACCTTTATCACAGAGACTATTGCGCATTTGGCTTTTCAGAGTACTCATAGGGGGGAAAAAAGGGTCACGATACCATCTCTGTTATGATGCACAAGAACATACATTGGAGCTGATGTCAGGGATGGTGGAGTAGATTCCTGAAGTCTTTCAGCACTTCTAACCTTCAGTGCCTTTGGAAAGCATGAGATATACCGTCCATACAGGAGAAACCTATCTGGGCTGGTTTGGTCTGTTCTCTACAGTGGCACTAGTTGCCAGTGTTTCATCACAAGTATCCAGAAACAGAGTGACTGCTGAGAAGTCTAGTTGATCTCAAAGCCAAAAAGATGCTGTTGCAGAGTGCTGAGGAGTCAAGGGGTGTGTGGTCAGTCACTCAGGAGTAAATGGATTTATTGCATTCCTAGATTTTTCATACCCTTGGGTGAACTGAAATCAGGCCATCCATCCACATGTGAATTCTTCAGTTGATTGAACTGAAAGATATATTGGGTAGCATTTGTTTATAGTGGCCCAAGATACAGGATATAGATTTTATCTGATGTATAAATATTCGTGAGGCTACCCTGGATTTGCTTTGCAGGATGTGTATGTTTCCTTCTTGAGCTGCGCCACATGGGAGCCTTCTACCTGTTTGCATGACTGCAGATGTTGCCTAAAGGAGTTCTATGCAAAGAAGTTAGCTCTCTTAGGGGAGGTATATGTTAGCAAAGCTTTTACAGCTGGGGGGCAAGCTATGCTGAGAGAAATGGGTCTTTGAAAACATGTCTTTGATGTATATGTAGGGCCTGGAGGAAGAGAACAAGTAAGTAATGTAGACTGGGGATGGGAACCAGTAACTAAAGAAAGGAAAGCATTCCCAATACATCTATTTTGTACGACGAGCAAAATTGAATGTACTGACATATTATTCTAAGCAAATCTGCTATCCTGAAAATAGTCATCCTGTACAAAGTAGGCATTTATTCTCACAAAAGAAGAATGAGCAGAGATAACATCCCCTCCCAGCAAGCCTGCCTGTTCTCTCTGACAAGGCGAGAGCTAGTATTTCTTTCTCCAATTCTAGGACACCTACTGAAGGTACATTCCCTGAATTGTGTCAAGACATATTTTGCACAGTCGCTTTACTGGGCTCTGCTGCACACTGATGCTGCACAAGGTTATACTCTCCAGTCTTCCCTACCTGCTTGTTTCCACAGGTGGCATAAGGTGTGCAACCACACCTCAAGTCGGAGCAAAGAGCTGAAAACTAACTTGACCAGGAGACAAAAATTGGGTAGTTCCTGCTAGAGCAGCTCCATAAGTGTGTTCACACCTTCTCTTGCTTGCAGTTCCATCCCAAAGCAGATGCTTTCCTTTCAGTATCTTCTCTCCATCGATGAACATCAGCTGTTCTGCCCAGATGTTAGGCAACATGTAACCTTTACCCACGATCTTCCTTTGAACTGAATGGCAGAGCATCCTGTGGAGAGATGCTGTCAGATCCACTAGATAAAACTGCAACTCTGACCTTGTGGGACAGTAGAGGAAAGAGAAGGTGTCCCAAGTGAGGTATTAGGCATGCTGTGATCTTCCCCTTGTGTCTCTTAAGCGGTGACAGGAGCCTTGCCTGTGACTGCAGTTGTTGAATAATTGGGGAGAGGAAAGGGAAGAGAAAGGGGTGCAAGTCTGATGTTTTGTGACACACGACTGAGGCAGGCATCTCTGCAACGATGCTTTTTGTCATGTTCTGCCAACTCCTCTTCTGAAGTTGAACTACATTTATTATGTTTGGCATTTCTAATACATCTAACATTCTTGGGCAAGGTAAATATCTGACAGCCCCTGTGCAGTTAATTCATCCTCATGCTTTAAAGAGTTGCAGTATCCTTGTAAAATATTGTCATACACAAGTAGTGGGTGGCATGGTGCCTGCTGTTAAAGTGAGGAGAGTAGAGCTTTTAAGTATATTCCCTTGGCAGATGCACAGCACAGCTTACCACTGTGTTCTCTGGAAGTGGTTGGAATTGCACTGGGGTCTCTGTTCTTTTCCATTCATTGGCCCTGAAAAGTGCATAAACATCTTAAAAAAGGAAATTTGAACAAATTGATGTCGTAAAAGAAATCTTTATTAAAATTATTGTCTGTCAGTGTGTGAGTGATGCTGATAAATAAGATTACCAAATGATTTTGTTCACAACAAGTTTGCTTTCATTATGGGTGAAATATGCAAAATAATATCTAAATAAAGACTAAGTTAAGCTGTTAAATGCTGCTTCCGGGAGTAATCAGACATTTTCTGGCTTGTGCTTTGATTTGAAGGCTGTCTGTCAGACTTCATCTTTATGCTTGGTAAATAAAACCTCTTCCCTGAAGGGATCAAGGTATGAGAGAATAAGAACCGTAATATTATGCCTACCGCAATCAGTGTTTTTGTAGGGTTCTCATTAAAGTTCAAGTTCTTTTCTTGCAAGGGAGCAGAAATACTAGCATATGTAGCAAATAAATCAGATGCTGTTAAAGGAGATCAAGAGTGTTTATGTCCAAAAGCTATAGCACTCCTATTCAGGAATCAGCAGCTTGCAAAGTCTCAGAAAGAGTAAAAGCATATGGAAGGAAGGGGCCCAAGTATTCCAGGAGCTGTTTGAGGAAAAGGCAGCCAGCTACAGTCTGTAGAGAGAAAGCAGCTCAGCAGTGCCTGCCAGCTCATTGGTGCCATTTACTATGCCTGTGGACAGCAGTGGTAAGTAGTAGATTTTCTTAAAGTAATGGCTTTTAGTTCACCTCTTTGCCTGGAAGCTGTGCTGACCTGTGGTGAGGAATAGTTTGTGGTGCATAGTTTGTGATTTTGCATGGGACACGGGCACCACTGTGAGATGTCCCTGCTGGTGGGAGCTGCCTGGGAGCTCTGCCCATAGTGGCAGAACTGCTGCTGTGTGTGTGAGCATGCACAGGAGTGGGGCAGAGGCAGATGGCTATCAATGACCAGAATAGTTGGTAACCCCACTTTCTGCCTCATTGCAGTAAGGAGAAAGGCTGAAGTATAGGGAAACTGCTCAAGACTGTTGTAAGCAACTTTGAGGAGAGAAGGAGCCTAGGATATGGAAGGTGATGGTTAGATTTCTCCCTCAGCTCTTCAGTCAGCAATGATTAGTCCTGTGCTGATTTGAAAACCAGACAGCTGATGGTCTGGGGAAGCACAGAGAATTCATCTCATGACTGGATGTCAAAGCAAGGTTAATGAAAGAACCAAAATTAAGAAAGACATGTGTAAAATGTTGCACACCATGCAAGTAGTCATTGAAGGATATTCATATAAATGGGTATCCTATATGTATAAATGTGTATCCTGTGAGTATCCTAGGGCTGTGAGAATGTGAGTATAGTGAAGAGACCAGGCTTTCCAGAGCACCTTCCAAGGGCATTGGTGTCAGTACAGCACAGTAGTAAGGCTTCAGGCACAAACCCAAATGCAGCAGGTAAATTGCTGCCTATGGTCCTAAGTGAGGGACTGCACACTAAATTTTGGTGAATGGCAACAGAGCAAGGCTGTTAAATGGTTACTGCTGTAGAATCCAGTAGAGGCTTGATGAAAACTGAAGTGAATTTGAATGAAAAGCTTCATGCTCATTCAGGAGGTGGCCATTTGTCCTAATATGGTTATGTACATAAGTTACTCCAAAAGTAATGCCTCCTATTTATTTGTGTGGAAACTAAAACATGCACAAAGAGCAAAGTAACACTGTTTGCTAAAGTAAATTCTCAGCCACAAAACACTATTTTTCAGTATAGTCACCACCACTAGTTGTGCATTTTCACCAGCAGTGAACAAGAGCCTGCATGCTATGATCATAAAAATGTGCGCCAGCAGAGGTGACCCACTTTTTCATGGTGTCATTTTTAGGAAAATGTTGCCCACACAGTCCATCTTTCATTAGCCTGAACAGATGGAAGTCGGAAAGCACCCAACCTATCCCACTGTGGATAGGAAAGGCAGTGCACATCGCTTTACTCACTGAGGGCTGTATCTTGAACTTTTTCTTCAGTGGGGAAACGGTCACCTTCAGCCTCATGTTGGTTCATTAGCTCCTGACAAGCTTGCATACGGTGTTCTATCTGTTCCTACATGAGCATTCATGGAACACACCTGGCACAAACTTTGCAATATTCCAGAATTGTCACCATTGACACTTGAAGCCAATATTTAGCTCACTACACAGCTCCCTGGTCATAATCCACTGATTTGCTTGAGTGGGCTGATTGAGATGCTCTTCATTTCTGGAACATGGCTTGTCTTTCACCATGCTGTCAGCACTGCTGGAATGCACCACCCACTGCCTCGTTGTGCTCACATCCACTGTTTGGTCTCCATAAATGTTCAGCAAGCATCACTAAATGTTAAGGGTACAAATTTTTATCGCATGAAGGAGTTTATTTCCACACCTTTGCTTAATCATCACTTCCAGGTCTGATGCCATTTTGTCAGACTGCCCCTCTGCTGCCATCTGTCACACAACAAGATGTAATGGAATACTGGTGGGAAGGGCCAGATTCTACTGCTGTGCCACCAACGTTCACCTCTGATGTTGTGGGCCACCATCATAAAAATAGGAGGCATTACTTCTGTGTATACATGAAGATCTAATGGATGATGACCTGGAGAGGCTAGTGTTCATTGTAACAAAAATAAGAGATCCAGGTAGAAACAAAAGGATGCTGTGTATTTTATGAAAAGAAGCCACTGTACACAAGTGGCTGAACATCAACCAATGTAGGAGTAACTGATTTCAGAGCTCTTTAGCGTGCAAAAGTGCCTGGCAGTGTCTGTTAATAAGCTCTGAGTGAAACACGGTGCCTAACAGCAAAACATTGATTGACTTTCATTTGGTATTATTTCTGGACTGTGGCATATCTGACATGGCCCAGATTTTCAGTTTTAGTGTCTCTTCTTGCTGGTTTGTTCCTGTGTGTATGGCCATTATAGTGCAGTGCCTGACCAGATGCTGGGAGTGAAAGGACCATACGAGAGGTTTCTCAACTCTATATTGAGAGCATACATCACTTGACAGAGTGTTGCTTTCATGTTCTGACAAATTTAATTCTCTTTTGTTGAGAATGCATTAAGGGAGCATAACTGGCATAAGGGCCAACAGACGACATAAAGTATTTTGTGAGAATTTAAATTGCTCAAATACTGAAGAATTGTTGTATTAACTATTTTCTTGGAATAGTGAAAAGTAACGTTATGACCAAAATCTGACATTTACTTTTTATGTAGTAAATATTACTGCTCTACAGTGTTACATTATTAAAGACATCTATGTCATTTAGGCTACATAGTTATCACTTGATCTCTGTCCATGCTGCACAAATAAGGATTTTGCAGTACAGAAGCTGAGGATTTAACCTGTACCAAGGAGCAATCCACAGAATGAGACAGGGTCAGAAATTCTTAGTTTTATTCACTAGATCATCCTGGTTTAGAGTTACAGCTATGAAGACCGTGCTTCTTTCCTACAGACCTTTCAATTCTGAATATATCAGTTTTCTGAAAGCTTTGGTATGGAAGTATATACAGAATTTCCCTGTTGCCTTTGCTTGGGTGTCATTTCTTTGTCCTGCTCTGGTTCCCTATGAATTTTGAGCGAAGCTCTCTGGGGATCAGTGTGCTATAGATCGCCATGGCAACCCCCAGAAAAATGCATTCTGCAGGCTTGTGCAGCGTGGCTGTTATCCCTGTGAGAGCTCTGATGGCCACTGAACTTCTGGACTGAGCTGTGAGAGGGACAGAGTCAGCAAATCTGTGTACCTTGTCTTTTAAAAACATTCCCCTGCATAGTCTGAGGAACACAGAGTATTGTTCACTGCATTAGCATCCAGCCTTTTCATAGCCTGAGAGTTCCCTTTGCAGACTGTAAATTCTTGTTTTTATTCCGTATTGTTCTAATATTGGTCTATTACATCTTAACTCCCCTGCAAGTCTACTGTGGGAGCCATTGCCAAAGCAAAGACTGTTATCCTGGTAAAAGCTTAGAGACAGTTGATGATAAAATATTCCACAAAGTGTATGATGCAGAGTTTAGAAGAGGTAAGTGCCCGTATCCCTGCTGTTCCCAAATCTTTTTTTGGAGCTAAAAATGAAAACATCCAAGGCAGTTATTTCATAGACAAGTATTTCTTGGGGGTTGGACTCGATGATCTCTGGAGGTCCTTTCCAACCCCTACGATTCTGTGATTCTGTGATTTCATGGTTATGCCTGTAAGAGCGTGGTTTCTGTCCAGCACCAGGATTTGACTGACACTGGATAAAAGTGTATTTTTCTTGTATGTTTATTTGGTTTTGGTTTTAATACTACACAGCCCACCAGACATAAAGCTAATAATGCTTAGAGCAGTGACTAACTCAAGCATAATCGGAGAGTGCCTCCACTTCCATTTACTGCATGGGAAGTGCTAAACCCACCCGGGCACAACTCATGAACTGGGACACTGAGCAGAACATCCAAAATAGCAAGTTAGCAAGTAATGCCCAGGAGAAAAATATATTTGAAGTCTTCCTTTCTGGGTGTCTTCCCACCTGCCTTTTTGGATACATATAAACACCAACGTCAAACTTAGTTTCACAACCTGGACCCTTGCACAATCAGATCTCTTGAGAATAAAAATGGAGCAAGGCTTGTTCTCTCTTCTGAAATGTCTTGGACAAGGGACGTGATGCTGATCATAGTGCCCTTCCCTTTACATCTGTTCTGAAGAAGTGTGGCATCTGGGTTTGTTGCATTCCTCAGCTTGAGAAAGAAGAAGAAAGAACGGGAAAAATGAGATCTGGTTCTCATTCTGAAAATGGGTATTAATCACTGGGTAAAGTAAGCCCAGATGATCCTACACCAGGAAGCACAAATTACCCAAACAACTCAGTACCCTACAAGTCAGGTATCCCTCTGTCTGCTCCTATAAATGTAGAAAGAAATGTGTTTCCTGCGCAGCATTGCTTTGTTTTTTTGTTGGTTTTGTTTTTTTTTGTTTTTTTTTTTTTTTAAATGAGATGAGGAAGAAACCCCTTAGGGCAAAGACATCTGGTAGCAAAGCATTGGGGAGATAGGTGCAGATGGGTGCACTCAATAGAAAGCCTGAACTCGAGATTTCCGAATTCCTAAAAAAGTATTCCAGCTACAGAGCTGCTGTACAAACACTGCAGCATTATTAGTGTGTTCTCCATCTTCCACTCCCTCCAGCCACAGGTTTGCATTCATTTTTGAATGGAGGCGGCTCTGGCATCTAAGTGCAGCAATCCCCTCTGCTGTGCTTAAGTGCTCTAAATCCTGGATTGAGCTTCTAGTGGAGATGAATATAATAGTGTTTAGTCTGAGGTTCCCAGACAGGCTTCAGCATGAGAAAAAGAGCAGAACTGCAGAGTTCTGACAGTGGGGAAGGTAGTTTAGATTCTGTAAGATACAGAATTTGGGGGAATTTGACTGGAAAAACAGAAAACTAATGGTATACATAGGCAGAAGATACGAGAACAGCACTCTGGTATGATGGATAAAACTTAGGAATGCTACTTTCATTTTTGTAGTTAAAGGATTACGAATAGCTTATTCCATTAACATGGAATAAATTAGCAAATTTCCTTCTAAGGGCAATTAATTAATCTCACACACGTCTCTTTGAAAGAAGCAGTAAAATTATACGCTGTGCCACATACTTTAACCCATTTATAGGCAGTAAAACTGCAACAGATTAAAGGGTGTTGAAATGTTCCTGTAAATGCTGTCCAAAGAATACAGTGCTCCATAAGTGACTCAGTGAAGACGAGCAAAGTTCATGGGTTATTTTAGCTTCCTGTTTGCCTATGTAAAGTTCATCTCTTAAAAGCATGACTGAAAAACATATTCTTGCATTTTGGAAGATTCTCATTCCCAAGATTTCATCGAGACAAGTTTTTAAAATGTAATGGTAGGAAAAAAGGAATTTATTGGTGATGGTTCTAGGCAACCACTGCACTGCAAATACAACTGGCAGGAACGCAGTAAATCAAAAAATGGTTTACCTGAGCCATAAGTTTTTAAACTGCAAATTTAAAAGAAAAATGTGGAAGGGTGTGTGTGTCACTACTCTGCTGAATGCATAATGTAAACAGGATAAAATGACTGGGAGTTTGTGGAATGAACAGTTTTAAGAAATGCTGACTTTCTACTGCAGCTTCCATTAATTGAGTCCAGTCTATTTATCTTCCTTTGTCATTATCACTAAAATTAGCTTGTTTACATTTTTGAGCAAGTTAATGGCATACTTAGTGCTAACTTGTGTTAGGCAGAAACAACGCAGCAGAGACTCAAACTGCTCCTTTCACCTCTCAAACACAGTTACTAGAATAGTGATGAGACAACTGATGCTCTTTGGAAAGGTTTCTTCCTGATCACAACTTGAGAATTTCAGCTCAAAGAGAGAGGGCTTCTGATTCTTCTCTTGTGCTGAGAGGCATAATGCTCTGGGGATATGCTCTGGGATATCAATCCTGTCATTTCCAGAGGGCTCTGCAGGGAAAGAAGGGCAGAAATACCTGAAAAAGCTTTTCTAGAATAAGAAGAATTGACCACGATTAATACTCAGCATTGTTTGTTACAAGTCTGTTTGTTCCTGAAGAATGTAAAGGTCTTATTTATCCATGAGGTTCATTGTGGAACAGCAGTTTGGCTAAAACATTATGTGGAAAAATACATTTTATTACCTACAAGAATTCTTCTATTCAGCCCTGTTTCCCTACCTCAGCCTCCTTTCTATTGATGCTTTCACCTGGAAAATCCAGACCATGAAGAGAATAATGCAGTAGGTAACACTTTTAATCAGTGTAGGAAATATGGAACAGCAGGGAATAGATTTCCAACTGTGCAGACAAGGAAAATGGGGAAAAAAAGTGAAAGTTATTTTTTCTTTTCTTTCTCCTTAGATTGGTCTTACCCGTGGGGCTTTTATGGTGCCACAGTTGCATACTTACCAATAATTGTTTCCTAATTCTGCTCCATTTCTACTCTGAAGCAGTATAAAATGTCAAGCTCCATGCAGCCAGTCAATTTTCAGGATCCCATGTGGACAACAGAAACCAATGTTCTGTTAGTAATCTTTTAAAAGGATAATTTTCTTCCCATATTGATGTTTAATTGGATGGAATCTCAAATTGTAATACTACCTACATCGTTTGAATAGCCTTCTCTTTGAGGTATGAAAATGGAAGGGGAAAGACTGCTCATTTGATAAGTAAGCTGCTGTCTAATTAGTCCAAACTATGAGTGAAAAAAAAACAAAAAAAGTTTACTGATATCATGTCAAGAGTCAAAAAGCAGTTTTTCGTATGTACTACAGCATTAGCAAGCTATGTGTAAACTGCACTTGTGGTTGGGGGAGGCTGTCATCAACAGGCATTTGATGGAGCTGAGCATTGTGTCCATTATATGTCGCTCAGCAGTGCACCGGCTTCAGCCTGCAGTCATGGGGCCGTCTGCCCTGGCTGCCATGGCTGGTTCAGCCTCATACCAGGGTGATATCACGATATAAAATAATAACTGTGGCAAGCTATACGATGGCCAGCTGCACGCAGGGACTGCAGGAATCACAGGATTGCAGAATCACAGGGGTTGGAAGGGACCTAATATATCATAGAGTCCAGCTATTCTGCTAAAGCAGGTGCCCTACAGTAGGTCTCACAGGAAGGCATCCAGATGGGTCTTGAATATCTCCATAGAAGAAGACTCCACAGTCTCTCTGGGCAACCTGTGCTAGTTCTCAATCATCAGTACTCAGCTGTTTGTTGTTAGTTTTTTTCTTCTATCATATTATCATAGAGTGGTTTGGGTTGGAAGGGACCTTAAAGCCTTTCCAGTTCCAACCCCCTGCCATGGGCAGGCTGCCCCCCACCAGCTCAGGCTGCCCAGGGCCCCTCCAGGGATGGGGCACCCACAACCTCTCTGAGCAACCTGTTGTAATGCCTTACAACTCTCTGAGTAGAAAATTTCCCCCTCAGATGTAAGCTAAATCTCATATCTTTTAGTTTAAAACTATCCCCCCTTGTCCTATAACAATCAGACCGTGCAACAAGTCAATCTCCCTCCTATTTATAAGCTCCTTTCAAGTACTGGAAGGCCGCAATGTAGTCTCCCCAGAGTCTTCTTTTCTCCAAACTAAACAACTCTAACTGTCTTCGCCTTTTTTCACAGCAGAAGTGTTCAGGTGCTCCAATCCTTTGATCATCCTTCTGGGCCACCTCTGGACAGCTCAACAGCTTTCTTGTACAGGAGGCTCCAGGCCTGGATGCAGTAGTTTTTTTGCATTATACTTTATCTTATCTTGAGCTACACTAGGAATATTTTTGCAAATTTGTACTCAGCTTAAAAAAAAGGAAAAAGAAAGAGGCCAGGGCATGCTGCCAGAAGTGAGGGGAGGTGCAGCATCTGTACTGTGCTCAGGGAGGTTATTAGGAATGAGAGGCATCGCTCAAAAAACTGGTGTCCTGCTCTAATGAAGAAAAATTAGAAGAGACTCTAACTCCGGCAGATTGAATTTAAAAGATTGAATGCACTTAGGGAAGCTTAAAAAGGCATTTGAAGAGTGATTTACCAGAGTAAGCAAAACTAATGCTCAGAGCTCCTTCTGACATGCCAGGAACAAAATGCTCAGTTCACTGAAGAGCCATCAAAGGGCTGGGATTTGGAAGGGCACTTGGAGAGGATGAGGCCATCACAAATATTTCATTCATTTTTGCTGTGTCCTGTTCCCTCTGAAAGAGGTCAGGGAGCTTTTCATACTGAAATCCTTCAGGTGGGTGGGAGGGATGAGGATGCAGTGGTACAGGCTCAGCTGGGAGCCAGCTGGAGTTGGAAGTGCCTTATACCTCAGTTTATAGAAGAAAAAGATGAGACTTTAAATGCACAAAAAGAACATGTCTTTGAGTCTCCAGATCCACACAGAAGATCTAAGACCTTTCTCCTCCCTCTGCTATCACTGGGCCCTGGCATCAAAGCTTTACCATGTAGAAATGTAGTGCTTCTAGTAATTGTCATGTAGCCATTAAGGAGTGACTTATTTCTAAGTTATCTCTCCCTATTATTCACCAAACTCTTTCTTCCTACTTTGTCTTCCACTTAAAAAAAAAAAAAAAAAGCCACTGGCAAAGAGGACAGGAATCATGAAAAATGATATAAATTCTTCTGTAAGAAGCAGGATTTGGTAATTCCCTGGGACGAAAGGAAAAATAATGATGTGACAGTTGCAGCACAGTCCTGATTCCTCATTTGTCTATTCTGGATTCAAATAAATAGGGTCCAATTAAGATAGAAGTGATTACAGCTAAGAAGGAGTAGGTTAGAATGCCGTTTATTTCCGGATATCCTTTTGAAACACATGGTCTCACCCAAGACCTTGCGACTGTCTCACACTGTGGTGGGAAGGGAGCACCACATGTGTGAGTGTCCCAGTACTGCATGCAGTGCAGCGTAAAGCTCTCAAAAGCTTCCAGACATTCAACTTTCCTCAACAACGTACAGCTTCTTTCAAAGAATGGTTCCCCTGCTTCGCTGCGCTGGCCACGATCCAGCCCTCGTAATGACCTTCTGCGTATTTAAAATGTTCTTTTTATTTAATTGGACACGGTCATACGTCAAAAGATGTTGTTGAGTAGGGTTGGCGGTGCAGAGATAACAGGTGCTGTGTCACTCTGTTTGTTCAGGGTTAGATGAAGCAACTCCTGTGTGCAGCTATTAGTGTGCCTGTGCATATCACTCCAAAGCTTGTGAAGACTTAATAAATCAAATACCAGTTCCAGTAAGTTCAAGCAAAGCATTATTAATAGAAGGGCTGAACCCCACCGGGCCAACCAGACCACTCTGGAAGTTCTATATGAATATTATTATAATACTTAAGAAGAGAGGCCTGGCTTGTACTAGAAATTATGATGTTGCCTGCTGGTTTAGGGCCATGCTGCTGCCTAGAAGCAGTGCTGGAAGGGACAAGGACCACTGATTCCTTTACACAAAGGTGGTTGTTCCTTCCAAGTAGACATTTTTCTTTTTTTCCTCCTGTTATTGCTTCAAAGCTTATTCAAACCTTAATGAAAGATTTCATTTGTGCTACCAGTCGAATACCTACAGCACTTCCTAGAGCACATACATCTGTTCTTACCACGCAAGAGGGACTCTGGATATGGCCCACATAATGGATGCAGGGCATGGCATTTCGGGTGTCTGGCAGGGTGAAATCTAAAGCCCTCCAACAAGTGTGGAAACCTGCTCTGTCGGCAGTTATTAAACAGCTTCTCAGGATTTGACCTAGACTGGAAGGATATGAAAAAGACATCACAAGTTAAGAAAGTTCTTCAAATAAGCAAACAGTGTTCCTGCTGAGCAGAGCTGTTTTTCAGGGGGGAGGTGTTTGTTTAATCACCTAATTGACCAACTGCATTTTTTTCCAGATGTACTCAGACTGAGCAATGGCCTTTGAAATCAGCAGTTCCGTTGCCTTGGATTTGTTGGGGATTTCTGTGTTGTTGGGTTGTTTTGGGTTTGGTTTTTTTTTTGTACTGAAATGAGAGTTCTGTCCCACTCCTGTAGCTCTTCCTGTGGCAAGAAGCATGCTTTACATACTGGTGAGGCTGAACAAGGTGACCTTGCTTTGGTCTTTGAATTATAACCTCCTCACTGTGAACACTTGCCCTACTTTAATATTAAACTACTGCCTCTCTTGCTGAAGGCACTGTGCAGTGGCAGTAGATGCAGTTTAAATCCACTGCCGGAGAGCGAGACTTCATTAATGTCTGGAGTATTTGAATCCCACCAGTGCTGCTATCTGTTAGCATCAGGGATCAATTATTTCAATGAAAAAACAAATACACCATACATAAGCAGTTCTTTTCCCCATTCCCTTTCACAGGCAGTTTCCTTGTCCCTGTGTCCTGTGGGTGGTCATATCAAGGGGGTCTGTCCCAGGAGCTGCCCAGTTTCTCTGCCAGTTATGGCATAAATGATTTCTTCACACCACATTCTCATTTCATTCTTTTCTACAAAGCTTGGTGCTCTTTTAATGCTTTACTTTTTTTTTTTAACTTTCTGAAGGCTTGTCTGAATTCACACATTGGATTAATATTATTGAATGATTATATTAATTTAGCTGGATACTCTTATTTGACATAAGCCTAATGGTCAAAATAAATTTTTAGACTAAATCTATACAAATCTAAATTTTAACTATTGACTTAAAAGCCTTAATGTGCCTTATTTCAAAATCTTGCTTGAAAATGAAATGAGATGAATAAGAATAAGTAAAGTTAAATCCTAATCAAGTGTGATTATGTAATTGTGTACTTCTACAGCTTTCTGGATATCACACCATGGGAAAAGCAGTGAAAATCTATGAAAGTTGAGTCTAAAAATGTTTCATCTCTGTTCTCTAAAGGCATTTTCTGCTTTCATTAAAATCAATAGGAAGCTTCTGGGGATTTTTTAATAGGATGAGACTCTACGAGAATTTCTTGGCATTCTGATGACAGGGCGTGCTTTCAGTCATCAAATTAGCAGAGAGCATGAGGTGATCGGGCATATAGAGGCAACATGGACTAGTTTGCATGAATTTTCTTTCTGCACAGTGATAGTTCTTTCTAGATGCACAAAAGAAGCACTCTTGCTTTCCATTTTTTAATGACCATTTATGGTTAGATCTGAAGCCATTATTGTTAATACTTACACCCTTGCTTTGCCTTCATTCAAATCCTTCCCACCGTGTTACTATGAAACCAGAGTGCTGGTGGTGATGGTGAGCAGGATGAGATGCAGAGACCAGGCTCCATCCTTCTGCATGAGGTAGCAGAGCTGGAGGCACAGTGCTCAACATCTGGCCTTCCCCTAGTCTCGGTGACCAGTCTGAAGCACTGAGGCTTCAGCTTCCTCAGCCTCCTGGAGCCTGCATGCTGCAGCTCCTTGTCAAGTCTTGTTCCATCTTTTAGCTCCAGCTCTTTTCTGTGCCATCTTTCCTTGAATCAATATTAGGAGTTGAATTGCCAATCATGTTAGTTATATCAAGTGGCAGTGTGCTCAGACTGGATGAACTCCAGCTTTTTATGGATGCTGATACAGAGCTAGTCCAGAGACACCACCTCAGTGAATTGCAATTAAGTGAATTCTCAGAGCAAGCAAACGTATTTCAGAGATACTCAAAGAACAATCTTCATCATCCCAGACATCGCCATGTTTCAGTACTTCAGTAATTTCTGAGCTTCTCTATAATGTCAGTTACAATTTGTGCCTACTCCCATCAAATAGAAAATTGTAAATTTGGGCTTCCTATTGACTTTTCTTGTCAGTGTTTAAGTCTAACAGAAATGTATTGAGAGAAAAAACTGCTATGATACATATGTGTAAATCCTGCTTTTTTATGTGGGAGGTACTGCATATCACTTGATGGTGGATTATATTAACAAAATCGCTTGCAAAGCATCATAAGGTACAGAATTCATTCATATCGGAGTGACACCGTGTGGGATCTGTACACACGCAGCAAAAACCTATTGGAAATTTGTCAGTTGTTGAGAACTGGGTCATACTGTGACTGCAGCCTCCAGACATGGAAGTTTCTGGCCTCTGGGATCAGATTCTAGCTTTGTTCAGGAGGGGAAGAGTCTTCCACAGGGGAATTGTGAATGCTTCAAAGCCTTCCCGTGCCCGGCAGGTTCTAGCTCATATGTTTAACAAACCTCCATCTTACTGCTATGAGTTTGATGGTAAGCATATTTAAAGCTTGAAGATATGGCAGTCATAAATGTGCAAACTGTTAGCATCTGCATGCGTTTAGAAATTCACATTGAAAAGACCAGGCCAAGGGGTAGGATTTTTTAGTCTGGGCTAGCACACTGTCATGGCTACAGATTGCTGGTACATCGCATCCAGGGCATGCAGCATGAACAGCAAATCTCTCTGTGCTCTGATGTGACTGATAATGCTTCTGCAAGCATCATACATTCCCACTAATTGGATGCTATTACTACCTGATGCGTGGGTCATTGCTTCTAATTAATTACGGGCCAAGAAGGTGCTTAGTTCTTTACAAGATGTGGATGAAGACAGATGTCTGCTGGGGAAATTAAAATGTACCAGATTGAGGGTTTTATATAAAACCAGATCAACTATAAAAATCTGATATCTGGACAGATCGTAATAAACCTGATGAAAATTAGAGAAATTAGATCAGCTTAAAGCTAATAAAATGTGATAGAAATGTTCAAAGTCGTCTGCAGAATTGCTTTCAGACAGGAGGATTAACACAAAGCTTATTTTTACAAGGATTAAAAAGAATATTTTACAGAGTAAACTGGGCCATAAAATTATTCTTTTTAACTTGAGTCTATAGAATGATTTATCTCATGAAATGCACAGCATGAACAAAAGCACGTTCTTTGACTATTGCAATAATAGTTTGTTCTTTCCGTACGCACCATACGTAATATCAGAAATATTCTTCAAACAACTGTGAGCTGTGCATTCTGGTTACTTGGAAATAAGGCTTAATAAAAGCTTCAGAAGCACCTATGCTATGGAATAGAATAGTTTGGTTGGATGGGCCCTGCAAAGATCATCTAGTCCAACTGCCTGAGCACTTCAGGGCTATGCAGAAGTTTAAGTATATTTTTTAGGGAATTGTCCAGTTTCTCCTTGAACACTGACAGGTTATGGGGCATCCACCATCTCACTAGGAAGCCTGTTCCAGTGTTACACCACCCTCATGCTAAGGAAATTTCTCCTAATGTCCAATCCTGGTTCAGCTTTGTGCTGTACCTGCACGTCCTGTCACTGGTTCCCAGGGAGAAGAGCCCAACACTTCCCCCTGCACTTCGCTTCCTCAGGAAGCTGAATATGTATTGAGCATTATTATTCTGATTGTCCTTCAGCTGCTTTCCTGGGACGTGTAGGTTCTCACTCAGTGACGCTGTGCTTTGAGGCATATTTGCTGTTATCCATAAGCAGCAGCACTTTGGATAAGACTTTGTGTCTTAATGTAGCCCTATAAATTTCCGATTTCTTTGCTTTCAAACAGTTTCAAGCAGAAAAGTGCTTATGCGTGGTGATCGTGTTTGAAGAATTTCCTAGGTATGTATTCTCCATTAGAAAGAGTGCAGGCTGTGTTTGAAATCAGAGTTTATCTACTGTACAACATTTCTAAATACCTTGAGTAGCCACTGTAAATTCAAATTTCATATATAGATACATATACAGAAGCACCCCATGTACAAAGTAAACATTGTAAAATAGGCTTGGATTAGGCCTTTTAACCACATCAGTTAGTGCCATAAAAGAAACACTTAGCCTAAGAGCTCAGAAGATGCATGATGAAGGCTGCCCACAGAAGTCCTTTGAGATTGCCTGAATAATTAGGCATGTGGGATGAAACTGGTCATGCAAGTAGGAGGATTTACACTTTTCCCTCTTTGCCTCGTATAACACAGTTGGCCCTTATTGGCTCTACTAAATCAAGTGTCCAAATACACTTATCACTGAGAAGAAAAATGTTCCCACCAGCTGTTGAGCAGCCGCTCACCACAGCTTCTGTCAGGTCACAGGCAAAGGAAAGTCATCTTGTTACTGCTGGAACTGCAATGTGCTCTGCACCAACAGAGAATAAACCCTTGGGAGCAGAAGGCCTCAACTTCATGCAGGGTCTTGTCCCCGTGAACACGCAAAGCTTTGTATGTCAGATCTGGAGAAAGCCAATAACTTGGGTTGAGGCCTCTTTTTTGTTTGGTAGCATTAATGGGGCAGACCTTTGTGTTTGTTCAAATATAAAGTGAAGCTCAGGCCAGGAAATGGAATCTCCATACGACTGAGCATGAGGTCAATGCTCTGCTCAGCTTGTCCTGCAGTTCCTCCCGTCAGAAAGCATTAAGAGTGTGTATGGCATTACTTGTGGGTTTGCATCCTTTATCATGTGTTTTTTTCATTGGGAGCATTCATTTAAGCGATAGATTAAAGACTTGCTGTGCTGCCAGAAGCATGAAAAATGCCATTCCTTCATTTGACTGTGGTTAGCCCAGCTCATCCATCAAGGATAGGGAGAGTTCAGAGTTACCAACATTTAGGAAGAATTAGGTCTGGAGTGTTAGGAAATTGAAACCAGATGTTTTATTTACAGTGCAAACAGTGCTCTTTATATACCCCATTTCTTTTTTTTTTTTTTTTTTTTTTCCTTTAAAAATATCTTCTTATGTCTTGCAGTTGTTCAGGGTTAAAATACAATTTTGGAATAGTTTGATACTAAAATCAGCAGGGAGATAAAAAAAAAAGTCCCCCAAACCATGGGTTGCAACTGGTAGGAATGGAAAGGCTGGTTTGTTTTTCTGATACTTTTTACATCCATGCAGCCAAAATTGTATCCCATGATCTTTAGAAACAAGACTTGTGGTTCTTGAATGGCTTTGAGGAGACAGGAGAAAAATGTAAATCTGGGACTAGTAATTTTGAAGATCAATTCTAAGATTTAGGCTTATATTTTTTTCAGGACAAGTGAGCAAGAGACTATACATATCTTTATACGGGTCATTCCGAAAGCAATGCCTCCTATTTATTTCCATGGAAACTACAACAGATACAAAGAGCACAATAACACTATTTGATAGAGCAAATTCTCAGCTCTGCACCAGTGGAGGTGACCCGCTGTTACCGTCAGCACTGCTGAAATGCACCACCCACTGCCTCACTGTGCTCACATCCACTGTTTGGTCTTCATTCAGCAGGCGTCAATGAATGCCATGTTTTCCACATGGAGGAATTCATTGACACACCTTTGCTTCCCATGCACTGTCATGTCAGACACCATTTTGTCAGACTGCTCCTGTGCTGCCATCTGTTGCATGGCAACAAAATGTAATGGGATATTGGTGGGAAGATTCAACCTCTACTGCCATACCACCAACATCCACCTCTGACGTCGCGGGCCAACATAATAACATAGGAGACATTACTGTCAGAGCAGTCCTCATACAAGCACTTACATCACAGCAGCTTTCCATGTAAAAATTGTGCCCTGCAGAGAGGAGTTTGGTGGAGAAATCATGTGCCTCCTGAATCTGCTCAGCCCCCAGCACAGGGACCTGTTGACTCTAACATGGAGAGGTCATGGTAGGGATAAATTTCTCCTTCTTCAACAGCATGGAGTGCACCCAGCTCAATGACACTTGTTTCTATTTGTTCTGATTAGTTCAGGAGGGTGGAAATGCTCCAGTGAGGAGCCTCATATGAAACAGGTAGGTGGCAGCCATGCAACTTCATATATCTATTTTTCCATCTCTGGGATGGAACTGATTGGTGGGTTCAAGTGGAGTAATGCTGAGCTGTTCATATATATTTATTTAAACCTACCCCACACGTAGATAGAGCTGCTCTGCAGATATTAGAGCTTTGTGTTCATCATGGCTGGAGACTGGGAGTCTTAAGGAAAGACCTCTGTTCTGGAAAGGGTAGGCAGGGATCAGTGGGAAATGCCCAGTAATATATTTTCATCACGCATTGTATCATGCTACTTTTTGAAATAAAGTGTTCATGGAGATGAAATCGCGTTGGACAATTTTGAAGCAAGGAAAACACATTTTATGACTGTGTTATGCATCCATAAAAAAGGGATTTTATAATGGTATTGCTAACAAGCCATTAAATAGGCAGGCACAGGTAGATGCTGCTGTCTGGCACATGCAAGTTACTGGCTAACTGGCTATATGAATTTGGAGTGAAACGTAATGAATAGAAATATGAAAGAAGAGCACACAGTCCAGGCGGATAGGACTGATGCAAGCCAGCACTCTTCTTCTAGACCCAGAGACACTACAGTCACTTATTTAAGCCTTCTGTTTTTGGAAAAGGAAAGGAAAGAGAGGAGAGGAGAGGAGAGGAGAGGAGAGGAGAGGAGAGGAGAGG
>NW_024962265.1:19226869-19276796 GCF_019238085.1 Lagopus leucura | reverse complement strand
GAGAGGAGAGGAGAGGAGAGGAGAGGAGAGGAGAGGAGAGGAGAGGAGAGGAGAGGAGAGGAGAGGAGAGGAGAGGAAAAGGTAAATACAAGTGAAAATGCTGAAATTCTGTTTTGTGTTTTCTCGCCTGTGGCAGCCGACAACCAAAATGAGTAAATGCAGTCAAATGCGACTTGGATGTGCACAGCCTGTTCTACACTTGTAAACATCGGGTGTTTAACCCTTCATATTGCATGTGCTATTTATTTTAGCACAATCAATTTCCTGCAAGCCTTCTGTCATGTGAATTCTCTTTCAGACGTCTCACTACATTAAAGGCTTCACCCAATATTTACCACGCATCTTTTCTTGCTACATCTCAATTCTCTGAGTGGTTCCTACCCTGTGTGCTCCCCAAGCTGGAGTGAGCACTCAGTGTGTAAAATCAGATGATGCCATGAAGTTAAGTGTTTCTTGCTACATTTTTCTTTCCTCTGTTTGAAAAAGCACAAGGAGCGAAGCAGAAAATGTAGTCGAGAAACAAGACTTGTTCCCAGGTAAAGATTGGAAAGAGACAGAAAGTCAGTGAGGCAGTGGGGATGTCTGAGCTCCCCAGCGGGATCTGAAAATCATCTGAGGTTCTTGTTCTTTTTTTCCCCTCTTCTTTTTCTTCTGCCTCTGCTTTGTCATTAGAGACATACCACACAAGTGTTCAGGCAGTAGTAGCAGCAACTGTAGGGGAGGAAAACTTGGATGCTGTGCCTGGGAAGAAAACAGTGGGGGGAGAAGGAGCTGTAAGATGATGTGTAGGGGAAGAGAAAGAAAAGAGCTTTTTTAAAAGCATCATGAGCATTAATTTTAAGGGCAAAGAAAAAAATCTTCAATCTCTGGGCAATCAAAACGAATAAACACTGCTATGGATGTACAAATGGTCCAAATGAAGGTTGAAAGAATTTAAAGACAGAGAAACCAGACAAAAGGCAGTGAATTATCTCCAGCAGCAGAAGCCAGGAAATTCTCCATCCCTCAGCTATGTGTTTCTTGGCTCTTAACATTCAATAAACTTTCCATTTCAAGAATTTTCCCCATCTTCTTCTGCTTGTCTCTCTTTGTGGCTTTCATTGTCAGCCTTAAGCACAATAGATGATGTTGTGCTCCATTCAGTGTGGTTTGCAGATTCCAGTTCTCACAGAGCTTCTATCCTACCTGTCAAAATAGCCCAGAGAAACTGGCCAGAAAGTGCTGCCTTAAAATGAAGAGTGTGGAGACCTGGTAAACCCAAATGGGAAAACAAACTACAAGAAAGAGGAGGCTGTGGAAGTACAGCCTTGGGATTGGATCACGCACCAAACGCTGTGCAGCAAGAGAAGGAGTTAAGAGGAAGGGATTTGGTCATGTAGGGCTTAATGAGTGACTCGCTATATTTGTGTTGCATGAATTTGGCACTGCTTTTTTACTTTCGTACTGAGGCTTTCACTATGAAGCTTTTCATACTGAAGCTTATGCATGATCATCCTATTAAGTCCCATAATGTAATGTAATGGGAAGAAAAAAAAATGCAGCTCTGGCTTAACAAGGCAGGATGGGATTCACTGCTTACTGCTCCTGTTGTGAGCGGAGCAGGGCGAGGCGGATTGCCTGTGTGTAATTTGGCCTCATTTGTGCAAGTGGTAGGAAAACGTAGCACATGCTGGAAACGTCATCCTTTCAATTTGATTTTTATGTGTGTACATGACTAATGTTTAATTATGAGGGAGAGCTGGTTCTGGCAAGGAAGGAGCAGAATAGTTTGTGTTTGTTTCCACATGGTTATGTTCAGATTCCCCCGCACTGGAAAAAACTCGCCTCCCTTCTTGTTTCTTCCAGGGGAAGTCCGAAAGCAGTCCTTGAAGATGACCTTAGCACTGCAAACAAGCAATTCCTTGTTGTGGCAGGGAGCTGGTGACACAGAGTCCTTTTACTATCAGCATAAATGCATTTTTTTCCTTCAGCCATAGTACCCCTAGTGCAGTGAAAGGCAGTGAATTAAAGCTGTCCTAACTCCCTGGTGTTCCTTCCCATGCTCTAAGTTCTCTAACATTTTCTATTGGTTCTTTGGATAGAAGAAAGTAAGAAGCCTTTCTGTGTTGGGGTATAAAATAGCACAGTGCTGGCAGTGGTGCTGGTGCAGATCCCATCTTGTGTCCTATCACTGCCTGCCCCTCTCAGCCATGGCACCAGGATACCACAGCTCTCTCAGCTCAGCTGATGCAGGGATTTACACCAAATAGGCTTGCCTCTTTCCAGCAGTGAGGAGTGTATGGGTGCCTGTTTGTATTTTCAGGAGTGTCTGAATGGGCTCTGGGGTTATGTGCTGACTGCAGACTGATTGTAGATGTGCTTTGGTCCATAAAGAGGTTCTGGGCCTTACCGGGCATAGCGTGCAGTGAAGACTGAAGAAAATAAGATAAAAATCTGAAGTTTTGTTAGTGGGAGATGTCGTGGTTTAAAACAAAACACACAGAAACCAACCAGGAAGCAGGTCAAAGGGGGGATGCTGTGGGTTCAGATTCCTGCCGAGTCAGCTGCTGGCTATTAACCACGTCACTCAGCTGCTTTTCTTGCAGATCAACTGCATCTTTGTAAAACTGAGAAAGCGAGGCCTCATTAAAATGGGTGCTTCATTTCTACAGAGAAAACACAAAAAAGATGGAGGGATGAATATAGAAGCCAGACTGAAAAGGAGATGTGGTCCAAGAAGGCCAGTTTTTGCAGCAGTGTGGAGCCAGCTCTTGCAGCATTCTTTTTTTCCTTGCATGTTCCAGTCTGTGGGACTGGAACTGTGTATATGCAGCCATCTGATGTGAGGTGATAATGTGTGCATTTTTCCTTATAATGAGAATTACAATAATAAAAATCAGGATTTAAAGAGACCTTTCTGGCATTTCCTACCGGTAGCTCGGAGAGTGGCATATTCAGCAATTGCTGGTAGCTTATGCTAGGGATGAAGGTCTTTCTGCAATAGCTTTTCTTGGTGAATATATTTTAATTTATTGGCACTGTGAACTCTTGAAGATATTTTCACTTAGTGATTCTTTTTTTTTATTATTCCAAACAGCAGTAAAAAAAAAAAAGAAAACTACAAAAAAAGCTAACTTGGACTATGGCAGTATCCATGATAGAAGATTTTCTAAATCCAAATGCTGTCAAGTCTGGCTGTAATAAACCACGGAAATTATTAGAGTTCAGCTTTGCATAGCACAGCTCTGCTTCTAAGAGTTCAAATAAAACTGCAAATTGCATCTGTTTTTTTGGGTGGCTTTTTTTTTTGTTTTGTTTTTGTTTTTTGTTTTGATTACCTGCTGATGTTGCAGAGACAGCACATTATTGGAAATTCTTGAGCTGGATTGCAAAATATGTAAGTATGCATTTTCTCCATCTCATTAGCTGTTCTTAATGCTCTTTTGAGTGACTCCTAGTTGAAAAATTAAGACTCACATTCTTTCTGCTCCCTCTTGCTCTGAATTTGGGTCTGGCTCAGCATATTAAACACTTTGGAGCTCAGGTATATGTGGATGAAAGGTTTCAATTCGGACTACCAATAGTGTTATTAATTTAGCTTGAACCTAATGACATAATTATTAATGCAGGCTCTGAATTTGCTGTTTGTCTTATTTAAACCTATGACTCAATCCTTGGTGCCAATTTTTCCACAAGTCTGTGAGAGTCCGTGGTGGGTTGATGGCAGGAACCCTGTGGATACTGAACCACTTGTGGAAAGCTGTTGCATTCCCAGCTGTTAATTAACGCTTCAGTTGCAGTGCCTTGGGAAACCTTTTCCATGCAGGGACAGGTAAACATTTTGGAAGCAAGGGGCTGTCCAGGTTGCTGGCCCATTTTGTGCATGGCAGTGCTGTTTTCTGTGGTTACCAGTGATTAAGTTAGAGCTGGGTAAGATGCCCTGGTTAATTTCTGTGTTCTCCACGTGGAGACTGTGAGACACAAAGCGGGTGGCAGGTTTGATGGGTTGTAGTGATATGGCTGGAGGTACAGTCTCCCAAAGTCATCTGATGTTGTGACAAGCTTGGTGGGAATTACCTTGTAGGTAAATGTCAAGTAAAGTCCTTAGCATTCATTGAGGGCAGGTTTCTGTATGTCACACTGCTCCATCCTGTCTAACTGTCTCTTTCCCCTTGAGATCCCACTGTCCATGTTATGGAATGCCTCACAACATACCCTCAGGTTCTTGGTCTTGATCAGGGAGTGAGTTATCTGAGCTCTTCCTTCAGGACAGGCTGCTGATAGCCCCGATCTTCTGAAGGATAAAAGTCTTCAGGATGATAAGAGGATTTTTTTCCCGTGCCCCTTTCCCAGATGCACTGTCCTCTGCATGCTCTCATGTCCTTTCAGCTACCACTAGGTTATTCTGAAGCTTCAGGCCCGAGCAATAAATTCATCCCTCTATGGGTCCCAGAATTCATCTCATTCCTGCCCAGGTTAAACCATGGTACAGGAAACAGTGCTTTTTCTGCAACCTGAGTTTATGGTCCCATCTGTCTTCCATTTGTTTTACACAGCAAAACACCTGCAGAATGCACAGTGGCTGAGAGTATAACATTCACTATTTCCTTTGTGACTCTGTAACTTACAAAAGGCCTTATAAAAGACCCATATCAATAAACCTTATACTATTAATTTTTTTTTTTTTTTTAAGAGAGTTTTCCTCGTGCAGTAATATCTTTGTCTTCCATGTAAGGAGTAAAATCTATATTACAAGCACTTGCCCATTTTTTGCCACATTTTCAGGTTCATTACGTAGAACAGTTTGTCCCTTCTGAGGATATGTTAGCAAATCTTGTTTTGAGAAGAAGTGAAAGAGAAGGAAAATAGCAGTATAGGTTATCACAACTTTAAATGAAACAGATGTTGGATGTCAGGTTTTCATCCTTTGCAAAGGAATTTCCCACTGGTCACCAACCCATGGGTCCCATCTGCTGGCAGCAAATCAACAGAAGTAAAGGATGGTCTCCCATCACAGGGATGGCTCTTCTCATTCTACAGAAACAGTTTTGGACCTATGCCATAGTCTACAAAAGAAGTTATTCCCTCTCCAAAGCCTTTCCAGCATGTTGCCTTCCTCTTAGGAAGTGCACTTGAATTCTGCAGTGTTTTTCCAGGTGATTCCTTTTCTGAACCAGTGAAGTATCTCTTTGATTGTATCTAGGAAGTAGTAATAAAAGTTGTGGCTGGGAGGAGGATGCTCCCATTTACAAGCCTTTCTCATAAAATCATAAACTTTGAAATCCTAACAGAAAATCTGTTCATCCCTTATCCACACATTCTGCAATTTCTGTTTTGAATTTTTTTTTAGCTTAATCATGAAAGGTGAATTATTTTTGGCTTGTGGAAAACCCATCTGAAACTAAACACAAGTTAATCAAATGAGAGAGAGGAGAAATTAATTTTAATTCCTCATTTCCCAAAATCTCTAAGTCATTTGAATATGTCCTTTGGATTTGTATCTTTTTTGTTTTGCAGTTTGGGGATTTTTTTACTCTCTGATGGAGGGAGGGTTCTCCATGGGGACCACAGCTCTCTGCATCACATACTCTGAAAGCCCATCAGATTGATTTTGCACACATCCATTGGCAGAAGCATTTGTCTCAAGAACCAACATTACAAGTCAGGAAACTTCATGTAGACTAGATGAAGTACCACTCAGATGAAGTACTCAGTACAGTATGGTTAGAAAGGCACAACTCTGCAAAAAAAAGCACCACAGAAGCTGAACTGGGAAAATTATTCATCCATTGGACTTTTTTGTCTGTAGTTTTGGGACACGTGTTTAGCTAATAGTTATTCAGATTAAAGCAAAGCAAAATTCTTTTGCTTCAATAGAAATGTTTGTACGAAATGAAGTAACAAAGCTAAAATTCTACTGAAGGCAGAAAGAAAGGTAACTGAGGGTGGCTGAAGAGCTGAAGGTTCAGGTGTGCAAGTCCAGGTAAGGAGGAAAACAGCTGTCCCTTCTGTGTCTGTGTGCTGTTAGTGCTGATCCTGTGGGTATTTATGGGAGTTGTGGGAAGTCAATCTGAAGCTCACTTTGCACTTCTGCAGTATGATGCTCATTACTTTCTGCATGCCTTTTGAGGAATTGACTGTTACTTAAGGTTATCAGTCTTGCTTGAGTAGAAAGACATGAAGTTACGTTTAATTAAATTACAATCGATCTAGCTAGAAATGGGACAGTGCCGGTAGCTGTGTTGTTCCTATGCACTGTCACTATATTGCAGTTTTGTGTGTGAAGCCTTCTCCTGGTTGCTCTATGTTTCCTGCACACAACACGCAGTCTCGTATTCACCATAAGCAGTATGACTGGTTGTTTTCAGGGGGCTTCTTCTAAAGTGCTCAGTTGCTGACATAGAATCATGGAATCATAGAATGGCTTGAGTCGAAAGGGACCACAATGATCATCGAGTTTCAACCCTCCCTGCTGTGTGCAGGGCTGCCAGCCACTAAACGAGGCTGCCCAGAGCCACGTCCAGCCTGGCCTTTAATCACCTTTTCCCTCTCACTAAATAATGCTGACACCTGTGGAGCCCCCACCTGGCTGCACCAGGGCTGTGTGTTACCCACACGTTCTTTTTAATTAACATGGACTTTTTTATAATACAGTTGTTGTTTTATTTATTTTTCGGGACTACCATTTCCACAGAAATCATTCTCTGTAAGGTACATGAGCTAGAAGGGGAGCATGTATTTTGAGATTCGAGAAGGGTGGGGAAGGCAATGATGAAAAAAGGAGGAATCCGAAGAGGAAAAGTGAGTTTGCAATTCAAGTAATCCTGATGGGACAGAGGAAAATATTACCTTGATGGTATCACAGAGGAGCAAGATGGGATGATGATATCATCATTGGGGAGCAAGAAGCAGGATGGAGGCAGGACTTGGAGAGTGACAGCAGAGATGTGATCGGCTGCACTGCCAGGCTTCTTCTTTTATCCTACATCTGCCAAGTGCTTAAAAGTAAGTGCTTGGTCAGAGGGTGTATACCATGTCTCAAGGGATTGGAACCAGATGATCTTGGTACCTTCGAACCCAAGGCATACCATTGCTTAACGACACTGTGATCAGAGCATGACTTTGAGTAAACCATATATGCCCATGTATAATTAAAGTTATGTAAATAACCCATTGGAAATATATTTGCCTGGCTGGATGGCTCAGATTCAATGCTCCAGCCTGCCTTTCTTACTCATTTCATCTCAGATTTTCTTGACTTGTTTGTTTAAAACAGCTTTTCACAGCAGGAAGCTGGTCCTCGATGCATTTCCACAGCACCTCGCTCAGTGGGGCAGCTTTGTTAATAGCAGCCCTGGATGTCCTGCCCAGCAGATGGCCGTGGCAGGGCCCCTCCTGCTGCCCTTCCCATAGTCAAAGTTCAGGTCAGGTGGAAAGGAGCTGTGGTTGCACTGCAACTGGTTTGAATTGGTTAGCTTTTTTCTTCCCAAAGTTTGGTCTTTTGGAAGCGGGTAGGGATTTAGGTCTGGATCTTTTCCATAGCTTATTTAATTTTTGTTTATTCTTCCCTTGATGAAGGGGGGGGAACCAAAGCCAATATAGACAGTGAAGAACTGCTACTGTTATTTTGGTGCCTTAAAGGATTTGTTTGCCCAGTTTTGCAAACGACAGTTTCCTCTAATATGTCTAATGGGATTTAAATGTCTTCAACCTATGTGCATATCCTAATGAAGATCAAACCGTCATTAATTTCTTGGTGACTCTCACACCATAGTCCAGAATGAAATTGGAATGATCTACTAGCTGCTGTCTGGAGTCAGATTAGAAAGAGACTGCCATTGTCATTCATATTTTACATCTGAAGTAAACAAGGCAGAAAATAGTAGGAAGTGTTACCCATTTTTGTATAGATGGGTTACTCCTGTAAGTATCTTTTTCTTTTCTTTTCTCTTTTTTTCTGTTTTCCTTTTTCTTTTCTTTCAATCCTGGCTCTGGGAGGAACCAGCATGACTCTTTTTCCCAGGGGACGAAGGCATGTGCATTGCCAGTGCAGCCTCTGTGCCATGAGCTGAGTGCCCCGAGTGGACAAAACATGGCATGGGTGACTGCTGCTAAGCAATCCATTTCTAATGGCTGCATTACAATTCAGTACCTGTAGTACAATTAGAAATAAAGAGATGCATTCTGCATTTTCGTTATATTTTTTTTAATCCACTGAAATAAATGGAATGGGGGTGAACCAAGCCCTGAGCTTAAGGTACAATGAATTACTACCCGTTCATTTGAGGCATATTTTCTAAGGAGAGCTATTTAAGGCTTCTTGATTATGATCAGAGATGACAATAATTACTTTGTGGGAAAAGCACGAACGAATGAATTTGGTTTTTTTTCTGCACTTGATCATTGCACAATAGATGGTGGAATGATAAATTCGTTGTGAAACAACATTGCAGCAGTGTGTCAAGCTGTTTTTCTTTATCATTATTATTTCATTGCAGATAAATGTCAGGGACAATATTTGAAATTAGATGACATGCATGATGACATACCATTGAGCCATGGAGATGTGACCAGGGACCAAAGCTTGTTTGCAAAATTGGGGTCCTTGGGAGCAAAAAGAAATAGGAGTTTCTTACAAATAATATCAGAATTCATTCTGAGTTTCTTAGACAAGGTCTAAGGTTATTGCAGAGAAGCCTAACACCTCATTACCTTGCAAGGCATGTGCTGAAGTCCACGTGTCTCAAGAATGGGGTATAATTCTTAGGTTTTTCCAGGTTACTGTCACGTGAGGTCAGTCTATCACTAGAAGTTGGACTTGTGCTGTTGGTAATGTTCTGGCTCTTTTTTGACCCCATTTTGCTGCCAACTGGTCTGGTTTGTGATAAGGACTCCAGCAATGTAAGTTTGAAGTTAGACCTTTTGTCAGTTCTTGTTTTTTTTTCAAAGTTAGAATCACTGTACTTTTAGAGTGGTTTACCATTACACACGTTTTCTTCATGGAGGAGCAAAATGTGGTCAGCACAGGAAGGCGGAATGGCAGGTGATGAGGGCTGGTGTTGGGACCCAACAGGTGGCTCTTTCTCACAACCAAGGCTCTTCCCTCCCTGCTCCAGCTGTTGCAACCCCATTGATTGATGATGAACTTTAGTTATCCAGTATAAATGGTAATTCAGGCAATTCTCCTTCCCATCCCCCTATAGTCTGTCAGTGCTGCTAAAACAGCATTTATAACTGGCACAGAAGGCTCCTTCATTGTTGTGCTCCTTTTATTATTTTTCTTTTTTTTTTCCCTTTGGTATTTTCTGCTGTTTTCCTCCTCCTAGCAGGCTTTCCCATTAGGTTACTTTGTTGAATGTATCTCTTGTCTTTCGTGGGTTTCATTTCTTCAGTTCTATTCACAGTTCCAGATACTTTCAGATTTATCCCCAGATTCCCTGTAAGTTTACAGAATCTCTCCTCATCAGACTATGAAGTCCCATGACTTAATTTGAAAATTAAAAAAACTGTGGATCATACTTGTTTGGTTTTTTTTTTTCAGTATTTCCTCCAAACACAATTTATTTTTCCCCCAAAACATTTCTGCCCAAACCTTCTGTTTTATGCTCCCAGAGTGAAAAACTTAACAAAACACTGAAAATCATTCAGTTGTTAGGAAGCCAGTTTGGATTTGCCTCATTATTTAGGTCCCGCAGTTAAAATTAGGCCAGGCTACAAGCCTCAGAAGGTGTTTGCTTAATTCCACACAGCCAGGCAATCTGCTTTAGAAGCAGAAATGGTTTGAGGGCTGAACAATGCAACACATAAAAGCATCTTTAGCACGTTAAACTCTCAGTGATTAAATGATGTTTTAAAGGCAGATTTAAAATCGTCCACTTGCAGTGCTAAAGTGAATTGAAGTGTCAGACTTTAATGCATAGCAGTAATATCATAGGCAGCGTTGCATAGGAAGCAGCTTTACAGCAGTCGAGGATTCTCAAAGAGCAAAAGCCAGATGCAGACTTCCCTGTAGTCAACAGAAGGATGTTTTCCTTTATCAGGAAAGTCCTGCAACACCAAATGTCCCCAGTGTTACTGGAATACAGTGTCCAGGTCTGGAGCCCCCAGTACAAGAAAGACAGGGAGCTGTTGGAGGGGGTCCAGAGGAGGGCCACGAAGATGATCAGGGGGCTGGAGCACCTCCCTTATGAAGACAGGGTGAAGGAGCTGGGCTTGTTCAGCCTGGAGAAAAGAAGGCTGCAGGGTGACCTCATTGCAGCCTTTCAGTACCTAAAGGGAGCCTACAAACAGGAGGGGAATCAACTCTTTGAAAGGGTAGATAGCTGCAGGACAAGGGGAAATGGTTTTAAGTTGAGGGAGGGAAGATTTAGGTTGGATGTCAGGGGGAAGTTCTTTACAGAGAGAGTGGTGAGGTGCTGGAACAGGCTGCCCAGAGAGGTTGTGGATGCCCCATCCCTGGAGGTGTTCAAGGCCAGGTTGGATGGGGCCCTGGGCAGCCTGGTTTAGCATTAAATGGGGAGGTTGGTGGCCCTGCATGTGGCAGGGGGTTGGAGATTCATGATCCTTGAGGTCCCTTCCAACCTGGGACATTGTGTGATTCTCTCCCTCTGCCTGAAATGCCAGACTCATCCAGCTTGTTTTTCAAATCTCCCTAATTAACAATTCACACAGTATGAAACTGGAGAAGCACTACCACTTCTTGCCATGTTTCAAATTGTCCATTGACCTCATTGTGCTTTAGCACGGGATTATCTAATTGGTTATATGATCAACACTTGGACATGCAACCTTGTTCCATCTTTCCCCGACATATTAAATTGCTAGGCAATTAACAAGATTTGAGGCTTTATGTAATCTTTGTAATGTCTGCACAGGCATAATGGTGAGTATATTTGTGTCCGAAATCATTAAAAAAAACTTCATGTTGCTGAATTTCTTGTCAGTTTTATTTTTTAATTTTCACAGTTTTCTTTTCCCTTTTTAGGTATTACGTAGAGATGGCTTCATGGATCTGGACGCTAAGCATTGTGAGCTGCTTTTGCATCACCTTTTCCAGAAGTGAGGAACTGAAATTTTTTCAGAGCGCCACAGAGCTAAATCATCTAACAGTGGATAATGACACTGGCATAATCTATTTGGGAGTGGTAAATGCTCTGTATCAGCTTACAGAAAATCTGGTGGTACGGATACATGTGGAAACGGGGCCAAGAAAGGACAACAAAAAATGCACACCTCCCATTGAAGAAAATCAATGTAAAGAGGCAGTACTGACTGACAATTACAACAAATTATTGTTGCTGAACAAGGAAAATAAAACAATTGTGGTGTGTGGAAGCCTTTTTAAAGGGATTTGTGCCACCAGAGATCTAGAAAACATTACCAAAGTTACGCATTATGTGGAAACCAGTGGAGAGAAGTCCTTTGTAGCAAGCAACGATGAGAATGTGTCAACGGTGGGGCTGATCACTTCCTTGGACAATGATCAGGTGCTGTTTGTTGGGAAAGGGAACGGGCCAAATGATAATGGGATAATAATCAGCACTCGGCAGCTCCACGAGAAGGACGGGAAAGACATTTTTGAAATGTATTCGGACTCGGCGGCTGTAAAGTCAGCCTATCATTCTTCAAGCACACAGCAATTTGTGACAGTCTTTGAGGATAAAAATTACGTTTATTTCATTTTTAACCAGCAAGAGAAGCAGCCTGTCAATAACCGCACACTAATTGCACGTCTTTGCAAAGATGATGCCCATTATTATTCCTACTTTGAAATGGACTTGGGTTGCAAAGATGAGGATGGTTCCTACGATCACTGTCATTCTGCTTACGTCACCACCCCAGGAGAAGAGCTGGCCAAGAGCATGGCTCAGCAAAGACAAACTACAGATTCTGCCTCGGATGACAAAGTGCTCGTTGCACTCTTCAGCAAAGTAAACAAAGATAATGGCTCCTTAAAATCTGCCATGTGTGTGTTTTCGTTGAGGCACATCAATGAAAAAATGGAGAAAAACCGGGATGATTGCTACACAAATAAGAATACCAGCATGTTTTACAAACTCTTTGCAGTAGAAAACCCATGTGGACCACATGGACAGGTAATGTCAGTTATCAATATTAGAATCCGTGAAAGGAATAGTGGAAAATATACAACTGCATGCATTTTATGTAGCTTTGAGATAAAATATAGTGAGATTAGATGCTGGAGAACTTTATATTCACTCAGTGGATTCACTACAAAATTGAATGTGGTTGGGAATGTTGTGAAACAGATCAAGCAAGAAGCAACAAGATATTTATAATTTACCGTATTTTGAAACAGCGTTGATGTCTTCTAAAAGATGAATATTATCTGGTTTCATGAATGCATTTCTGTTAAGGAGTTCTTTCTAGTGTGGAAATTACTGAGTCAGAAACAGTGATTTGTTATGCCCATGTTCAGCTTCCAGATGATTACTACAGACAATTCTGTTCACAGCCAACGTATCTGTAATGTTTTTAAGTGGTATTACTGATCTCGAAGGTGATACCTGGAGTTCAGTGTTGTTTCTCACTTGGATTTGAATTTTCAGATAATTTGAAATATGCATGTTTCTTGTATTCAGGTGGCTTTCATATATTTCTCTGTCTCAAAATAGATCCTCAGCATGAGGGTGACCTTGCATGTCTTTTCGTGGCTTTTCATTGCCTTGGATACTGGAGGACATTGACATCCTTCAAGATACTGATTCTCAATTTATGGCTCTGGCTTTATGATGCAGTTTTCAGCTTCTCTGTTAGACGTTTGCTTTTGTCCATGCCTCTCAACCTATTCCCACCCTCACTTGTGCATGCCATTTGTTACTGCAGCCAACTGTAAACTGGGATGAGGGACTGAATCACCTTAAAAATAAGTCAGCAAACATGAAGAAAGATGTCTTAATTCCCCAACGCAAATAAGTTACACACTTGCATAAGCAGTTGCTTGAGCACAGCTTGAAAACTGGTGTGCTGCAGCCCAGGGGTAGGAGGGATCACCTGAAGGGATGAGGCATGGAAATACCAGCTCATTACTGGTGTTGACCCAGAATCCTTCATCTCATGAGATCACAGCCATGTAGTAGATCTCTAACACTGAATAGAAGCCAAAACGCTTTTTGCTTCCAAACCCCAGTTTTTCTCACTGCAGTACCCTGCATCTGAAGTGAGCACCAGATTACACAGATTATGATTATGAGAATTGGAGTGGCCTGGGCTTCCAGCAAAAGGGAGATGTGGATTTCCAATCAGAGAGCAGAGTAGCAGGAAAGACAAGGTGTGGATTAACCTTTTTTCTGCAGTTTCAGATTAAAGCGTATTGAAAGTGTTGAATGTTCACAAGGCAATTGCCAGTGGGCTGCCTTTCTATGGAGTGCAGCAAATTGAAAACCAAAACAGCTTAAAAAACAGTCCTCAAAACAAAACTGGTAAACCTGATCTATATGACAAGCTAATTAGATGAACTGGTTAGTTTTTAATCTGTGCTTCTGCAGTGAAACAAAGACCATTTCCTCTCTAGGTCTCCTGGAAAGCAATAGCACTGAACCAGTTTGCAATTAGCAGACTGCTTTCTGATTGTGGCTCGTTGGCTTGTAACGTGGCCAGGGAACCCATTTCTCTTTTTCTGCTCTCCTATGTCTGAAGGGTATCATATTGTGGTAGCAGGGTTACACTTCATTCTTAGGTGGGAATTAGTGATCTGAATGTTTAACATCGCTCTGTATTGCTATTCCTTATTAGAATGCAAGCAAAAATTTCCCCTGTGGCTCTGAACACTTACCATACCTCTTGGGAAGTAAAAATGGTGTTATAGAGAAGCCAGTATTACAAAAAGAAGGGATGAATCTCACGGCTGTTACTGTGACTGTGGAGAATGGGCACACCGTGGCCTTTCTGGGGACTTCAGATGGAAAAATTCTTAAGGTAACAAATCTGACTTCAAAGCTTGGAGCGTGTTGAATAGGTTGCAAACTGTTCTGATAACGTGTTGATACTCTGAAAGTGAACATGATTTAGAGGATCACATAGCAGGAGCAGATTCTCTTGGCACTCAATGTCTTTACTTTCAAAGAAAAATAAAGACAGGTTACTTCTTGTGTACCTCAGCTTTCCAGTATGTAGGTAGAATTAGCATTGCCTGGATTATACTTCTCCCAAAGGTTTAGATACCTACATGGAGCCTTATAAAAATATCCCTAGGTAATCTAGCATCTGCTGTGGCCTTATAGCTATTCAAGCCCCTACTCGTTTAAGAGCACATTTTCATTTTGTAATCATTGTGGCCATTCAGTGACCAGAATACAGAAAACAATTTAAAGCTAAAGCAGGAGCTTTGACTGTGGGAACATGTGGTTCAAGGGTTTGTGTGTCCATACTGTTAAACTATGGAGACTGTCACACCGTGTGTGTTATTTTGCTGAAGACAAGTGATGGCCATGTGTCACTATTTTGTTTGAAGTGTGAAGCTGATACAACTGCTTATTGTAAGGGAGGTCAGCAAATTTGAACACCTTTAAGAGCTGTGGCTCCAAGTTGAAAATTTGAGTTTTACAACACTCAAATAAATCAGTATTTAGAAAAAAAAAAAAATCAATGGAAATACTAGCTATTGTGAGCTGTGAGCAATTTCTTTTCCATAATTTTTCTGCTGTGTTTGCTGCCTTTAATGCTAAATACTTCAGATTGAAATGTTTTCACCAATATGAATTTGTGAACTTGAGCAAACATAGCATTTTCATTCATGATAATTGAAAAAACAGCAACCTTTACCACCCTTCTTTCTTCCATGGAACAGGTGTTCCTGTCATCCACTGTAACTGAGTACAGTTCTCTGACTATTGAACTAAATAAACCCATAAAGAATGATCTGGTCCTTGACAAAACCCAAGAATATCTATATGTGATGACCACAGACAAGGTAATGTATCCCTCTCTTTTTAAGCATCAGGTCCAGTTTAACTTTCTCTGTGACTTTACCTGAGATTTGAACATTTCTCTGTCATTCCTGGAACCCACCCTAGTCACTGGGTCTGCTCCTGCGCTGCATTTGTGTGTGCACCTTCACAGGCAGAAGGACAGCAGGATATTACAAATAAATGAAAATGCTGCTGGGATTATGGGGTAGATGAAGACAGTGTGAATTATGTACCTCCTTCTACCAGCTTCAGCCCCCCTGTGCTTTTTGCTCCCTCAAGCAGAGGTGATGGGCTTAATCACTTGACTGTCACTTGGAGAACGGTTACATCCTTACTACTCAGAGTGAGATCAGGAAGTGAGTTCACCTCTGAAGCTCTGTAATGGGGTCTGGGCAAAGGATGAAGCTGTGATGTTTGGCACTAGAACGCCACAGGGTCAGGCAGCCACTCATCGGGGAGAACGCTTGAGCTGCCTACCTGTGCCACATATTTAGGGAACCTGCTTTAGCAGGGGGGTTGGCCTCATTGATCTCTTGAAGTACCTTCCAACTCCCGCCATTCTGAGATTCTGTGAATACTTCAGGATTTGGGATGCTAGTAGCTGACACAGCAGTGTTTTCATATATTTAAAGTGGCCAAGAGCTTTCACGGGTCTTGCTGTTAGAAGGTAAGAAGCAATGGAGAGACCTAGAGCTTTGGGAAACGTCCTTGTATTAGCTTCTGCCTAGAGCTGTACTGCTGCAAGAGGAATAGTCGGACTGCTACAGAAGTAACAGGCGGTCTCTTCTTGGTTCACCTTCTCTGAGCTGGAACAGTGAAGATTTTTGAAGGGAAAACAAAAGCAAGAAGGAAAGGAGGAGGTGGGAGGGATGCCACTTACAGCTGCAACCTGCTCATGGCACTTCCCTATGTGGTCACTCACACTCATGGTCCAGCAGCTCTCCGGGATGGGAGAAATGACAGACTGCCACCACAGCAGCACTGATGGGGACACTCAGTGGGATGTGGGAAATGGCCCAGCAGCAGTAACACAGGGAGAATTCTGATGGCTGTGGAAGGAGAGTACTGGGGAAATGGTGGGGGAAGTATATTCCTGCAGGTTAGTACCATTTTTTTTAGTAGTTGGTACTTCAGATTTGGAACAGAACTTCAAACTTCAACAGAATCTACATGAGGCTGCACAGCCTGGCACCCCATGGGACACCAGCAGATTGCTTCAGCCCTGATATCCCCACCAGGCTGAGCAGCGTGAGCACTGGAGCAACCTGAAGCAAGGCAGGTTTTCTGGTGATAGTCAGCTTGAAATAGAATTTAGGAAGGCCGCTAATAGTTCCATATCTACAAAATGTTTAAATTGAGAGTGCAGAAAATCTCTCCTAAAGAAGCTATTTCAGTTTAATCTTTTCTTAGTAGCTCTCATAGACACATCAGTTTCTAAATAATGGGAATAATAATTTTCTTTTACAAAACCTGTTCAGCTTAAATGTGAATAACTAAACTTGGGAGCTCTGTCATGGCATTACATTACTGTCATCTCCAGGAGTTAATTATAATGAGCAGTCCCACCCACTTTGAAAGCCAGATAGAGGAGAATGGAGGCCTTCAGAGCCGGAAGAAATGAAGTGACAGAAGTGAGGGGGGAAGAATAAATGCTGAAACATGCTCTGCTGTTTTCAGAACGGCTGCAAGTTGTGGGAAAAGATGTACCAGAACCCTGCCCTGGGGGTTAAAATGGTTTTCAGTTATTTAAAAGGAGGTAAACAATGAAGTGCACAATCGCTGCGCTGCTGTGCATGCTGAACGCTGACCTGCCTGGCAGATGCAGCACTTGCCACCCAAGTGATGTGATGGATGATAACGTGAAGCAGCCTTTAAAAATAAATTAGATGATGGCAAAATATAGGGAAGAGTGATACGGAGCTTAAGATTGCAGAGAGAATCCACCTTTTGCTTTCCTGTTTCATTTCTTCTCTCACTCCCCCCTTCCCCTTTTCCCCCCATCCTCTTTTACCAAGCAGTGGATGGCTCAGAGCAGATGCTTTCAAAAGTCAGTTCTTCCTTCTTATCCTTCTCCCAGAGCTGGGCAGGGGTCAGGAAGGCCCAGTGAAGCAAGAAAGGACTGCACCACTCCTGCCATACTCAGTGTAGGCCATTAAAAGTAAACAGAAGTGGGAGGATCTTGGATTCCTTCTGATACATCTCGTATCAGCAGTAAAACTGAAGCCTGTGGCAGTCACCATTCTCACCACTTTCTGTGCTTGTTATGGCTTTTACCTCTCTCTGGTTAAAAATGCCAATGAGAAAAACACTAAAATCTCTAAAATCAGTTTCTCTGTGTTTTGGGGGTTGGACACGATGATCTCTGGAGGTCCCTTCTAACCCCTACAATTCTGTGATTGTGTGATTCTGTAGCTGTCTGTAAGCCGAGCTGCTATTTTTTCTGTAAAAATCTTTTGGTTTATGTAAAACTTGTAGAGACGGCCAACTCTGGAGCTTGTTTCTGCTTTCTAGAATTATGAAACAGACACTTTGTCATAAAAAAGCCATTCACTGGATATTAAATTATTCACGAGAGGGGAGCTGGTTAGAGAAGCGGTGTGCCAGTAACTCAGCTCTGGGTAGGAAGCAGCCTGTGGAAGAAAAAGAAAGTACTGAAGAGATAAGCCTATGTAGTCGTAAATGCATGAACGCCACCAAATGTTGATGTTTTCCTTAACTGAGTCACCGAATCCCAGAACTGTAGGGGCTGGAAGAGACCTTTGGTGATCATCAAGTCCATCCGCCCTCCCTGAGTCAGGTTGAACTCTTCTAAGGTGAAATGAGGCCAGATTCGGACTTGCAAAGTAGCTTTGTAACTGCCAGTGGGTTTAAATGAGAGGATTAGGTTAAAAAAAAAAAAAAAAAAAAAAAAGCTTACATCCCTCTTCATAGGTAAAACACGGTCCTTAACAGTCTGGGAGGAGTATGTCCCTTCCCCTCTTGCACAATTCAGCAGCATAGTTAAAAGTGCTGATTATGTGCCAGCTCATTTTTCTGGGCATTGAAGAAAGACCAAATTGTTTATTCTCACCCTCAAAGAAAATCAAAACCAGAAGCCACGTATTTACGGGGAGTCTGAGAATTGACGGTGCTGCTTCCTGCCACAGTTATTTCCATTCTCTGTTGTAAACTTACTGCATGGCAGCAGAGTTAAGCTTGGAGAAGTGCGGCGCTGCAAGCACCAGGGCCCTCTGAGGATTTCAGACTTCCTGCAGTGCCTTCTGGCTGAAAGTGCCACGTGTGGTTACATTTCCAAAGGATTTCAATCTCATGCTAACAACAGGAGGAGGCTATTGTACGTACAACTGATCTAGCTAGTGCTATGTTAACCTGCAGGAAGAATCTGTCCTGCAGTAGCTGTTTCTTGGGTTGGAAAAGATGTTCTCACATTTCTGTTCTGCAGCATCTGCTGAAATGCACATGTCCAGAAGTAGCTTAACCTAACTGCAGGAACTGAACGGCTTTTTAAGATTTTCTCGTGATTCTTTATTATGGCAATGAATTCTGCTAGTTTGGAGAGAGACTAGAGAACACTGGAGTGAAGAAGAGCAGGAAAATATGTGAATTTGAGCTTTAAGTCATGACCAGGGGGTTAACCAAGTTCCATTTTAAAAAACCAAATTGCACCTGTACATAGTTATAAGGGGTCTTCTGCAGTGGGCGGCGGCGTTGTGCAATCCCATCCGTAAGCTTTTCAGTCTCCTTGTGCCTTCCTCAGACACGTGAAGGTTTGTCTTGCTATTGGCTCCCCAGGTGCATCGCCTTCCCGTACAGCAGTGCCACAAGTACTCAGACTGTGAGAAGTGCACGCAGGCCCAGGACCCGTACTGCGGCTGGTGTGTGCGGGAGGGCAGGTGAGTCCCACAGGGGTTCTGCAGATGTGGGCAGTGAAGGTGCTGGAGGAGGCCTCAAGTTGTGGCACGTGCCTTCTGTTATTGCTTTGCGTAGTGATTCCGGTTCTTTGTACTCAGACTCTCAGTACTGACAGGGATTGAATTTTATCACACTGACATTGGTATCAATCTTCCATGTACACAAATAAGTCCCCATTGACTTCTGCAGATTTCATTAGTTTGGGAAAATATATACGCTTCTGCTGGTACTGAAAATCAGTATACATCTTGCAACTGCAAGTTTTATGGCTCTCTGAACCATGCAGTCAGAGGTTCTCCCAAAAGTTAAGAGTGCTCCCTATTTAAAATCCTGAAAATATAGCATTTATTTTAAGTAGAGATGCAAAACATAATAAAAGAGCGTAAAGGAAGAAATTGCTAATGTCTGAACATGAAGTATATAGATAAAAGGCTGTTTGTAGGTAAATGTTAGCTATGGAGACATTTAGCTACACCGGGCTCTCACCTCATTGCATGAGAGCAGAAGCTGGCCTTTGGCTGACTTCTCTGCAGAGGTTATCTGAATTAATATTCAAACATATGCAAACTAGAACAATTCTGGATGTCTCTTCTTTACATTGCACATTGATTGGAGTGGTGAGAAGCAAGTGCGGTCCTACAGCTCTCTTTTTGACTACTAAGTTAATTAACCCCTTGGCATGAGCAGTTGGGAATTCATGGTTCTAAGTACTCGCTGTTGGAACAAAGGGGCTATTTAATTATAGCATGCAGATGAATTTCAGGCTTCCAGCTTCCTGCCTGAAAATGTGAACCTTCACATTAAGTTACCTAACAGGCTGTTGTGCAGCATAATGTGAAGCACTGCAGAGAAACTTATGTGTTTGTACACATTTATGCAATATTCTGTACTAACTCTTCAAGACCAGGCTTCAGCTTCAGTGGATGAAACCTGGGGATTTGGAACATGCAACTCAAACTCCTCCTGGCTACTCAGAGTTGAAGGCCGTGTCATATATCATACAGGAAGCAATTTCTCCTAGATTTCCCTTCAGGTTTCTGATACAACCACTGACCTCAATAACTTGAAGTATTAATGATCTCTGAGAACAAGCAAACGTGAATTTTTGCATTTGGTAGTATTTCTCCCAGTAGAAATAGAAGCACATGATTTCTAATGTTTTTCTCACCTGCACCAAGTTCTGTCTCATCTTCACATGCAGCGCTTAATTGTGTGTTTAGGGACGTGTTATATGAATGTAGACTTTGTATGTAAATGATATCCTTAGGGTAGTGCTGGCAGAACTGTTCAGCAACAGTACTATACTAAGGCCCCTGATGAGTTAATAGACTTTTGTTACAACACCCAGAGATATTACAGAGTTTTCTCACAAGCACTGCACTGGATGAAAAGAATATGCATGAAACTGGCCCCCAGCACACGCTCTAACAAGCTTTTGTAGCCACATATGCAGATTCTGTCCTGCAGCACCTCTGCTTTACATCCTTCCTGTAGGGGAGCTAAGAAAATCTCTCAGGATTTTCTGTGAGGCTGCACAGCCACTGATGTCTTCCTGCGATGGTAAGGGTGCCCTCGCAGACAGAGATCTTAAACTGTGGCAGGAGTTAATGAAGCCCTTCACCGAGAAAGCTGCATTTCTCTTGTGCTGAGATTCCACAGGAGTTCTCGCGTGCCCCAGGCAGCACTGCTCTATCACATTTCTGCCCTCATGAGTCAGGTGTCTTATTGCTGCCAACACATGGGTGTCATCCTTGACCTAGAGGAAGGTTGTGCCCACTCCTCCAGGAGTTTGGTGTGTGTTAAAATGAAGATTAATCAGCCTACTTTCAGGAAATGGGGCAATGGCTCCATTCTCTTTTTGATGCTGTGTTAAATATTATTAGGTGTCCATATGTTTGAGTGGAGTAATTCTACACATTATGCAACATATGTTGTCTCCCTACTTGCTTTCTGTATTTCAAATATGGTCAGTACTTAGTCCATCACTTATTCATTTAATAGTTCTCTGATAGCAACATGAATAGTCAATATTAAAGCAAATTTCCAGTCATCTTGTACTACAGTTTCAGTCTCTGGTCCCTGAATTGTTGCTTAGTTCAGAGAAGGCAGAGTCCAAATATTGCTTTACTTCTTGTTTTGTTCCTATTTTGTCAGGTGTACAAAGAGGGCAGACTGTGAAATGGCTGATAAGGAGAACGACTGGCTCTGGAGTCCAAGTGGTACATGTATGACTATCATCAGTGCAGACCCTCAAAACATGAGTCGTAGAGCTCCTGCTAAGGTAGGACAAGAAAATCCTTTCCCTGCACGTTCTTAAAGCACACTGATGTGACTACAAAGCAAATTAATGTCTGTTTTTCTTTAGGCATGGTGATAGCAAGAAATATAAAGTTTTTGAGGTATCTCAACCTTTCAGACTTCTCACAGTGCTCTTTTCTTCCCTCTTCTTCTTGCAGGATGTAGTTAATGTTTTCTTCTAAGAAATGCTCCTTTTAACCTTCTCTGTAAACCACAGTGATGCATTATTATGGATGACAAAGCACTTAGAGCTATCTGAATATTACGAAAGTGTTGCACAATATTGTATAGCCTATAAAAGATAATTGATAGGGGAGATTTCATGTTGCCCTTGCATCCTCTTTCAGCTTACTTGAGCATAAACTTGAGTAAGTAGTGAAGGCATAAGCTGTTTCTTTAAAATCTGGCAGTGGATTTGTCTATACAGCAAAATTTGTCTACATACATGGAGAAGTTAAATTCAGCATGCAAAACTACTACGTGGTGACAAAATGAAGCATTTGGAGAGTAACCAGTATGTCATAGCTTGCTTTGATTTCAAGTGCAGCATGCTGGTACAGACTGAGGATGTACTGGTTGTGCTCAGCAAGTAAAATCGGGTTAATTTTGAGTGAAGTTACTAAATGGTTTTTGATCCCTCTTGATCAGAAAGAAAGAGACTTCACTTTGGGTTAGTTTAATTTCATTCCTAAATGATGTAAGCAGCATTGTCTTAAGGTTGTCTCTGCATTGAGAAAAAATGTTATTAGAATGTACATAGCCTAGTTAAATCCACACCTTCTCTTACTTCAGACCTTGTCAACTTGTGTTGACAAGACTTTAGTGCCTCATATGAGAGTATGAGGCCAAAATATCTAATCAACAAAAACAAAGCCAACTTCAAATGAGCATCTACATACAACCTGTAATATTGCCACTGTCATCTTCTCCTCTGAGTTACTTTTATTCACCAAAAAATATTGCAGCTTATAACATAGTGGACCAGTTTCCGTGAGAAAGGAACCATCCTCATTTCTACTGGAAACACAAAATGTAAAAAGCCTAAACTGTGGAATTAACATACCTGAAACATTGAATCAAGGGCATCATCTAAAATCTGAATTCATTTTCTTTTTCCTGCCTTGCTAAGTTTTCCCACTCTATTTTGCCTTTAGTTTCTGACATGCATACTGTATTGATGATTTCTTTAGGAAGATTAAGATCTCACCACCACTCTCAGAAATTCTTTTTAAGTAGTAGTGATAAATGTCAGGATTTGGGTGTTGTTTTTTTGGTTTTTTTTCTTTGCATGTACATTGAATCTTGAGAAAGCCACTTTTATCTGCTCAGCCCTTTCAAACTCCAGCTTTTCCAGCCCATTCAGCCTTGGTTTATTTGCTGGCTAATAACACCTAAAGTTAATGTAATTTTCATTAAGTTCAAGACTTACTTAAGTCTTAAACTACTCTGTTTACTGAACTGGATGCTGAGTACAAGAACAAAAGGCTGGGCTGGGCTTGTATCTAGAGACATTTTTGTTTTGATCTAGTGCACTGACAAGGAAGGAGTTTTCTGTACCATTTTTATTCAGCATAGACCCAGCTGGAAAAGTGGCAGAAAAATAAGAAGAAAACAAATAAAAATTGAAAAGGGGAACCACGTTGTGCAGTACCAGCCAAAATATCACCCTTGGCTGGAAAAGAAAGCAGCTGAAAATTCTGTGGCCATAAGCCTTGCTGAGCTTGCTTACTTTCTTTCAAATATTTTACCTGTTGAAAATTTGTTTGCAGGTGAAACTGACAGTAAGTCCATTGCCAACTTTGAGCACTAGTGACAAACTTTGGTGTACCTTTGGTGAAACAAGCCATCGTGCTCAATTAAATGAAGGAGTTATTATCTGTGACCCTCCTGATATGATTCCTCCAACACCGAAAGGTCAAGGTAAAGAAATATTGCTACCTGCCATGCATAAGAAAGGAAAGTACATAAACCACTGCTTCTAATGTGATCCTCTTATATGAACTGAATGCACGGTTTTTTTTGGCTTCCAGTTCCTTGGCTCAGGTAGTCTATTGTTGATCTTTGACCACTCAAACATTAATTTAAAAAAGAGAAAGTTTTACTCAAAATCTTTCCATCGCTGTTTTTTTCAAGCTGTGCCGTTCCCACCAAAATATTCAGCAAAATTGATCTAACTGATACTGCCCACAGAAGCTGCATCATGCCACTACACCTCCCCAAAACAGTCCCTGAAGTCACCAATTCAGTGATATTTCTACCAGGAGCATAGGGATTCTGTGTCCCAAACAAGCAAAATTCAGCTATTCTAATCTTACTCTAATCAAACTGAGATATGAGGCTGGAAGAGCAGCACAGTATGAAGATGTGTTGTTTTAGTTTTATACTCGACTGTACTCGACTATATTTCAGTAACTAGTCTTCTGATCCATGTCAGAAGGTTGTCCTTTCCATCATAAAGCCTTCTGCCCCTTCCACTGTGTGCCCTCCATCTTCTGCAGTAGTGGAAGACCAATGGAAAAATACATGATTGTATTCTTAAGGGCTGTACCACCGTTCTGAACCACTGACATACACTTATGGTCTTTCGCCAAACAAAATTCTGGTGCTATTTCCTCAATAGTGCTTTATTTGAGCCTGAAGTTCGTACATCCTGATATATAAACACAGAATAAAACTGGCAACACAGCCTTCATTGTTAATTGATCAAATTTAAACAACTAAAAAACTGTTCTTCCACATTGTATAGAGGTACCCCTTAGGATTACCTTCTCATATGTATCAGAATTTCCCAAGAGTGTGGTACTTGGAAGTACATTTTAACACAAGCTTAAATTATCTTCAAAGCTGGTCAAAATCCAGTTTTAATTGCACAAAATGTAATGATGTTAAAATCTCTCAAGTTTTAAAATAGCTGGGGTATGTCAAGGTATCAGATTATGCAAAGTGTTAAAGCAGCACTACTTTATTTAGGGCCAATTCACATTCCCTAAATATTTTGAAAAGTAGGACATAAAGAGACTGAGTTGATAAATATGACAGCTTGACATCTTCCAGCATAAAATGTAAGACTAGAAGCCTGTCTGGAATGGCATGAGAGTAACCAAGTCGCTTAGAAATAATACACTTTCCTGAGTTTTTCCCACAGTGACCAATCTGAAAGGATATTCGAAAATAATATCAAGATGTTCAGAAGCTTGGCAGACACTTTGCAGAAGGCAGGCAGTTAGTAACATAGGCAGCATGTGACAGAAAGTCCCGAGCCTTCCACTTACTGTTTAGAAGCCCTATTGAGTTTGGAATGGCCCTGATTACTGTAGCAGTATCCCATTTCCAAGGAAATGGGATATTTCTAGAAAGGAATGATGCTTTATTGCAGCCCTGTTGTTAGAAAATCCTCTGGCATTTCTACCAGTCTGAAATATTAAATGGGATCCAGTGCAGGCAAATGTGACTTCCAATAAAGCTGCTCATGGTCTTTCAAGAACCTCTTCAAGGAAAGCAGAGTTTGAAACTGCCCAATTGCTTGTGAAATAGCTTGTCACAAGGGCTTAATGATTTCTGCAAAAGGCATTTTAAGCAACTTCACCATAGAAAACACCAGTTTCTAAAGATAAATTTTACTCCCTTAGTTCAGTAATGATCCAGATGAGAAGTACATTTGTGTGGAAATCCTGTACAGCAAACTGAGATCACAAGTGCCTATGGTAGCTTTGTGTTGAGGGCACTGTTGGGCATTAACCACAAAGACCACTTGTTTTAATTCACAAGACAATGGCAGTTTTAATCCACAAATGAAACAAGTAATTTTACATGAAGACATATTTGTATTTAAGATAACGTTTGATTTTATATGACTGTTCTCATGCCAGTTTTCATCTGTGTTCAATTACCCTTTTATTCATTTTTTCTTATTATTTCAGACTCTAAAATTCTAGCATGGTGATAGCAACACTGAGAAACACTTCCATAAAGTAAAGCTATTCTGTAATTTTATTTCTTCCATTTATCCTATCCTCTGCTTTTCTTCTGAAAACCATTTGCTCAAAAAACTGTAGTTTAAAAAGACAAAGCAAGGCTCAAATATAACAGGTCATGAGATCTAAAGCATCAATTGTATAGTTAAATATTTGCCGGCACTGCAAAATAATAAAAGTATTATTGTACCATTCTGTTCAAGAGCTAAAGAATTCAACAACCACTTAGATTTTTTTTTTTCTTTTTCTTTTTCTTTTGCGATAGATCACGTTTCGGTTCCATTACAGTTAACCTTTGGAGAGAACAGGATATTTTTTGCATCGCATACTTACCCTTTTTATGACTGTGAAGAAGCAATGAATCTTTATGAAAACCAGCCGTAAGTATTTCAAATTTCTAACTGAGGTGTTTAGATCCCGTGACATCGTGCTTCAGGTTACTAATTAAGTCTTTGGCTCTCAAAATTTTTCAGTATCCCAATTCTTTAACTTACACTTTAATGAGGCATGCAATTAAAGGCCAGTTCATTGGGTTGCTATTTTTGGTAGTTGCTATGTACTTGCAGGTGAGCTCTGTGGATGTCTACTTACTACATGTTGCCACAAGTGTTAGATTGGAGCTTTGGGTTGTGGTGCATTCAAATGTGATGGTCAAAGATGACTCTGCCACCATCATCTTCCCCACTCGAGATGTTACTGCCCCAGGACAGACACAGCCAACTCAAACTCCACATTTTTAACTCAATATATGAAGGTTTATAAAGATCATTTCTGTTTTCCTTGGACTCCGTCTTAAAGTTTGTGAGATGCTACGGTTTTCTGATCATTACTTATATTTCTGAAAAAAAAAAAAGCTTTCTATGGTTCTCAAACTGTTCTTACTATAAATTTTTCAACTTAACATAGTAAGGACACTGTAGCAGATTGATCTACTCTCCATGAATAAAGATGGAATTTAATTTACTTTTTTTGTCAGTGGGGGAAGAAGCCTGACAGTTTGTCATGACTATCATGTTATATTTGTAGATGCTATTCTTGTGCAAGCAATAGGTGGAATTGCCAGTGGGACTGGAAGAAACATATCTGTGAAGAGTCTTCTTCAGCACAGGATGTGATCAAACAAAATATGGTAACGTTTAAAAATAAAATTATTGGGCTTTTATTAGAAAACTTCAATATATTCTTTGCTTTTTGTCTCATATCCGATGGCTGAAGTAGGGATCTAAAAGTGAGTCTAAAGTTAACTCCAGAAGTTTAAGGTTTTTTTTTAGTGACAGTGTGGGGGTGGGAATTTAAGGGTGTGATTGAGGAGGGGCATTGTGACTGAATAACTCCTGAAAGGATATTTTTGTTCCTTTTACTCTGCTTCAATGGGAGGAACAAGATTGCAAGGCTGGGAAAGATAATCACCCACGGCTTTGACATATGCTGTAGTCATTTTTAGCGTGTCTAATTTGAAAGGGTGTAATCAAATCTGTCACTGTATTTTAAGCACAAAGTTATTTAGAACAATCATCCCGTTGTCCGAAGGCCATTGGAGCTTGCTGTGATAAGACTTTTGTTTTGAATAATGGATAAAATGTTTATCTCCCCAGGAGGAAGAATGCCCACAGTTTCTAAACCCTAACCCATCAATAATACCTATGGAGTACCGAACAACAGTGCATTTTGAGGGAAGACATCTAGCTTATTATCAGGTAAGCGGATTAATTCAAAGCTAGCTGTCATTTGTATTCCACTTTAATTCCAGCCACACCCACTCTTCAGGCATTAGATTCTGCTTTCCTGGGTGTTCTTGCTCATAATTCTTGTTAAAGAAGGAAAAGAGCTACACATAAAATTTGTCATAACGTTGGCTACAGTCTCTAAATGTGGAGTCCCACAAAGACAGAATCACATCAAGGCAAAATATCGTAGCTAGTATATATATGAATTGCATTTTAAAGAACATAAAGTGGGCCTCACCTTGAGAATTATTCTTCAACTAATGAGAGGAATTTTAAGAAGTCTGCTTTTTTTCATATCGCTTCCTAATTAAATACTTGCTTTTTGGTATTCTAAAATAGCGCTATTTGGTGTGCTTAATTCTCTCTTCACTTTTCAAACAAACAGGAAAAAAAAAAACCAACTCAGAAATTGCATGATTTTTTAGTTTGGAGGAAACCAACTTTTGTTATTATTTTTTAACCATCAAAAAAAAAGAGCAAGCACTGTCTCAGCTGTTGCAAAGATTTCTCTTTCTTAGTACCTCCTTCCAGAAAGTCAATTGGAAAGCCAAGCAGCTAGTATGACTCTGAGATTTCAATTGTTTTATCACCTGGGTATGCAGAACACATAGAAGTTAGTGTTTGTCTGATAAAAGTAAAGCTTAAAAACTTCTTTAGGTGATAGCTTAAGTATTGTTCTTAGTTTCTGCTGTTTGTTTCTCTGTTTAAATACAACTAATGGTAAATATGCTGGCTTGTATCAATTACTTAAACCACAAGCCATCACTCAACTAAAGAATACTCATGCTTTTTGAGTTTTGTTTTTTTTTTTTACCTTGCCAAATTTAAGTACTGAATAGCTTACAAAATCCTTCCATCACTTCTGCTATGCCTGCCAAGGGAAGGAAAAAGGTAAACAGGTCAGGAGTATAACAGCAATATAAGAAGTGTGGTCAGAGAAAGTTAGAAGGCAAACCATAAATGCTACAATCATATCAAAACCATGTTTGTGCAAGATGCTGTACAATCATATGATCAAAAGTAAATATTTTTGCCCAAAGATATTAAAATAAATGTAAAGGGGAAAAAAAAAAAAAAAAAAAAAAGTGGATTTTATCTGTTTTCTGTGATGGCTGGCACTGGTCACTGGCAGGATTTCTGACTAGGTGAAATGACTCTGACCTGACTCAGGCTGCTTGCAAGAAGCGGAACACAACACTTTGCTGCAGCATTTAAATAAAAAATGGAAACACACTGTAGAAAATTCACTCCAGGTTCTACTGTTAAGCATTGTGAGGAGCTGACAAACTGGTTTCTGCAGAAGAGGGAAAGCTTTCTGTGATCCCTTGACATAAGTGGAAGAGGCCATTCTCTCTTAACAACACATTCAAGGCAGATGCATAATCTAGATGTACCAAATTTACCTTTTAGAAGACTCTTCTCCTCTATGGAAGAGAAACAGCAGAAGGAACCTGCTATGCTAATCTCATTCACCTTGTTTATCATTCTTGTTTATCAACCTTTCTGAACTACCACTAGCAGAGAAAAGAGTGAAAAAAAGCCTCCTTCCTTTTTTTTAGTGGTATCAATTATGTTTAACAAAGCCAAACACACAGTGGTTTTGAATGCTTTGTCATAGTGTAGCAATATTTAACAGTTTGTCTACAGAACAGACCAGCATGCATTTATTTAACTGGGACCCAGAAAGGCTTGTGTGGAATTCAAGTCTCTCTAAGAAGTCAGATGAATGTATAGGCCCTAGTTTGGAGAGACACTGGAGAAAAATAGTTTTTCTTAGGTGAAAGATTAGTGAAAACATCTTCTCTCTCATGGGAGTAGCTCATGTATCCCAGTACAGAGGTGCATTTTTACAGCAGAATTGTAATTCCTTCAGTGCCATAAGTTGAACAGGCGCACAAACAAATGAAATAGTTGTAATTATGGAGGTGCTCATTCCTATGCAGCCGTACTGCTGAAGCAGTAAGGTTGATTACTGAAAGTTATTTTGAGTAATGGCATAACCTATACTCAACATAAAGTAACTTCTCATGGAAGACAGGGTGCTCAGGAGAAACATATGGACAGATCTCTTAGACACTGGCCCTCAGCCCAAGTGCAAATTAGAATGTGGCTTCTCACATAGAATAATTCTGTCATAGGATGTCCTGGGCAGGTGGCAGTCACATAGCCATGAACCCATTTAAGGACTTTATTGATTAGAATATTGGAATATATCCTTTTTTTTTTTATTTTATTTGCCTACATTATTGCTTAGAAAAAGGTGATCAGCAAAATAAATGTTCTGTTGTTACTCTGAACTACTAGCTCTATTATCTTAGTTTAATCTGTGCTTTGTTTAAAAGAGCATGCACAGCCACAGTATATCATTATACTAATAATGACTAAGTGCAGTAGGCAGTATCATTCATTTAAGCATCTCCATTGAATGCAGATTGGTGGTTAAGGTCAGGGTAGAAGAATAAGTCCACAATTTTTGTATAATCCTCTTAACTTGGTAACACTTATACTACAATGAATAAATCTCCTTGTGAGAGCCTTTGCTGGAAGCAAATAGACTAAAAGATGAGAAGCTGTTGACTATTTTTCTGACCCTCTTTCCTCTAAAAGAATTTCAGTAGGAAGCAGAAATAAATCCAATCTGTCCTTTTGCTCTTGGGAATAGCCACATTCAGAGCAAGCAGCTGAGAAAGGCACTGAAGGGAAGTTTAACACTGATCAGTTTATTGCATGCAACTTCTGAGAGACATTCTCCAGCTGAATCCTTGGAAGATTGGCACGTGGTAGGAGAGAGAGATGTACCAGCAACAAGATAACCACAGTAGCCCTCCAAGATTTTAGTTATTAGTAACTTCCCATTTGGATTTGTCTTTGTCATGAGTGTCTGATGCATAAATCACTTCTTGGTGTTTGTTATGTTACCTCTTCTACACCCAGGCTGCTGAGTAGAGCTCTGGGCCTTCTGCTGTAGAGCCCAGCATGGCAGCCCAATTTCAGTTCTCTCCAGGTGGCAGCCATCAGGCACACCGAGGTCCACTCCTCTCCCAACACTGCCTGTTAAACATGCAGGAAAGCTTCCACAGCAGCAACAGCAGAATTTGAACACTTTTGAAATGTAAAACAGGGACAGTGGAGCATCATTCTTCAAAAAAGAGGTTTGTAAGGTGATTTAACGCTTGGAGGATGTGAAATAGAATGGGCTCTAAATACTGCAGGAAAGATCTTTGTGAGCTCAGCAGCTTGTTTTCTGTATGCAGGTTCTGAGAAGGAAGAAGTAAAAGGTCTGTATCCCTCTATATATAAACCTCTGAGAGTCTGGAGGCAGGCCCTTTGCCTAGCTGAGCACATGCTGCTCCTCATTCCCAAGCCTTGATGGGCTCTTCTGTCCACTGCCCAACATGTCACAGCGAAGGGGCAATAACAGGGGCTTCCACTGCACTACTTAGATAAACCTGATCTGTGAGCTGCCAGTGATGCAGTATTAAAGATATATTTATTATCGTCATATACAAGGTTTTGATGACATCAGCAGCAGACTTAGTAACCCTCAGAACAGGAAAGAGAGATCAAGTCACTGAGTATTTTTTTGAAGTACTCTGAGATGCGATTGAAATTGGGACCTAAAAAGCATTAAGGATGAAGGTGGTCCTGTATTCCTGTGGTCTCTGTTGGTCTTCACCAACAACACTTTCTAAAAACATCCTTGTCATTTGTTTCTTAAACTGGTTATTCTGGCAAAGCTGTGCTGTGGGCTAGGATGGGAGGCTGACCCAGCACAGGAACAGTGCCATGGTTTGCTTTTTAGTTGGCTCAGTCCCTTGTTTGAGAACAGCTGCTGAGATTTGTGCTAGTGCTGTTCAGGTGCTGCAGCATAGGGGCAGGAATCAATGGCTTTTTTGAGACAGAGGGTGAAGAGAGGGAAAGAAAGCCTTGTAGGAGGCAGGAATACTCTTAAACTGGTGCTGCCATCAAAGACTGTCTCATGAGAACAGAGCTGGAGTCTTGGTGAAGCGGTAAAAACAAAGCCAGTAAAGTCTGAGGGATGTTCGTTCCCATTTACTGTCTAATTCTTGCCTTCCTCCTCTGCCTGTAATCCCACAGAGAAAACCTTAAAGGGCAGAACTCAAGCAGCTCCACTAATGACACATCTGATGTGTGAAGCCATCCAGCTTTCACATGTCTTGGCTTTTTCTTCATGCTCTCTGAAACCGAGTGCTAGATATGTTGTTGCTTGATTTGAACCTCTCCATGCTTGCACCTTATGGGAATGCTGGAGGGGTGCAGATGGCAGCAAATTGTACTGGCTGGACTTTTCGCTAGCTTGGCTTTCAGGTGATGACTTTAACTGGTTAGCTTTCTCCATTTGATCTTATTACTTCCAGTGCTGGACAATATATTGCCTGGTGGTGTGTTACTGCACTTGGTGAAGCTGTAAAAACTGAAAGCTGAACTTTTCTCTTCCATAGGATGAAAAATTTGTGGTTGGAAACAGCCAATTTGAATTTGAAGCTCCTGTTGAGGCTGCAGAGGAAGGAAGATTTTCATTCATGAGTAAAGAGGTAAATGCAAAAATATGATTTGCTTACCAAATATATGCTGTTTTGTAGACCTTTCAGTATGTGTGTGTCTTGAAGTATGTTGTACTGTTTTCCCTCATAAAAGAGATTCATCAGTGTTAGAGATTCTCCTTTGGTAGCAGCAGCCAAAAGCAGGAGCTTTGGCTCAGAGTTCCCAGGGTCTCCCCTTAAAGTCCTGGATCATTTTGCTATATTTCTGAATCGATGGGTTCATTGTATCGCCCCTGGAGGAATCTGGGGCCATTACTCTTTTATTCTCCACTTTTAATGCAATCTGGTGAAACCATTGATGAGAATTTCAGAGCTCTCCCTCTCCACACACCAATTAATTATCTTTCCCATAGCACAGATTTTACATCTGTAAAAAATGGAATGCTAACAGTATGCCGTTGTTTGGCTTACTTAATGTCCATGCATCTTTCTCTCTGGTTTATTTTACAGAGAAAGAAAATAGTATTCAGAAAAAGTCTACTGAGTTCAAAGCTAAACTCACAAATGTTACACTGACTTTAACCTTATCAGGTTGCTGAGAGAGTGGTTTTGAGAACTAATTAACATTTATGCAGCGTTTGAGTCAAGCACAAATAATTTCCTTTGTGAAGCCATTATATTTTCTTTGCTGTTTTTCTCTCCCACCTGTTGTTATTGCTGCTGTCTTTCAGCCTCAGCAGAAGCCCGTGTCTTGGAGCATGTAAACCATGTGCCTTGGCTATAATGAGGGGGCTGCGCTGCAAAAGATGCAAGAGGTTTCCTCTCTGTGTGGTGCAAGCCTGCCGTGGCCACAGAAATAATGGGACCAGATGGTGTGGGAAGGGAGAACTCAGCAGGGTCCGCAGCTATATTTACTGACACCGAACAGTACCCTCGCTGCTTGGATACTTATAACCCAACATAAATTAAATTAATGAAAAGTAGGCATTCAGATATTGTTCTCCCTTGGTACTTGAAATTCTGAATGAGAAGGATTAGGCTCGTTAAAACATTTTTTCTATAAATATATTGGGCCAAGGTGAAAAAAAAGACCATATGGTTTTGGATAGCTTCTAAAACCTTTGCAGCTCTGACTATTAAGCATCACAGAAAGTATGAAATTTGTCATTTTTTCATCTTATCATTTTATCATCTTTTTCAGTTCTCCTATAGTGCAAATGAAACCTTAAAACTTAAATTATCCATAAGAACAGACAAGGTTAAGATTGACAGCAAACTGATGGGTAAGTACAAAATATGAGGGTTGGGGGCGGTTAATTACAGTAAACAGGAATCTTTTTATAGTTTTGGATTTGTGGATAAGAATGTTACATTTCCAGGTTTTATTGGCTTTAGTGGTGAAATAATCAAATCTGACAGATCAAAAGTTATTAATACTAAATTCATGAATTAAATATCAGTGTTCTATAAATTAAAGGCAATTTTAAAGACTTTGCCAGGATTCTCAAGTTTGAAGTTGCTCGGAAAGACAATTGTAAGCAAAACTTCACAGTTCAAGCATACTTTAGTGGTTTGTTCTCTAAACAGCCATTTTCCTCCCCCAGCCTCCAAAAGCTGCAATGAACTTTCTCTCCCCGTTAACACAGGGGCAATTTTCCTTACTGCCACTCATCTGGACTTCACCTGTAGTCTGCACCTGCAGCAGTCTCAGCTCCTGAGCAGCAGACAGCCTTTGTGTCTGCTGGCAGTCAGCAAGACACGTAAACACTCCGTGTGCTTCCATCTCATTACTTTATTCATTTATTTCTATGGCAACAACAAAAAAAGTGTATTTAGTATATAGCACAAATAAAGACCTGGTCTCTGATATAGATTGCTTATTACTTTGTTTTTACTTCTTTCAACCTCCAGCAGTTACGTCTGTGGGTTTAGTGTGGAGCTGAGGTGAGGATTCTCCATTAAAATCAGTGGAGCAGTACCTGCTGGGACCTGCCCAGCGTGTCTGTGGACCAATGTTTTAGGGCATGATCTTGGAAAAAAAAAGCAAGGCAACACTCTTACTACTATTCATGTGAGGACTCAGCATTGGGAAAACTAACACTACCCCCAAGTAATTTTCTCTACAGTTTAAATCTGAAGACCATATTTTACCGTCTGAACAATACTTAAATTGATCCCCTGTCACGTTGGCAGCACAGAAGTATGTTTTCAGATTTTCCCTATGGCTTTGTGTGCAGTGATGAAAACACTTAAAAGAGGACCTGGAATACACATTCTGAGGAAGTCATGCTGTAGTCTCAGTGTCTTCATTTCCATTCTAAAGGCCGTGACGTTTAAAATTGCAGAATTTTGACCAAATGTTCCCAACATCTTTTTCCCAGTCTGGGAAAAAACAAAACCGTAGAATAAAGGCAGTAGCTAAATTATTAAAGGAAGGTTATCATTCAAATCAAAATGTAGAATCCTTGCAAGAGAGGAATTGAAAAATTATCAACAAGTGTCTCATCTCTCTTTATTATAAAAGATTTTTGTATCCAACTTCTCTCTTGCTTTAAAATTTCCCGGCCGGATGAAATCCAGAGCATCGTATTTTTTATGCATCTTGAAAAGAATTGACTTTGGGTATATGATTGCTGCTGAGAAGCACCTTTGAACCTGTCAGTCAAAGCACCTTCCTTTGTATGACACTTAGCGAATACTAAGTTACGACAGCGCTTTCACATCTTGTGCCATCAGGGGTGCTGAACAGTACGAAATCCAATATAGCTCTTTTATCCTTTGTCCTTTTTATCAATGATTTCACAGCTGGTATCTCAAGGTGATGGATAAGAGTCTGAATCTAATGAGTGGCTTGCTGCTGGTACATTTAATGAGCTGATCAGTGAACAAGGGGAGAGTTTAATGCTTTAAGGCGATAGCTTTCTCAGATGCATTTATGCAATGGGATGTGAGGGATGTCAAGACACTGCAGCACTAACATTGTTTACAGGAGGATGGGACAAAAATCTCACTCCAGCCAAAGAAGCACCACAAAGTGATGCTGTAGGCATACTGCCCCGCTCTGCCAGGTGGCCGTGCATTGGTGTGGGTGGGTAATGCGGGGTTTAGGAAGGCATGGGGAAGAAGGGAAGATTCATTTAACTGCTCAGCTGTTTAGCTGCTCAGCTTCCCTTGCTGTAGCAGCCTTTCTGAGGGCTGCATGAAGGAAGCAAGCTGGTGCCTGGCCATGAGGAAACTTCCTTGCTGCTGACTGCTTTCTTCTGTCAGTAGCACATAGTCAACATAGTAGAGCTGCCAGTCTGGTGCTTTTCCCCATCACTACCTTCACATCCAACATATAGAGTGAAGAGGTAGCACTAATCATTGAAAATTCTTCCTGGCTTCTATTTAATAATGCAGTGATTCCACACTGATGCACTCAATGTATGAAGCAAATGGTGCTGCTCCTGCATTGCACTCAACCCTTCCTTGTAAATTCAAGAGAGGGACTGAATCAAATGCATGCTTTTTCTCATAAATTCGGTGTTACTTATGTCCAAGTCTTTGCATACACATCCAGGGATGTCTCATCTGAGTGCATCCTGGTAGAGCTGCTTGGTATCAAGTGAATATGCTGACTAGATATAAGAAGGGTTAAAAGCAGCCTTCATTGTTGCATTAACTCTTCATTGTAATAGAAAGAATAAAAATGTGCTATTCTAATAGAGACTATAGCTGTGAGACTGAACACAGTTGCTGTTTTGTTTTTTTTTTTGATATGCAGCATTTAGAGAAAGTCTGTCCTTATGAGGTTGCATGCTTTCATACAAATGGTAGAGAGACTGCAGTGATATTTTAGATATCTATTATAATTGTTCAGACCTAGCAGTGGGAATAAGGACACTGCTGGAAAATAATGGAATACCAGCATTCTCATTTTACTTTTTCATTTCAGTAGGAATCAGACATGGCAGCCTCTCGGAATTAGATGTTAAAAGCTGCTACTGCTTCTTGCTGTTATCTAGGAGGACATCACGTGCATTGAAACATCAGTGACTGGAGGGTGGGTTTGCTGGTGTCCTTTCTGGAGTTCTGCTACTCTGAGAATAGAAGCCTTCTTTAAATGGACATCTGTGAAGGCTTTTACCACATGCAGTCTCCAAGGGATTATCTCAGTCTCTCTTGCCCACTGGTCTCTTCTATGTATGTCAGTTTGTTTACTGCATCTTTAAGGATGCTCCTCCTTGGGGAAAAAAACAATGTCACTAAGGGTACCATTTCTTGAGACTTAATGAGCTTAAACAGCTAATGGCCACTGGGAAGGGGAGATGTTGACTCTCTGTCATGTAGTTCCCACTCCCATCTGTGTGCACATTTAACACTTGAAAGAGCACAGGAGGAAACCTGGATAGTTTTCTGCTCCTCTGCTAGGTTAAGCTGATTTACAAAAAGACTCAACAGGTGCCAGAGCCTTGGTGACAGAGGGTGAAGCCACATGGCCAGAAAAATAGGGCAGCCAAAGGATAGGCATAAGCAAGGATGGGATAAGCAGGGATGAAGGGAAAGCATAAAAGGAAAGATCAAGAAGTTCCCCTCTTTGTGATAACCAGCTCACCTGCTCAGGGAAGCACAGCACTCGCGCTGAATAATCTGCGCCACATGCTTTCCCCAGAGAAATGTGTGGCATCTCTTCAGTCTGTTTCTTCTGGGCTAGCTCTCAAGTGCATCTCCAAAGGTTTTTCTGCAAAGCCAGGCTTTCCTTATGGTGCTGAACCACCAGCTACATCTCAAATCTTTGCATCCATTTGGAAAAACTGGTTTTGTTCAGTGACTGCATCATACTAGAGATGGACAGGTGCCAAAATAAGCTTAGTGTCTGGGGCAGCTGGTGCTTGGTTCACCAGTATGTGACTGTCAGACCTGATCTCCTGGTTCAGAAGAATGGGGATTCAACCCCACTGCAGAAGGAATAAGTCATGTGTCAGAGTAGCAACTCAAGGCAAAGAGAGACAAAAGCAAGACAATGGAGAAGAAGGGAGGTATAACTGAGACAAAGGACAATGTTACATTAAGTATTGACCTTGTATTTCATTGAGGCTTTCATGATGATTTTGGAAAGGCCCAAATGTCCTAGAAACAGTTAACAAGGGTGAATTTCATCTTATAAATACACAACTGTCTGGGTCCTATGCCAGCTGTGTCTGTCCCAGTGACACCATGGGATTTTGTGGCCTTCAATCTCTGGCTGCTGGCGCTCCATCAGGACCTGCTTTTGGAGCTGGTCTTGAGCTGTCATATAGCCAGGTTCACTGAGGATGCTCAAAGAAAAGACTTTGTGCTTAAGTGTTTGGACAAAGCCTGAGTGGCCAAAACTACTTGGGTACCTCTTGATAATATATTTTGTACTCTACATGAGGGTAGTTGTGAGGGTTTTCTGTCCAGCAATAAACAAGGTTTTCTTCCAGCAGCATTCACAGTATGCACCTTCTTCACAGGACTGAGCTGAGCAATGGAAGGCTTTGTACATAGGATTTTTTGTAGGGTAGTGTCTAAGTACATTTACCATCTCTATTTCAGTGACCCTGTACAATTGTTCCTATGGACGCAGTGACTGCAGTTTGTGTCTCGCTGCCCATGAAGACTACAAGTGTGTCTGGTGTGAAGAGGATGGCAAGCCAAGCAAGTGTGTGTATGAGAAGCTGTGTCGTGCTCCTCCCACCAACACGTGTCCTTATCCAGAAATTACTCGCGTAAGATTGCTTTTTTTTTCCTCCTTACCAGTGCATTGTTTTTCATCAGAAAGCATCTAAGCAAACTTTTACTGAAACCTGATGCATCCTGAGGCTGTGGAACTTGAATGTGAGAAGTTGGAGAGTCCAGATGTACAGCCCATAGTGAGCTTTGTTCCACCTGGTGAACCAGCAGCCAAAGCAAGAAGCAATAAACTCTCCTTTACTTCCAACAGTTGCTTTTTCAGTAACAAGCCAAATGCTGTGTTTCTGGGCATCGTTCCCTAGAAAACATTCTAGGTACTTCAACTGAGCACATCTAAATTACCGTGTGAAATCCACACACACCATTTGATAAGAACATATCCCAGCCATCACAAAATGCAATAATGATATGGCAGATGCTGAGTCATAATGGGGATATTTCATTCAGAGCTTTTGTTAGGTTCAAGTTTGAACAAAATATAGCTGAAAACAGCTACGGACACTGCCGAATCCTTTTTCAGCTACTTTATTTATGCACTGAGTGCAAAGGGATGGCCATGGATGAAGGATCCAGTCTCAGTAATATGAAATATTGGAAAATGGAGCAGGTGTTTCTGGAGCTGACTAGACAGCAGTCAGCAGCAGCCACCTGCCAGTGCTCAGACTTGCTTATGGCGTATGGTCACTGAAATATTTCTTTATTTACTTTCCCTCATGTAAACACAGATTGAGCCAAAGACTGGACCACTGGATGGTGGAATTCTTTTGACCATAATGGGATCTAATTTGGGAATAAAAGCAGAAGATGTAAAAAATATAACAGTGGCAGACAAGGAATGTATTTTCAAGGAGGAATTCTACTCTGTTTCCACAAGGTAATCACTGTGTATTTTGCACAACATTTTAGGCAAAAAAATTTAAAAATGAACTTCTGTGCATCCTCACAAGAAGACGACATCACTGTAATTATTAGAAATCACCAGTAATAGATAGAACTGGTACAGTACAAGTGCAGTGTTTCATACTAACATGTCAGAGTTATTATTTGAAATTGTTACAGATTCCAGTACAGCAACAAATTTATGATAGCATGTTACCCTCCTCCTTCTGATTCATTGACTTTTTTTTATTTGTTTGGAAAGCTTTCATAAACTGTTACTGCAGATGTCTCAAAATTATTTATGAGCATTTAAATTAAAGGCATGATAGGTGTGCGTCTAGTCATTAAAACTGCTGGGAAGTCTTAACCACAGAACAGCCAATGGGAAAGTCAGCAAAGCAAGAGGAAGCTTAATTCTTTTTGTAAGAGTCCAGCCACAGAGGTTCTCTCTTGGGGACAGGGAGGGAGCCTTGAGGTTTGGGTTAATGTTAGATGACTCAGTTTCATCACAGAGCCAACAAGTCTATGAGTGCTGCATTGCCTGAGCAGGTTGGTAGATGCTTTGTAGATTACTCGTCAGACTTAAGCAGTGCCAAAAAGTGAAAACAAGGTGACTAAGTTCTTTTAGGTGTCTAGATGCAATTCTGCAGATTATATCAAGCATCTAATTTCAAGAGGGAAATACCCTTTTGATAGTAGCTGTTTGAAAGCATGGCGTAAAAGTTCAGTAGTAATATGTAGGTCATTCCAAAAGTAACGCCTTCTATTTATTTCCATGGAAACTACAACAGATATGAAAAGCACAATAACACTACTTGATAGAGATAATTCTGAGATGCAAAACACTATCTTCCAACATAGTCACCACCACTAGCTGTGTGTTTTCACCAGCAGTGAATAAAAGCTTGCATGCTCCACTCGTAAAAATCTGTGGCAGTGGAGGTGACCACTGTTGTCACCACTGCTGAAATGCACCACTTCCCACTCACTGTGCTCACACCCTCTGTGTGGTCTCCATAAACATTCAACAAGCAACACTGAATGTCAGCGGGTGCCATTTTTTCTACATGGAGGAGGAATTCAGATCCTTTGCTTCACACACACTTCCATATCAGACGCCATTTGTCAGACTGCCCCTCTACTGCCATCTATCATATGGCAACAACATGTAATGGAATATTGGTGGGAATTTTCAACCTCTACTGCCTTACCACCAACATCTGCCTATGACATCATGAGCCAACATAATAAAACAGGAGACATTACTTTTGGAGTAGTCCTCATGTTATTAGTAACAGCATTTTAAGCTGTGTGATTTTTCTTTCATTCACTTTCAGCGTTTAAAACTGCATTTGAAACCTTGGCTTTCTCTCCCCTTGATTATTTTGAAGTGTAGTACAATAACTTTTTGCTATTTCTGTGGCGTGTTTTGGAAGAGATATTGGAGATGCCTAAGACATTTCAATTTTTTTTTTTTTTTAATTTTTTTTTAGCTTTTGAAAAAGCTGTGGCTTTAGTTGGTTTGTGGATCAGGCATTTAGCAGCTTCCCAGGCCCCAAGGACCTAAGAATATCTATAAAGCTCTGTATCTCCTACTGCTTCGCAAATCCGTTGCCATCACTCCCGTTTACACACGCATCACTATCCACAAAATTCTGAAAACTCCCTTTCAGCCATCTTTCCCTATTCCCAGTGTTTGCAAAAGCTGCATTGAATCCCAATGTAGGCTTACAAGAATTTCCACAGCCTCTTGGCTTTCTCTAAAGCTTTTTGGTATTTTTAAATATGTGGAAAGGAGCCAAAACTGAGATGACTGGTTCCTTGTATCGTAGCAACATTACTGGTTTCTTAAGCTCTGCCAGTGTGGTAATGGGCAAGAACAAATGCAACTCGCATAATGTAATTTACCAACAAATTAGGAGGTTTTGAAGGATGTTCTCCATTAGGGAAGCCTTGAAAAAGAAGCTATTCAAAATGTTTAAATGGATATCTGTAATTTCGCATCTTTATCTTCTTCTATTCTTTTGTTTAATTATTACTTTATTTATTCTTAATTAAAAAAGAAGAAAAAAAAAAAAAAGATAAAGAAGCACTGACTCTTGCTTCTCCATCCTTCCTGCAGCAAGGAGCTATTCATTTTTTGGAGCTGGTTCCTCCCATGGGTAGGAGGGCAGCAAGCTTTAAGGCACTGGATGCTGCTCGCTGGCCCTGCTGTGGTATTTCTTTGTCAGCTCGAAGAAGCCTGTTCTCCTTTATCGTTTTCCATTTGTAAAAGGGGAGGGAGGCTGTGCCAGCGCTTGAGCTGGGAGGGAGCTTTGCTCAATTAAAATCCCTGCTCATCCCACTGCCGGCTCCCTGTTCACCCCCAAGCCCCAGCACCCGACTGCTTTCCTTAGCTTGACATATGGTAGACATTCTTCTGAAGGCACTGTTTCCTGTTTCTGCCTGACATGGAGATACAACTTCCAAGAATACAGTAGAGATGATGAGGAACAGACGCAGGCGGCCATACGCATGCCAGGACATGCAAGAATTTAGAGAATTTTGTCCACTTGCCAGTACCCAGGCAGAAAATTCTGGAGCAATCTGCAAGGGGACTTGACAATCCTTTTATTATAAGTCCTAAGTTAAGTACATTGTACTCAGTAATTTGGGAGTTGGGTTGTGTGGTTTTTGTTGTTGGGTTTTTTTTTAAGCAGTTGTGCACTGCTTACAGAGGAGCAATAATCCAAGTAGAGAAAAAATGAAGGAAATGAACAGTGATTCCTAGGGTGTGTCCGGTGTGAAACTGCCCGTGCAGGCTGCAGACACTGTGTGCATCCTTATCTAACTGAATTATCAGCTCACCACTAAGCATTTGTCCCACCTTTCGAGTGTGTCAAATCCTTGCTGCATTTTCATGCTTTTATTCTGCATGTCACCTGTTGGAAACAGAAATCTAAACATTGTGGCTCTCCTTGAGCAGCAGTGAGGGTTAAAACAGGATGTTTTCTCCTCCACTGTTCCTTGACCTCTGATTTTGCGTGGGTTATCTGAGGATTTATTTTCAGAGAACAGTAATTCTAAAAGGATTTTGATCGTAGGTGTGAAAATGCAGTAGCTTAAAGCTGGGAGATAGCAGGATTCACAACAAAAGCATTAGCAGCTCCGATACACAGTTACAAGATAGCTGATTCTTTCACCAAGGTCTATGAGGGGTGTCACTGGGTTTTTTAACACCACCAGATGATGGGAAAACTTTGTGTAGGGTCATACGGTTTGGCCCTACCTCTGGACTAAATCTGAGTCTTCTACTAAGAAGTGGGCTCAGTAGTTGCTACGTATGGTGCTCAAGTTTCAGTTTTACTCCATGTAGATATGATTAAAATATTCCTGGGTGGTTGTGGTGGGAATCTGAGCCAGAGCTCAAGTACCTCCTGTAGGATAAAGCCAAGTTTGTGCTTTTGCTGGCAGCAGGTGTGCTAACTATTGTACCTTGCACTGTATTGCAGCTGTTGCTGCTATCAGATAAACTTAGATTACTGTTTCTCGCTAGGATTGTGTGTCAAGTTGGAGAAATGAAGGAATCTAAACAAGGTCAAATTGAAGTTAACATCAATGGAAAATTAGGTAAATCACCAAGTAACGTGCAGTTTACATACCAGGTAAGTGCATTTTTTTTGGCATTGATCTGTTTTCTACTTTGTGCATTGCTTGAAGTTTACCTGTTAAACACTTTTGTTTGCCTTAAAAACTTTATTTAATCAGCACAATGGCTCAAGCATGCTAGAAAACACTAAATTCAAGCATTTATTTACACAGAAGGTATATCAAAACCATTCTTATCAATAGATCAGAGTCTTATTTTGAGATGATGTTTGCAATGTCGAGTTGAAAAAACGCAGCAGAAAAGAAATTGCAGTCGACTTATTAAGCAGTGATACAATATCTCCTGAGTGTCAGTACTGAATAAAAACAAGTCAGCACTGTAAAAATCAGGTTGTTCAGGCACACAGTTTAATCGCTGTGTTTAGGCTACCAGTGTTCTTAATTGCAGGAATTAATGCGCAGCAGCTGAAGAATGAGTGCATTAATTTTTTTAAGTAATTTATTTCATTCCAAAATATGGCATGCAGAGACACAGACAGCATGATCTGAGTCAGATTACACGTATGCTTTGTTGTCAGTGACACTGTGAAGGAGAATCTAATTTATGTCTTTAATTGCTTTACCCTAAACATGGCCATGGGTTATTGCTGTTCTAGTCTGTGGATTTAGCAGCAAGCAGCTTTGTCTGTATCTGTGAGGTCTTCCAAATTTCTAAGAGCGTGTGATAGCTGAGAGGTTTAACTAATCTCTATTCTCATCTTGGTATTTAAAATTATGTCTATAAAGTCTGTAAATCTATAAAATATGAAGGATGTGTTACAGCTTTATCATCTCCTATGTTTTAACTTCTGTCTCATTAATTCTTTGTACATTGTGAGAAGGAAAGGAAGGGAGTCAGCAGTAAGAGGTGGAAAAAGTCAGGAATGACATTCAGCTGAGAAGAGGATATTCTGGTTTTCACAAAAGAGGCTAGAAGTGTTGTTTTTTTTTCCTATTATTTTGAGGCAATTATCTCCTCTCCCTCATAGTATCTCTGCAAAAGCACACATTTTGCTTGAAAATGGTGTTCTACTGTCACAGCCCTCCTCTGTTCCTTTGTGGAAATGTAGGTTATAATTAAATCTTCCTTTGTCAATCATCTCATTTATCTTAATGAGAGCAGGAAATGTGCAGAAACGTCATGTCCCATGTTTGTGTCCTCACTATCTCTAGGACAGAGGCTATGACATTACACTGTGTATGTGTTGTACCAGTTCTCCTATGCTTCTCCTGCATGTAAAGATTATTTCATGGTTTCCATGAAAACCACACAAGTTACAAAATGAATTGAAATGTAATGTGAAGCCCTTGTGTAGGCTTAGAAAACCCCTGTGGGAACTTGTTCTGGTGGGATTCTGTGCTCAGTGCAGCTGTGAGATGAGACAAGAGCAGCGCTGCTGCCTTCCACTGTTTGAGGGAAAGGCCCACAAATGCCTGTGGTGCCCCAGGACAAGCTGCCATGCACAGCTGTCGTCCAGGTGGATGTTTATGTGAAGACTTCCTATGTGCCAGTCTCTGAATGGATTGAGGTTACTGAAATATCAGATACCTAAACTAGCTACTGCTAAAAAATGTCTTTATTTACCTCAAAAATCTTTCCATGGGGGCTTTCATTACAGAATGCCGAGCAATAGCAAAGAATACAGAATCATCAAGCACAGCATTACATGCTTTACAACTAGAGAAATTCCTTCCTACGTTCATTTTTCTTTTTGTTCCTTAGAAAATGAAGCCAGCTGTGGTAGTATTAAAATCAGTGCAAGGCTGTCACACTCATGCACACCTCTGCAAGTGTGACATGAGCGCTTCTGGCATCAGAACAGATGGTCAGTACAGCCAGCCTAGGCAGCTGTTGTTTGAAAAGTTGCTTCTTGTTTCATTGCAGTTTTCAGGCAGTTCCTTGGTGGCTCGTTTTAGGAGATACACGAAATCTGTGCTTTATATAAAAGCTCCACTCTTTGATATATAGAAAAGAAAGAAAATACTTTTCAAGAACCTTTCTGAAATAAATCTCCTATTATGTATTTTTCCCTTTCCTTGGTACTCTATCTGCTGCTCTACTGCTGGTAAATACCAGTGATTCTGCTGTGTGCTTTGATCACCCTCAGCACAATTGCTTCAGCTTTAGCTGTGTCCACTTGAAATGCAGTGTGTGGCACTACCACACATGAGTGTACAAACAACTCAAGGAGACAAGGCGCTGCTCCGCCTGGTGTCTCTGCAGTGCAGAAGTGTTACATACTGCCCACAGACTGGGCTTCATACATCTGGTAGGTGGCTGCCAGCAAGACCTCATAATCAGTTACCAGGTACTACTACCTCTGGCTGCAGTCAGTGCCCAGCCAGAACAATGAGGTGTGTTTTTAAAGCTGGACTGACAACCTTCAGCAGTCAGCACAACCTGGGGTTATACTCCATTCTGCCAGCACAGTGCTGAGCCAAGCAGCAGGTGAGACTTCCGCTAGTTAGGTCAACAATCCACTTAGAAAGAAAGCCAAGGTTTCAACTTAAAATCATTTCTGAACTAAAATGCCCCGTTCCTTAGAAGTCTGTGCTATATAGTAAATAGTCTCATCTATATTTTCTCCATAACAGAAAGTTTTATGTCCCCCTACCAATCACAATTTCTTCTATCCTGAGTGTTGCTCAAGTACAGACATTTCAGTGAAATTAAATTCTGATAACCTCATCCTCCTCCACTGACCTTTTATTGTTTGTTTCACTATAAGCAGAATCCAGCAATAACCATTCTCCTTTTATTGAAATAGAAATGAAATGACACTAAATTTTAATGTCCAGCTATGCTGTGCCTCTGACAACTTGGCTGGTCTCTGTTCAGGAGAAGCCATGCCATGGATAAAGGCCAGTCCTGCTTTTTGTTTGTTCATCTGATTGGTTTGTTGATGGCAGTGAGAAACAGAACTAAAGGTAGGAGTTAAGCTTTTCCCAGCTAAATGACCCAGACTAGTGATACCACACAAGTGTGCTTCCTTCCCAGAATATCTCATCTTCAAACTCAAGCCATCAGAATGAGAGCTTGCAGCTGGCTCCAGGTTCTTCAGTGCCTGTTTGCAAGAGCAGCTCTGTGAGCTTTAGATTAAAAAGATTACATGGTTTCACAAAGCCCAAATAAGTGTAAGAAAGAGCAACAAATTAGAGTCTGATCTGAAAACAAACATGAAGATGACTGCTCACTGTACTGGGAGTTTGAATATGAATCTGTATGGAAGGATAGATTTGACAAGGTACTTTTTTCCACCGCAGTGTTCTTGCAAATAACTATTTTTCTCTATTTTCATCCATCCTCTGGTTTCCTTCCTGATATTAGAAGCAGTCACTGGGGGATCTCTCACTGCCACAGTGCTATCAGTGCCACAGGGCTCCAGTGGAGGCTCAGCTCCCTCCTTAATTCTTCTCCACAAGTCTTCACCATGGCACATCCATTTTGTACTATAGTTTGGGGGAGAAGGGCAGTTTACATGGCTCGTTGCCATTATGATTGATGCTAATAAACCAGACACCCACAGCAGTCTGGAAATGCTGCCAGAGGATAGTGGTTATGTATTATCCTTCTGCATAGTAATAAAAGTTCTGGAGCACGTCTTGGCTGTGTGTCAGCCTGCACAGGGGCCAGGAGAGCTGGGTAGCTCAGAGGTCTTGGGAAGTTGCCCTTCCTCACGTGGATATTATTAAACCTAATTTCTGTCATCTGAGGCATCACTTAAAAATATATCCCTCCATTTGGTGCTTGTGGGTTCTGCTTGAAGGCTGCCAGTGAACACTGGTACAGGATAGGCAGGTGTTCCAGCTAACGTGCTTCCGTTTCTCCATCAGAGCTGCCCAAAGGGCTCTGTGGTCTGTTCAGAAAATGATGTGGTCTCTGCCTCGGGACAAAAAGATGCTGCCTACAGTCCAAACCATCCGTGGTTTAGGATATCAGCCCTGCGTGCAAGCCTCCCACCCACAGCAGGCAGTATGTGTCACTTGGCATACGCTCTGCCTACACACCTGGAAACATTCAGGCAAGCTGCAGGTTCACACACAGCAGCCCAGGGAGCAGGGCTTGGCCCACCGGCCTGCACTGGTGTAACCCAGGAGCGAGGCCTGGCTGCGCTGTCCCTGCAGGCCTATGAGACAGGCCGGCTCAGGGAGCGGCTGCTGGTGTGCTCAATGGAAATCGTCCATGCTGTGGGTGGGTGCCGTGTCTGGGGAAACAGGTCCTGTGTGCGACAGAGGGGGGGAAGGAGCAGCTCGTGTGCCCTGTTCTTAAGCTTGATTCAGCTCCTGTGGTTACCTTTGCAGCCCATGAAATTACACTTTGACCTTCATGAAGGCGGTGAGTGCCTCCAGCACTTCGTGGACTACGCCTTTAATGTGTTTAATTTTTGTGCACGAGGGTTGGCAGAACAGTTCAGCACTGAGCGGGGTGGGAGGAATAATTTTGGTAACAAATGAGTTGTTTTACAGACCTGCTTCAACAGCCAGAGCCAGCTGCAGCTGGGATCAGGATGAGGAAAGAGAAAGGATACTTGCTGGAGACAGGACAGATGAGATAAATGCAGAGTAATAACACGCTGTGTACACTGGTGAGAGTATTGCCCACATGTACGTGTGCATCCTCCTCGGGCTCACAGCACAACATCCCATGCCTCCCATGCGTGGAAGTGCAGGGGCACACCGTGCTTGTGGCTGTGCAGTCCCACTAAAGGCAAAGCCCAGGACAGAGGTTGCTGCAGTAGGAGCTGGCAGGAGGGAGCTGAGGCAATTCTACCATTTGCTGCCTGCTACGCCCACTTGACACATCCATCTGTTGCTGGCTTCCCCTTGTGCTGCAGCTGGCAACTCCCACAGCATCATGGGGATACATTCTGCCACCGTCCTCTTTACCCTCCCCACTTGTCTCTGCTTGTGGTCTGGAAAGGTTGCTTTTTCTCCAGCATCCCCCCTTGAAGCACAAACATTGTGCAAGGTCTCTTTACATCTCTGCTGGTCTCCCATCCTCTGTTGCTTTCCAACTGTTTTGAATTTCTGGCCAGTGTTTCAACAGCAGCCTCCTTGGTGGCTGGTTGTTCCTCCCATTTTCTGCATTAGTGAAGGACAAAAGGTGACCACTTTTATCTCAGTGGTGCAGCTCTTGGGCTAGAAATTTCCTATCATAGCTCAGTAATACAGCAATTAGTATCCTTATTTACAGAGTCGTGCAGCAGAATATAAAAAGTTCAGGATGTGCTTGGTGGTAGAGTATTAGAAAAAACAGAGAAATTGGAAAAGAAAATCTGCAGAACCTAAGTGATGCCCCATAGAACTGCAGTCCTCTTGTTCATGGATGCTGTGTGAGAGACCAGAAGTGAGTTGGCTCAGCACAACTATGTAAACCAGGAGAACTGAAAAAGCAAATAAACATAACAAGTGAAAAAGAACATTAGTTGGCGTGGCAGATCGAATCCCAAGTGCAAAACAGGGGAGTGAAAAGGAAGCTGGGGGAAGGATTCTGTATTGCACCTGTGTATCTTTAATGGAAAAATTGCAAAGAAGCTGGATAGCAGGAAGAAAAGGAGAAAAAAAGTAACCCTGCTGTTAGCCAGATAAAAGCTGTGCTTCGATTGGACACCAGCAGACCACAGACACCTAAAACACTAGGAGCACTTTCAGCCTGAAAAAACTATCTTTTAATAGCATTGTAATCAGAAACCTAAAGAAATAACAAATCACCTTCCTACCTGTGCAAAAAGACTGACTGCAAGCAATAAAATATAAAAGATGAAAATGTTCATTCTAAATTAATAAACAAAATGAAAAATATAAGAGCTCAGATGCAAGTGCTCAGAGGGACTGAAGTAGCTCTATCAGGAGCAGCAGTCATGTACGTTGCTAATAAGTAAGTTTGCTGCTAAATGTGATTATAAGTGGAACAGACATGGAGATAATTTACCCTCCAGCATGCAGAAAGCATGAAACTATGACAAATAATATATAAGCATTTCTGTGAACAAATTTGCAAGTATGAAGTGGAGGATGCAAGCAGAAAGCAAGGAAAGGTTTCTGACTGCACCAAAGAAAACAGGACACTGGAAAGTGGCCTGGACATGAAGTCATATGTGTGCTTGGGCCAGCGTTAGTATTTCTGCCAGGACTTCATTTTCCCCTCATACCTGCGTACTGACAAAGCACAGTGTATCTCAGAGACAGATTGTTACAAGAATATGATATTACTGTGAGGCACAACCCAAAAATACTATTTGTGAAGTTCAGGTCAGTCCACGATGCAGGGACGAGGCAGGGCACCGCGGTACACATGAATGTGAGTGTAAGTTGCAAGTAATTCGTTGGTGTTACAAAGAGAATAAACTCTTTTGCTACAGAAGAATGTTACACTGTTTAAATGTTATATACCATAAGCAACGTGCAAGGATTCTGCTTAGATATTATCATCGCCTCACTGCTTCCAATTGGAGTAGATAACCACTGCTTTCAGGTAAGCTATATCAACAGGATCAGCACTGACTATAGTCATCAAGGCAGAACAGGTAACCTATTCACAGCATTATTATTATTCTTCAACCAAAGCTATCTAGTGGTTATCAAAGCCCTGGAAACCTGCTCATCAGCTCAGAGTACTCACCCAGCAGTCTGGTACAGCATGGGGGAGAGAGGTCGCAGGTGCATTTTGGGACCTCTCACTTGGCATTATTGTCTCTACCAAGGATTTAAGGAATGTTGGAATGTAAGAGATACAAACGCTCAAATTTCCCATGGCTGACAAGCTAAAATCTGCGCTGACCTACAAGCAAGAAATCCTGTTGAGAGCAAATTGTTTCTTCAGGATAAATCATTCTACACCTGTTGAGAAGAGATCCTTCTTCAAATAGCACAGCTGAGGATGCACATATCGAAACTGCAAATCCACATCCTGCAAGCACAGGACGTAGTCATGAAAGGGTAGGGTCGTGAGAAGTTCTTCTGCTGAGAGATGACCTACATGCCTTGACAGGCCACTGAGCAACTGGCAGGCATCGGAGCAGGCTTTTGAAAGCCAGGCAGTCAGAAAGCCCAGGCATGAGGGAACCTGTTACTGCAGAGGAGATTTGTGCTCATTCAGATACAGTGTACATGGAAGACATGTACAGTATTTGCCCAGTGATCAAATGTGTCCAGTGCTTAGACTACTGCAACTTGAAAGGGTATCTTCCCCTTTCAAGCAACTGCAATGTACATGAACTTCGATTTTCTACACTTGCAGGAATTATAAAACAAGAGTTAAATTAGTGTTGGTAGGGTTGTTTAAATGTTACTGTGTCCATGAGAAATGAAGCGTTGCCAAGCCCTCACAAGAGCCGATGTTTTCCAGAAGAATTATTACAAGGCTGCTATAAATTCCATATAGGACACATAATCAAATGTTCTGCTTAACATCATAATTGCAGCAAGCACTGTGGTGCAATGTTGCAGAAAGTGTGACATCCCCCAGGCACGTTCTGACTGAGCAAACAGATATGGAGATGCAGAGGAATGAAAATGGAAGCAGAGTATCTGTTATGAGTGCAGGAGTGCTTTTGATTTCAGGAACTGAAAGGAGAATAGGGAAGAAACTAGGAGAAAGGAAATCCTTGAGCGGATTTTGAAAATGTGGTATCACTGAACCCACAGCACTTGGTGACCTGGGCTGATCAGTGCAGGTTGTAGTGGTTGAATTTTTAGCACTGCCCAGGATTTAGCCCAGATGGAAGAGGCTTGTTTCTTGGTAAAAGTAGCAATTTTTATATCATCCAAACCAGGTTAGCAGCAAAGGATTTACCACTTTGCCTTCTTTTTCTTCTGCAAGAAGGAATGTCATGGGGGGCTGTGGTCTTCAACATAGAGGTGCAGGTAGGTTTCTTGCAGCTTTGCTAGTATTGGTACAGTAAGACTCAGCCTAGTGGCTTGCAAAGGTCTGAACCTCTCCACATGTGAGTGAGCATGATATGACATATGGGAAAGGGCTGCCTCCTCCTGAGGTAACACGATTCTTCTCAAGGCCTTGTGCCATTGCTGAAGGGCCTTTTTAAAATTATCATAGCATTCAGAAAAATGTCTTCTCCTGCTGATCTCGAAGCCATAACTGCATTTCTGAAAAATGCTTTCAGGGTAAGCATTTAGGTGAGAAACTACGCTTTTCCTTTGTTGGTACTCTAAGATGACCACCAGGTGGGCTGCTGCAGCTTTGTACGTGGAGCCTTCTGTGAAGATTTTAGAAGAGCACTAAAGCTTGCTGATAGTGCATTGGTTTTGCAGTAAAATGGTTAAAATTCTCAATAATATATTTAAGCTACTTATTTTTCTGGAAGGTCCCAGAAAGGGAAGGAAAAGGAAAAGGAAAAGGAAAAGGAAAAGGAAAAGGAAAAGGAAAAGGAAAAGGAAAAGGA